>NW_027180326.1:0-325908 GCF_040956055.1 Brachionichthys hirsutus | reverse complement strand
TGGATAGATAATGGGATCTGCTGCTCTTTCCATGAATAGATTGGCTGGATCAGTCATGAAAGTTAAGATTCTTCATTTTACCAGATTCACCCAGTGATTTCATTCATGACAGGGAGGAGCTTTGGCTTAGGTGGATGTCGATGTTTTGATGCTAGGGAGACCTGTGCTACACTAAAGAGGTTCAGACTACTGTGGAAGGTGGAGCACTGATTGCCACACAGGTTACATCCCAAATCACACTATTCCACCTCATTAGTTTTATCACACTATCACGCTTTATTGATTTGGTACACCCACATGTTGATTGTAGTTCCATTCAATCACGCCCAATCATTTAGCATGACACAGATAATTTAATTGATTGATTAACAGACTTATTGATTGGTTGTTGAGCTCCATCCTTTTATTATTAAATGCATGGTATTGTGTTTTGCATTACAAAAGATACTTTTGTATTTTCTTAGCCAATGTGAAGCTACTTTTCAGAATTGATCCAAAAATGTCCAGCCCTAAAGACCCTTTTCTACTCTACGAAGACACAGTGGTAATGTAGTGTGATGGCAGTAAATCAGAGTGATTAAGGCCGAATGCTGCTTTACAACGACCTGTCATGGTAACCTTCAGTACTTTCACTCATCAGCTTGAATTCACCCAAAGATGCATTATAAGCTTCCTGTACTTTCAAAGGCACATCTCAAAGACTTTTCCAAGATGAATGACAGAAATAACAGGAAAGTAGAATGAAGGTCCATTCATTGCAGGCGGACAGTCTTTAAGGAGGTATAATAGGATAGTCAGTAGCATAGAATAGTAGATTAGAGACCTGGGACTGGAGCTGAGGCAAGGTGATAATGTGGTGACATTTTCTTGTCTCTTTTAATCTGCATGTATCTCGTCTTTTGTGCAGATGTTTTTGCTATTTATGTGTTTCCAAGTTGATTTCTTACCCTGCTAAAAAAAAAAAGCTTTTTGTGCAGAAACATTTCAAGCAGATCGCTGACTTTAACTCTTTGATATTTTTTTTTCATTTTAGTAACACATCAAACATCTCAACAGTTGTTTACTTCTAGAAATCAATAAAAATAAACTTGAGAAGGAGCTTTTGATGTTGTAATAACACAATTATTATCTTTTGCATTTCAACTAGAATTGCAACTAATGATTATTATTAGTTTCTGTGTCAACTTCCAACACACACAGCGACAGCTACATTAAAAGTACTGAGCAAAGCAGGCTTAGAATGTTATACAATGAAATGATGAGGTTTTTAAAGATGAGATCAGCTTCACAATACAATGGATAACTTCATATTAGTGTTTGGGCAAGATAATATTTAATATTTATGGGGCCCCTATGGTTTTCTAATGGTTTTCTATTGTTTGAAACTTAACTTCTGAAAAGAGGCACTTTTCGGATTTCATTTGATATTACCCACATCATCCATCATACCACACACACACAATTGCATGTAAGTGTTGCATTCACAACCATTTGCCCTGTCAGTCTAGCTTTTGCATCCATCTGTCAACATTTACATCACATCAAACCTGATGGGCTTCATAGCCTGTTCTCTTAACAATAGGAGATGTTGCTTTATTAAAAAATAATATAACCTCTTTTATGATGCAGAAAATGTCTGGAGAAACATCTGTGGAACAAGCTGTGCATTAAATATGTAGGAGCTACATTCAAAATTCCTTTTTGAATGGGATGGCAGTGCTATAAAGAGAATCCAGAGTGTTGGCCCCCTAGCTCATTCAAATCCTGCCATTCTCCCTGTCTGACAGTTAAAGCTGAATGATCTTGCTCTCTGTTCCTCCCTCTTGCCATTTCCCAAACTCCGTGGGGATAAAGCAGTCAGAATTTTCCTCTATCTGAAATAGATTAGTGACTAAGGTTAGCCTATGATCATTGTTGAAATCAAGAGGAAAAAACCCCCCAATGCATTACAAGGTATTTTTGTACATAGCGTTCCCTGAAAGCATTTGTGCAGGCTAAAGAGTTCATTAATGCCGTTTTTCTTCTGAAGTGGATGTCTCTGGAGACAACCAGAGAAATGAAGGAAAGACCAGGGAGTACAGCAGGAAAATGAGCACAATTCCAGATTTATAGATTAAAGAGAGTGCATTTCAAAAGCTTCTTTATAACTTTTTAACATAATGGTGCTTCGTCTTTGAGAATCATGTTTGACTGATAGTTATTTATATTCAAACAGCTGATTTCCTAGATTGAGGAATCTGTGTGTGCGCTTTTAATCATAACCATGATTGACATAGGAGATGTGAATATGATCATTATTTTTTGGATTCTGTGGCAGTGCTACAACGTCCTACTTTAATTGCTACACTACAATAATACATTGCTCATTTATTCTGTACAATATTAAAAATTCATGAAAATGACCATCTCCATCTCATTTTCCCACAGCCCAAAATGATTTAAATTAATCCAAATGTTACATTTCTCTTCACTTCCACATTTCGGATTTGTTCATCCATGATTAAATTTTCACAACAGTAGATGAGATTATCTCATTGCCATTAATAGGTTTGAATAGTACAGAGCAAAGGGAGATTATCCACTGGTTATTCAATCTAATGTTTTCATTCGCTTGGTCATACAAAATGCAATATTACTTAATATTAAGGGTCTCGGATTGTTGCGTGTCTTTGTCCTGCTTTACCGGAACAATGTCGGCCACCTGTGTTTTATTGTGATAAGTTGAATTGGCCATAAACACTTCGATCCCTGTATTCTGAGAAACTCTTTGTAAGAGAGAACTTTCAGCAAAAGAACTGTGTTGATGTTGATGAGAGAAGCTTTAGCCGCTTGGGGTGTGCGGGGGGAAAAAGTTAGGTGTACTTGTGTATTGTTTTACGGCATTGTTTGCACACACTGGAGATATGAGGCTTAGAAGAAAGTTTCAACAGCAAATAATTTTTATCTCCAGATGTGCTCCTTACATCACAAACACTTTCCCGCTATGTTAGGCTTAAGTGCCTCGTTATCCATTTATCGATTCACAACTGGGCATGTTCTCCTGATGGCCAATCCCTGCCTCCACACCTACATCGCCTCAGTCCAGCACACATGGCACCTCCGACAAAATCCTCTGTATTAGTAGTTCCCTTCATGAAGTCCCCATAACATTGAGTTCCACCACTCCCCACCACCAGCTTCTAGGCTCCGGGATGCAGTAATTCATTACATTACTTTCTTTGGTGGATTACTTCCTGCTGGGATCTAAGTGCCAACGGCTATTCTCTGTTTCACAATAAATCATATTACTTTTAGATTTAATGTCTCATTGTTTCCTCTGGGGTCTCTCCTAACTGAAATATTCATTAAAAATACCAAACAGCCTCTTTTTGCAATGGTCAAATACACATACACAATTCTCAAACCTTTGGTTTTGCATCACTGTTTACATAATACAATGGATATTGTCCAAATGCCAATGCATGCTGGATTAATATAATCTTGGCGACCGGTCCGGTGTCTGTAGATGATTATTTAATTAGAACATTACACAAACCTTAATCGTCAGCATAATAGTATGTGTAAACATGGATGAATATGGAGGCAGTTGTCAATTACCAAGACGTGTGATGAGTAATGGCTGCTCATTAATTCTTACCTCTTTTCTTTTTTCACTGATTGAACATGACATTAAGTAGACCATATTTCTGTGTGCGGCCTAAGTTGAGCATCAACAGTCTGCCCGAGACAATGTTCTGAGGATATGCCAGTCATAATAGTGATGTATAGACCTACTTACTACAAGGTGCAGATGCATTTAATGGGCAGTCGAACAAGATAATGGTTACAAGAGCACCTTGGTGTCCTACTCTAGGCTCTCACATCACCTCACGATGGATTGAAGTGCAATTGAATTCTAAAATGAATGTGAGCAAAGCAGTCCAAATGCTGTTTTATAATGTTAAATAAACTGAATGCTCTAATGCAGCCTCAGAGGTAGCAAGGGGTAGCGTCTCCCTTGAGCCGGTCCCAAGCCCGGATAAATGCAGAGGGTTGCGGCAGGAATGGCTTCCGGCGTAGAATTTAAGCATGCAATCGACTAGAAGGTTGATTTGCTGTGGCGACCCCTGACAGGGCAAGCCGAAAGAGGAAGAAGAAAAAGAAGAAGAAGAAACTGAATAGTCTGCATGTTATGGAAGTGTGATCTATTTTTTCTCGAAAAATGCCTGCCTGTTAGAAACCCACAGCATTATTTAATTGCACTAGACGGTGAAAGTTAGCATTGGTGTTCCCCTCAATTCAGCCTCTCAGCGGGGAGCAGATCAACCAGAAAAGTCTGTGCAGAGCACAAAAACATTTTAGAATCAGCCCATCAATAGGAAAACAAATCATATGGTGGATTATGAAAAGCAACCAAACGACAGGAAAAAAAAAATAGTGTGTATGATAACGTCCGCATTTTGACAGTATCATATTAGTGCACAACAACATACTTTAAACAGTCTCAGAAGTCACCGTTTGCAGATAGCTACTGCTTGCCATAAGAACCTTAAGAAATCATGTCAGGATGGGGTTCAAAAACCTCCTAACACCTTAATGCATGAACATATTCACAGTAGTTGATCTCCCTGGCACACCATGAATGAATAAAGTATTTGTAAATGACAAAAAGCTGAATGACCGTCATTATAATTTAGACGTTACATAACGATGTGCAGCTTGTCCATCGGTTACATATGCAGACCCCTGACAGGCTATTGAAGGCAGTCAGATATGCTTTCTCACGCAGTTCATCATCTGTGATACCAGCTGCAGGGCTGCCTGACAGACAGTTTGGTCCCATGTGTACAGTACTTCTAGGATTGACGTCAGGATTTGTTTTCAGTTATTAGGAATTAATTTCCTGTCCGTCAGTAAAATGTTTCGATGATGAATATGTCATTAATTTCTACATTTTGAACCGGGCTTCCAAAACACTTGAAATAGGACCCACTTGCAGGGCTTTCTTTGACATTATTCACAGCACCTTAGGCAGGTCAATGAGGTTTTTTTTCCCAAGTTTTCTTGTAAACAAATTAACTGCTATCTGAGGCAGCAGCCACTTCTCTAAATCAGCTCAGATGTACTTTCCATGCAATCTTGTAAGGCAGTGAGTCATATCAGCAACAGTCAAAGGAGGACATAGTATACATGTATAGTTTTTACGCACATTTGTTTCCTGACAATATTTAGCCTCGTCATTTCAATAAATAATTTATAAAATTTAAATTAATGAGAAACATGCATATACCGATACGCCTAGAATTAACTACAGTGTGCAAAGTAAATGCAAGTGCAAATGCTCTCCTGCTGTGATGAGTGTAATGAAGTCATGGACCTCAAAAAGAATAATACATCCAGCCCCGCCTTGTAGCCTTTCAAGATCCAGCGCCGAAATGCAAAAAGGTATGTGTCATAATTTAAAGGCTCAGGAGAACAATGGCTCAAACAACAACTGATGGAAACACCACAGGCACACACACACACACACACACACAAATAAACAGCAACCCATGAATCAGTTCTGTTCCTCCTTGCTCTACAACCATGAAGGCACTACAACCCTCTAGAAAAATCCACCTTGTGCCAAGGTGACATCAGTGTGTGTTTTCATCCTGCAGTTAGAGTTATTAAATGTAGGGGGTGTCACCTGCTGTGTGCTCCGTGGGTAGAACGGGATTGACTCAGTTTCTCTGTGTGAAGCTGGTAACACTTTGCACTGACCTTGCAGCTGAGGTATCGCTATGAAGGGTTGTTGTTATTACTCAATTACACAGAATTAGGCAATTGCTAAGGTGACAGGAGCATGCTGTGGAAATTAACTTCAAATTAGAGTCCAAGCTTGGCAAGGTTTGTTGTAATAGAGAGTGATAGGAGAGATACAATAGGGTAATGCAATCCCTGTATGTCTCTGTGGAAAGAAAGTGCACATGCTGCCCAGGTAAGCATTACGGTTAATGGAGTATAGGTCAGCCTAGATCATATACTACCTCTCCCAGACTAATGCAGTGTAAGCATGCATAGGCAGTCTGTCTCAAGGAGTCAATGTGCATCATTTATCCTGGGTTCAATGCCAGTAGGTCATTGGCTGTTTTAGCAAAACATTTCTATTAGCAATAAGTATTTGACTGACTGTGATTGACAATCAAAGAACTCTAATCCAAGGATATACAGCTGTTCTAAAAAGGCAAAAAGGGCAAGAAGGAGAAGGACCCTGAGTGGAAAAGTGAGATATGAAGAATTGTAGGAAGCAGGAACTTTAGATGTGTGATCTGATGTTTATGGTTATATGAATGGGCCAAACACAGTCTGAGTGTGGGTTCACTAATCCTCAACATACATTTGTGCTGCTGCATGATGTGGTACTTGATTCAATGATCATCTTATCTATCTATATGTATGCAACCGGCCTGGGTCAAATTTGTCTCATAGCAGCTGCTGCAGCATCAGTTCTCCAGTTTAGACATGAAGCAAATCCAAAAAATGATCTTCTCTGTCCTGTTTTCATTACTCACAATCAGCCCCTTATAATCATATAGTCATCTTTTGTAATGTATTGTGACGACTGTTGGTTCATTATGCTTGGAAAGCAGAAGGAGGAAGTGAGGTCGAACATGTTGATCTGCAACATCACCATGACAAAAGCACATTTTAGCAATCTGTTTTTAGCTTCTCATTTAACAATGACTTTAAATTATGATTCCAATTCATCACATCCAGTCAAGCCCCGCAAGGTGCTACCGCTATCCAGAATGGTTTTCAACACAAGATTGGGAAACTCTCATTATTTGATGAAATGTATAAAAAATATTGTATAAAATATTATAGCTTGATTTATATCTGCAGTTTCCTGTGTTTTACTGGAAAACCCATAATAAAAAAGCTGCTGACTTCAGTGAAATACTTCTTATCCTCCTTTTAACCTCTGTGAAAGCATATTACTCCCGATGGGTAAATACAGACTCCTCACATGTCCACTCCCTTTGAAAGCAAATGTTAATTGTATATAGCTAATAGTTGTGGAGGTGATAACAGTTGGTGATGGAGGGAAATAACTTCCCCATCATTCATGTCTGATGGACTTATCCTTCTGATTGGCCAAGGCTCAGGCTTTGTGGAGGTCACTCTCTCATTCAATGACAGGCAGGCATAAATCAAGCTGTTTCTCCAGCCATTTTAGGTGGCTGCTTACCACTTTATTACGACCTTGTTTAAATCTACAAAGGGTGTTTTACTCTTAGCCGCTCTGTTCTTTGCTCTGTATAATTGACGCCGTTACAGATTCAGCTAATTAAGGTACCATCTGGTGGAAGGCAAAATAAAAGAAGGAAGTGCTCAACAGAGTACAGACCTCCATTAGAACCTAATAATCATAGATGCTAATGTCGCTCTTACTTTCACATCCAACGATGCAGTCGTTACAATGGAAGGTGTCATTGTAAAGTTGGTCCTGGTTGGGGGGGTCAACTAAATCATTCCGCTGATATGATTGTATTCTAGGATGGACAGTGACTTGGCCATCCATCAGCAATGTAATTCTGTACTGACTCCCGTTAAATGATGAGTTAATATATCTACAACTTAAAACATGGAGGGTTTACACTTTACATCTACACGCAATCTGATTTTGGAGCACAGTGAATCAAAGAGTGTGATAGAAAGAGCAGATGAGAGATGACTATCCACCGCAGTGATGTCATTTAGAGTGACCTACTGCTTCTCTCACACCTCTTTCCCTCCTTCACTGACAAAAGCAAAACTCACAAAATATCAGAACCATCACTGCAAAGGTCAACCCAACACAATAGTCCTGGTCGCCTTTCAAACTGTGCCCCCAGTATTACACTGCTCATTACATGTGAAGACAGGACTGTGACCTCTGCCCCCTCACGATGCTTCCCCATCGCCAGGCTGTCCATCACTGCCATCCAAGTGATAAGTAAATTGCAATGGCTCTGCCAGAGCAAGGCAGGGTGTGAAAGCTTCCAGAGTGCATAGAACATTTGCCAGACCGCTACCAGCAGCTCACCCTGTTGCTGTTTCACATACTACTTCCACAGAAGCTGTGCATTTGCAAAGGGCAGGGGATAGTGTACAGAAAAAAAATTCTTAAATCGCAATTGTTTGAATTGGTTATGATATTTGAAAGATAAAAAGGGAATATTAGAGCAAGACATGCTAATGACACAACCGCAAGTTATTGGATTGTCTTTCTGAGGTTTCTGAACAGCCATCATTGAAGCGGAATCAGGACATAAATACGAGGAGTAGACACAAGCTCCTGAAAAGAGACTGAAAAAGGTTCCTTGCATCATTGCTGAGGTGACAGCACCAAGTGCAAATAAATGGAATGAAAATTCAAGAGGTGTCAGATTTCACTTTAAGTGAACTTTTTTTAAAGTGTTTTCTTAAGCATATCTTTGACACTGGATTATTGCCTTGGGGGCATCAATTGACACATCTTCTCTACTATGTGAGGACAGTTTTGTATTAAAGCTGCAGAACGTCGGATCATCTATTTTCATGAATCCTATTCGGTTTTGCCAAGCTCTAATAACCACCACCTTGTCAGAGCTCACATCAAGGAACGTTGATGCTAACTATCAATAACACAACAGAACTGAATAATTAGCCTCTTGGATGCGACGTGAAATGTCTTTGATCGAACTTGAACTAGTCTAGTTGACTCTTATTGTTTTGCTCATCATGACCTGGACGACTGAGAACTGACACCGACAACACCACAATAATAAGCTGAACTTTAGTACTTCTTCTTCTTTCGGCTTGTCCCGTCAATCAACTTTCTCCACTTCACCCAATACCACCTTTTGAAATGAATCAATTAACATGTTGTTTAGAAGTTCTACCACCGTTATTTCAGAATTTTCACACCAAAGCCTCAAGTGTTCCCACCCCATTGGTTTTGAATTGCCCCTTGGACATCCTGTGCTGCATGCATTCTTTAAAGTAGGAAGATGAAAGTTGCTTCCGTATTTAAATGTTAAATTAAGTTTGTGAGCTATAATGGTTGGCTGTGAAAGCAAAATTAGTTCACGTATAAAAAGTGATGACTGCGGCTGCAAATAAACTTTCCTGATCTGGACTTTTATCAAAGCATAGTTTCTATAGACACAATTCCTTGTGTCACTTGGGAAATCCGGCAGCTCTGATTTCTGCACCTCAATGAGTTGATTAGTGCTGTTTTAAGATTCAATAAAAAAATTAGAGCTCGGCAACATTTCAGTGTAGGGCTGTTTTTTTTGGAATTTTGCTCCCCTTCTCAAAATATGCATGCCCAGTTACCCCCTGCTGGTGATCATTCAAAAGGAACATGTTGCTCATAGAACATATTTGGATTATGTCTTGAATTAACCTTAAAAATATTATTTTTCAGAGTGATAAAAACATTTTAACATTCTAGACAGCGATCCACATTGTGAAACAGACACAACCTGGTGAAATTACTTCAGTTAAAAAACATTTCAGTTTCTCAGATTTCTCGTTTAGGATTCTGAAACAAATACAGTCATAAAAGAGGTCTCTATAGAAGCGCTATCCATCTGTGCAGATGGCAGAGTCTCCACGTTCAGTGTCAGAAGGCATCTGACACCAGAGACTGAAGCCAAAAGTCATATTGCAGCAGCCGGTTGCATGCTGTTGATTACAATTCTGCCCTGAGAACTTTTAAGTCATTTTCCTATCCACCTGTTTCTTAGTTGATCTCAGTTTAACAGCAGTTGATCTTTGTTTAACTGCTGTACATCAGACAAGTGCTGTAAATACTTTATATACAGTATATGCCATGCAGACGAATCATCAACAATTTTTTTATATATTTAGTCTTAATTTTCAAACAAAACCGACTGATCAGCCAACATTAAATATAGATACATACAAGGATTACCCTTATCAGGCGGTGCCACAGATCTTTCCCTCGGCTGTTACCATTCTTCTTTTGCTGCCCTTTTACAACACAGGGTGATGCACGGACATCTGATGCAAGTTGTGTTTGATGATCAGTCGTAGTACAGTGATACATGGCGTCTTATTATCAGCTATTAAACCACTGAATTATTTAAACCCGTGTCCCATCAGCCATTATTCGGACAATTATGCTTGTCGATGTTTTTGAATTGATTCTCAAGAGATCAAGGTTGCGTTAAACAATTGATTGATTTCCTCTCTCTGTTTTAATGGCATGATGTGTGGGAAACTCGCGTAGGGGATTTGCAGCGCTACTTTCTAAGAGGCGTGTATTCTTCTCTCCTTTAAAATAAACTTATTCATTGAAATCACTTGGCATGACAGGAGGTTTCAGCAAGGTCTCTGTGGTTTCTTTCTGACCAGAAATGCTATTTAAACTTTACATTTGTTGTATCCACAAACACATTCCCTTGGGATCTCAAACTTCAACATTCAGAGGTTTCCTGCCTTACCCACTTGGCAGGTTTAAGAGAGATTGTCAAGGACTTCAGTTGTCAATACTGGCTTATATATCTTGACATGTAGTCAGAAGTTAGCATTGAGACCATTAGATTTTGATACTGCTTTAGCTTACACCTATTAGATGTGGTCGAAAAAACCCCCACAAAACATAATTTGGGGAAAGCAGAAAGCATATTATGTCTTTCAGATGCATCCATTGGCTAATTTCATCATGAAACAAAACAGTGAGACTCAAGATGATTATAACCTGGGAACCATACATTTCTGTACCTATTTTTTGTGCCGCTGCAAGTTGGAGATGTTTATATGTATATATTTTTAAATCTGATTCAACACAGTAATTTCCATCCCTACAGCTCAAATGTAAATTGACCATCCTTAGCTGTTTCATCCTAGATTGTTTTTTTCTTAGATTTGTAAGTGTTGTGGACTGTTTGTGCAGAGAACCCAGTAAAATACCACAACAATAGCAACAACACTGCTGCACTGAATTACTGGGGCTTGACCTGTGACCCTAAATCAATATACATTTTTTTGTAAGCTTTTAGTACTAATAGGTTTTATTATATGGGGCCTTTCATCTCTAAAGATCATATCAGATCCATGAAAGGCATTGCTACTGTAATACACTCATTGTTATTGGAGATGTGACAGCAAGAAGACACGTGAAACAACGAAGGTCAAGTTGAGGAATTTATTAGAGAAGGGTGAATATAAAGGTACTGTATGCAGGGATTTCTAATTTCTGAACCAACCACACCTAGCCAAACCTGTCTATATTTGCAGTACACAACTTCCAATCAAGGTCATCATAGTTAGTGATATAATCATTAAATAAATGGAATTTAAAAAGGCAATACAATAGACCATAAGTGTGCTTTGGGGAAAAAAACACCATATGGATTACTATTTTAATTATTAGGAACAAGGAAACTACTTAGATGCTGACACTTCCAGGTATCATGAACATAAGTTATTCATAGCACTACAAGTTACATTCAAACATTATCAACAGGGAATATACCAATATTGATAAATTCCCTTTGGAATAACTCCTCTACTAAACCAGGATCAGTCAGGATTTCCACTCAGACAGTTTATACGAGTATACAAGCAGGATAGCAACTGCCACAAATATTTAAAATGCCACTGTTCCTCTTCTGATATGCTTTTTTTTTAAACTCCCTGTCACATTTTGGCTCACATATGAAGCTACAATAATATCCATAAATAGTGTTGGGTGTGCGCTAGCTGCCTGTGTGCCATGGGGCTCACAGTGTTCACAGGAGTCGTAGTGTGGCAGTTAAACATGTAGTCCTCCTGAGGTGTCGCCGAGCACACGGGGCAAACAGAGGAGGGGCAACACAATGTAAAAAGGAACTTTCTCTTAAACTTGTCACCGACATGTTTTGTTCTTCTTCTTGGGTAAGCATGACTTTTTTTTTTCTTTTTCTTAGAAAGAGTCCATGGCCTTGAATTCGCTGAGGGCCTGGACAGGGGAGATGTGTTTCTTCTGGGAGCCTCGTCGCACACGTGTCTGGCACTCCTCGGGTTTCTCCCTTTTGACCAGAGGCTTCTTCTCAGGAGCCTTCATGCGCCAAGACACCACAGGTGAGTTAACAGCAGCGGTTCCATACACCTTCTGGTACTTGGTGGAGGCAACATAAGATGCCTTTACAGTCAGCACCACTGCATTCATCAGGTTTTTGGCTGCTTGGATGAGAGAGGTGGCGCTATCAAGCTAAAAGAGGGGAAAGAGAGAGAAACTATCTAAGGGCCAACTCAAAAAAATCAATGCATCTTCAAACACATGCACTCAACGAGGCCATATTAGCTCATGTACAGTATGTCTTTGGTGGCCTGTAATTACGCAGGATTTTAACATTTCTTAATTAGAGGCAGGAGACGAGGGAACCCCTATCTTTTTGTTTGAATTACATTTAAGGTTCGGCAGCCAGTGGGCATCCTGCTATGTTACGCTTGGAGGAGTCAACTGCTTAAATGTAATGAGTGCGGACCCCAGCCAGCCACATTTAAAAGTTTAAATCTCAGCAGGGACCGGACATGAAACAGACAATAATGGGAACAAGACACAACATCAAAAACTGTATCACCGCATGATGTGAGGGAAGCTAAAGTCAGATGTTAGACCAGGGGTGGGCAAACTTTTTGACTCACGGGCTACAATGGGTTCTAAAATTTGACAGAGGGGCCGGACCAAGAACAGATGGATGGAGTATTTCTGTGAGCTAATATAAATGACACATGGAAGCTATTGCATGAAAGGATTTGGCCTTTTACAGGTAGCATTACAGGGAAAAGGTCAAATGAATGAGGTTTAATTATAATACAATTTTATTTAATGATATAATTTGGACAAGTTTGGCGGGCCGGATTAAAAAGACCAACGGGCCGCATATGGCCCCCGGGCCTGGGTTTGCCCATGCCTGTGTTAGACCATCCTTGTAGAACTATTTACAATGTCGAGGAAGCATTGCTTTGTGCCTTAAATAACAGACATAACCACATGTAACTTCCTTAATAACATTATTCTTATTTTGTGCAATTATTTTGTTTCAACTTTGCAGTGTATTGCAAAGTTGAAAAATAAATTGCATTATCCTTAACCTCCATGACGTTTCATCTTCCAGGCTTCATTGTGTCAATGAACTGAATGCTTTGCTCATTCACTGTGTATTGAAGCTCTAAAACTGAAGAAGTTTACAGATTACGCATAAAACCTGACCTAAGATCATCGGTGATAGCGGGGCTAGCCATCGGCTGCTTTTTATGGATGAACTTACCCCAGATACGATAAGCTCGCCACCAAGATTCTGAACTTCAGCTTTCACCTTGCTGCAAATGTTCAGTTGATGACAATACAGGGCAATTCTCTGCAGGTAGGCCAGAAGATCCTGTTTGCACGCTGAATCAGGGCACTGCAGAGACAAATGGGAGAAGGAAAACCATCATCATGAGACTTACAGAGCAGTTGAATAGGACGTGATGCACCTGAAGAGAAATCTGCAATTTTAAGTCTTATCTCTTTAAAGTTATTTTGGGAAACACCGGTGAGTGGACAATAGCTGCTGTGGGATGGTATTTACACAGCAATTGATTTCGAGACTACTTTTTTCCCAGTTCTTCTTTTGTAATGGACACAGTGGGCTTTAGTGAAGACTCAAGGTGCTTATGACTCATCATCCTGCTGCATCATCACTGTCAGCTTAAAGTAATATGTCTGGAACTGAACATCCAAGAAACAATAAAAAAAAATCCTCCTTGATTTCTTAGACTTATTTGTTTATGTTTTGAGCTATTATGCAGGCTGTGCAGCCACCCACTATTGGAGCCAAGTTCCTGTGCCTATAATGAGGTGAAAATAACTGTGTTTATGGTGAGTCACACAAAGTAAAATATGAGTTCCTGGAATTTATGAGTTGAAGGCCAGAATGAAAACAAGTATAATGAAATTATGTTTGCATGTGTTCAAATAAGATAACCGAGCATTGCTGCCAAACATTTCAGTTTAATGGTGTTTGCTTAATCCATGGGGTCCATGTTCTGTTGTAGGTTGAAACTGAGGAGGAGTCAGCAGGGGGTCAGCAGATAGGAAATGTATATTATTATATCATGACAAAAATGAAAAAAAATGAAGGAAGTGGGACAGAAAAATGTTCTTCTCATTTTTATTTCAGGTATTATTCTCAAAGTATATTCATAATCATTTTTTAACTTTTGCTTGAGATCTGAATTATTTGCAGCACCAGTTTAGTCACAAATTAAATTAAAACATAAAATAATCAACCAGCAATCCAAAAAAAAGAAATGAATGAATGAATAATAATTACATATTTTTCTTTTCACCAGTCATGGAAGATGATCTGCATTATAATTAATTTTTATCAACATTGGTTTGTCACAAGTTAGAGGTTGAGTTTAGTTACAGCGACAACCTGATTAATTTCACACAGAACAAGTGAGTCATCTTCTTAGCTTTTTGCCCAATGCGAGGGGGGGGTTAAAGAAACCCAGATCAAACAGCAGTGACTGAACACGACTTCCCCAGCAAGGTTTTTATGCCTATCCTCGTATGGTCTCTGACCCGGTCTTTGTGCTACTACAGTAGTGAAATCATTCAGAGCAGCAAATGGACCAAAAGGGAATATGAACCGAGCCGTCTAAGGTCTACTATCAGGCACATTTCCCCCTATTATTCTATGTAGAAGCTTTCTAGGTGTCAGATATGGCCCACTAAGCTCCCAGTGGGTTAGGAACAGTGCATCAGCTGCTCAAAGACTGCAAGCATCATGTTGTAGTAACACCTTTCCTCTAGTCATTAATATTAAACGATCCTAACTAGGACATTCAGCAGCGCTGTCCGGGGACAGGCACAGCTCATTACCTTGTCTTGTGAGCTCACGTAGAACTGGTGGTAAGTTAAACATTGAGCTGTGATGTGAATACACTCCCGTAGGGATGTGAATGCATTTCTGGCTGTACGCTGTGCCTCCTTTCTCTGGTAAGATAAATAATACTGATTGACCAAAGGTGTTCTGCACTGATGTTCACAGCCGGAGACACTGCCTTCCAAAATAAAATGAAAGGTTTCTTTCTTTAACCAATACATATAATTGGAAAGAGCACCTAAAGGTGGGATTTACATTTAAAGTTTTGACAACAGTCAGAGCAGTATTTTGTGAGTAAGACCTCAGCTGCCACCAGCATCAGGCTTTGCCCACTAAGGGCAATGAATGCTGGCTGGAGTGGAGCTAAGAGCTCATAGAGCAGCCACTGAGGCAGAGGAAAGCTTCTCCTTAGGCATGATCACTGCACTGCCAGTCCTGGCCAGCATCACTGCTAACTGCACAGAACACGTCTGGAATACACACGCACACACACACACACACGCTCCAGGCAAGTTTGATGCAACCATGAAACAAATGTTTTTTCTATATTATACCAATGACTAATAGCCCTTTTCTTTCCCTGTTGATGTACCGGTAAATACAATGTAAGGCCCATTACTTTACGGGCCTGTGGAAACATCTTCTAATGATCTTTCCTGATAACAAGCATAGCCCAAGAAGCACAGCCTGATTCAAATAATTCCACCAGAGACTGCTGTCAATAGCTGCAAGTTTGTCAAATTGCAGTATTCCAAGTCTAAAATCAGCCGTCAATCGTTGTCGAATTTTCTCCTGATCCAGGACCCGAACCAACCAAAACGCACTTTAAAATAATTACACAAATGTACTAAAATATCAGCAAAGATCACCAATAGTGACAAAGATTTAAGCCAGACGGAGCTGCCGAGTTCCTGCTTTCACATCCCAAGGCTGTTCGTAACAGATAAAAGACAATACACGTCTCTGGATAGATGATCCAAATATTGCACTGCTGCCATCCACTGCATCTGCAGCAGGCATACTTAAAGAATAGAGTGGGGACAATAGATTGGGAGAAATAGAGTAGAAAAAAAATAAATTGCTAGAGTGAAATGGGGTGAGCTACCTCAAGAGGTTTATCTACGTCAAATGCGGTGTTTAAATGACTGTGAAAGAAGCTTGCCGTCTTCCAACCTCCCATGCAGAACTGACTTTTTCTTCACATATGTTCATTAAAAGGGCTGATGTGCAGTCATGGCGACCGTGTTTGCTACTTAAGGGACCTGTCTGAAAGCAATGGAGCGGCCTTTATTCTTACCGTCAAGCCACAGTCTACTAGACATACACAGGTTGCTCTTCAGCATGTGTGAATGCATAGAAACTTGTCCAGAGAGGAGAGATAGTCAAGGTCATATTATTCTGAGTAATTAAATTGCTAGGGCTATGAAAGTTGCCATTCAATGAATAGCAATGGCAGGTATACCCAAAATGCTCCACAAGAAAATAAAAATAATACATGCAATGAATACGATGTTGGGAATGAAAAGGTGTTTAAGACCCTCATCATTTTCCTGACACAACTCTGGTGTCTCTGGAAGTGTAACAGAAGGCTTTTAATAATCCATAAACACAGTCTCAGAACATTTTAGGTGAGAATAAAAAATGGCAAGCCACCTGCTCTTTTTATTACAGCAACTGTTGATTCAATTACAGGCTCCATGTGACACATGCAGTCCCATCTAAACTGTTAAGCAGTCCTCGACGCTCAGCAGCCTACAAGCTAAGAAAGGCATACGAACATACAGTATTGCTCATGACCACTTTGTTCTCAGCTTTCTCAGGTCTGCTCTGAGTGACGAGCACAAACGGTCACGCCGATCAACGCCAGTGCAACACAGTGCATGGGAACATGCAGACACAGTCATACAGATACAACTTTTCCATTTAATTTCCGTACATGAATTAACTTTATTCCATGGTGGCATATGCTCTAGTCGAGAGAGCATGTCAGGGGGAGACCGTGCCAGCTTTAGCTACAGATGTCTGGTCTGGTTAGCATACTGTTTGGCCACTCAAACCGACAGCATTCAGCAGCATGTTAACAGCAGAACGTTTGGCGGCATATTGCTGCAAAGACACATTTTGTCATACGATAGATATAAGACAGACAAAGTATACAGTGGGTGGTGGAAATAATTTCCTTGTACTTGTACTTAAAAATTGCACCTGAGTCGTGTTTTCTTGGGAATGTTCCTTTCATAATGAAATACCTCGGAGAGCTTGACACCTCCTGAATGAATTCCAAATTATTTAAATCACTGTTTTGTTTTTCTTTTCTTCATTATCTTGCTTATTATGACATCTTTTAAAATATATTAAATGGGGGTTTTCTGAAGGAATTTTTTTTTATAACAGAAAAAGAGATGAGCTCAAATAAAGACAGCATGTGATACTTAATCTCAAAATTACAAAAAGTATTTGAAGGGTTTGCAGGTGAACAGCATTTGCAATTACCGTGATAGATTGCCTTAATAAATCAGTGACTCATGTGCCTTTGTATTCTCAGTGCTTATTAGAGACAGATCAAATGTAGAAGAAAATTATTAAATTACTATTACCTGGAGTATCTCACACTTCATGCGCAGATATGCAGACACAAACACACACACACACATACACACCTATTTCTTTTCAATCCCACTCTCCCTCAACACAGTACTGATTGATTAGATATTAAAAATGTTCTGTCAGCGTGTTTTAGAGAGGTACTCATCTGAAAATGAATGCAACACCTCGATTTGGCACTAATTACATTACAGGCACAGCTCGGTTCTGCTGTTTTGCTCTGTCAGTCTTTGCCCCATTGGAAAGCAAAGTCCTGCATTGACACGGCCCACAAAGCAGCTTCAAGTTAACACGGCTTGTCAATACCCACATTAAAGATTTCCGATGCCCATGCCCTTTGACTCTAAATCAAAATATGCTGTTCCACCAGCAGCAATGATAAAGTCAGAGACAGTTTCAGACTGACTCAAAGAAAAAAATGCAGTTTTGCAAAGCTACCTGATCGGCGACAGCGCGAGCCAATTTGTCCATTCTGGAACCAGCCTCTGCAATCTTCTTTGCCGCGTTGATCACATCTGAGGAGTTCTTCAAGGGGCCTTTGCCTCTGGGAATAGTGAGCAAGTGAGAGGAAGAAGGAAATAAAGAAATATGAGTTGACCTGCAGAGCTTCCCTCTATGGACTGAGCTCATCACTGCGCCACACTGGCTTGTACAGAAGCAGGAGGAATTTTGTGTGTGTATATATATACAGTATATATCAACAATGAATACAGTAAATACACCAGAACATATTCTATATAATGTATCTATATGGTATAGATGTCTTTTGCGCTACAAAAAAGACGATTCTCAAGCATTTAAAATAAGAATAAAGACCTATGATCTGTGTTGTCTCCCTACTTAAATATTTGCTAAGTTACTACCTAAAATGGATAAATAGAATATTTGAATTTGAATAAAAGATTTGATGAGTAGTTTGATCAACAACAATGGTTGTCAGTGTCACTTTACTGCCAACATTTTGATATATGGAGTATTGTCAACGCAATAATGGTTCGTAGCAAATCCTGCTTGTCACTTGCAAATGCAGTCCTTTTAAAACCGAAAAGTCGCCATAGTTCTGTTGTCAAAAGGACTCCTCACATGACCCAAATTTTGCTCTATTTCACAGAATGATTAATCTGATTTTTGGGTTTTGCTTCACTGTCATCGTCAGAAAGCCAGCAATATAAAACATCTGCTATAGATTCAGTGTAACTAAGTCAGAAGTGGCAGAAAGACGAAGTTGTTGTCACGCTGGAGAACACAGTGGTGAATACTTCCCCTAAATACTTCCCCTCTGGACTGCTTGATGCGATAATGGGCAACTTAAGAAGTGATTTTTACCTGGTGAAGTCTGTCATTTCCATCATGATCATACACATCTGCTTGGCCAGCACAATAATGTCATTGCCGTTGTCATCCCACTTGGCCACTTCTGCATCGAGCTTGCACTTCTCCTGTCTGAAGCTTTCCACCTGCTCAGCAATCTTAGCCTTTTCCTCCTGGGGAAGCTGTGCCATAATGGCCTACAGGCAAGAAGAGAAGAAACAAAAGCATTACAGAAGGAGAAAAAGGTTGTTATTGACTAAATTTGAACTGAATAAATTGGTATGAGGGCTCAAAATGAAGGAAATGCCAGAGGAGAGGAATTTAGGAAAAGGAAGGAGATAAAGTTGGGGAGTAAAATACGATAGGGAAATGAAGAAAGAAGTGAATAAGAACAAGGATTAGTTTTAGAGTAAGAGAATAAAAAAAGGGATATGAAAGGGTGTATGTAACATCATTTGTTCTATTTTTTTCCCAGTGCAGTCTACTTTTTAATCCCCTCTACAAAACTTGAAGACTAAGTTCAGAGTCTGAGTATCGCTACCCTTTTGAAATGCTTCAAAATTAAGTTCTAAATTTTACATTTCATGACCGGACCATCTCAAACCCCCTGACATCTTAAACCCATAAAGCGCAAATCCTTTTTTTTTTTTCTTTTCCCCTCAGTGGCCTTTTTTAGTGGCAGATCCAAAATGGTATAAATCTTGTGGCAAGGTCACAGGCGAAGTAAGATCCGAGTATTATTTGGGAGATAAATGCATAATTGCCTCTCTTCTTCGACTAGAAAATGAATAATGCATTTGTTCAACACTATGTCAGGGAGGTGAGATGGAAGGAAGCGTAACCTGGTCGATTTGATTGACTCCAGAAACAGTGAGAGAAAAGGAGTACAGTAAAAGTCGCCATTGTTTTTTAACCTCATCTATTATTGACTGTCCTTCAAGAATTGCTATTCGCCAAATTAAATAATACCCACTCTCCTCGTTTACCCTCTTCCCTATTTCCGCTCTCACAGCAAAGCTGGTGTGTGGGGGCTTTGGGGTGGGCGAGTGAGAAAGCGCATCACTTTGCACATGTCCCCTGGTAGATGTGTCAGGAGAAAAACAAAAACAGAAAATACTGATGACCTGTTCTACTGAAATTCTTTGACAGAAAACAAGCAGGTACAGGAGGGCGGTTTAAATGACTGAGAGAACATTGAAAACAGAGAGAACAAATATGCGTGAAGGCATAACAGATGTCTCCATTACGCTGCGGAGTCACTGATCACCGAGTGAAAATATCTGTGATGGTGGTTTGGTTGGGAAAAAAATGCCCTAAACACACAAGCAGATCCAAGCATGTCAAGCCCAATGTAGATTTCCCCTGGTGCTGGTGCCAAGACACCAACACCCCTGCAGCACAAATCCCATTTAATATCATATGGAGCAAAAAATACTACTCACAATTATATAAATAAATACTAAAAAAAAGTCCAGTGTAGGATGATGACTAATCTATTCAAGATACAGTGACAGACTATGACATGTCAAATATGTCTTCAGGTATGCTGGCAATTATTTCTGTCACAAACAGCAGGTGGAGAATGTAACACCCCAAGATTAACATTTAATTTAATTAAAGACAAAAGTAAACACAGCTATACTCTCAGTCCAACCACAAGAGAAACATACATCCGTATAAGTACATGTCCTACCCAGACAGTTCCATGAACTCAACCTCCTTTAAACAGATGAAGTGAAGTTTACTGTCATCGCTGCGGCACGTATCTCATGCACTATTTTGACAGTAGAAATGCTGCCAATGCTGTGCTCATTCTTTTTCTGCCAAGCCTACAGCCACACTTGACAGCATTGCTGCTACTGCATCTGCATTAAATACAATAAGAAAAAAGGTACACTTCCGCCTCATCATCATCCTGAAGTCGAGGTGAGATGTAAGTACGTCACGTCCCATTCGCTGCTGTGCTGTTTATGCTTGTAGGCCAGGGTGTGACAAGGTCACGATGTTAATGCTAACCATATTGTACGTTCAAATAATAATCCTCTTCACAAAGTTTGCCAAGTGAATTCATTATTTCTGCTTGTTTTACTTTATGCAACACTGGCTTTGCCATGTCTTTTTTTAGAAATATTTATTTAAGCCAAGTTATTTTTTCTCTAAACTGTGATTGTTTGTTTTTATATCAAAATCTATTAGATTAATGGAACAAATATTTACAATTATAAACTTGAGAACTTGAGAAAAGGCATTTAAAGCATGCTAAGGGTCTCAGCTTATGATTCTGGCTCCTTGGTTTATTGTTTTCTTGTTACATGTTCATGTTAAATGTAGCCAAAAAACATTAATTAGGCAAAGCTGTACAGTAATTTCTGCCTGATTAAAAGCAAAGCAGCTAAATGCATGTGCGAGGGGGGCAGATTTCTGTGATGCCCAGATTGGAAGGATGTCATTAGCATATATTTCCTGCTCACATCCTCGCTGCACCTAACTGTTGAGGCATAAAATACTTGCTTATTTCTGTAATACACCCAAAACAGTATGCTGCTGGTGTCAGTGGAGGGTAAAAGGGTGAGAAGAACTACATTTATGATATTGCTAAACACAATGCAATGATGTATATTGAGAGTCTATGGTAGATCATTCTTTTTTCACACTGAAGGGGCCAAAAGGTCTCTTGAAACTCAGCAATTTAGATTGAAAATTCCTTTTTGTAAAATTAGGGATCAAGAAGGTTGGGGAGAAGGAGTGAGGGGATTTGGTTGGTATTCAAATTCACTATGAAAATTGGATGAAAACTCAGAGAGAGCATCGGGAGACAGAAAGAGAGGGAGGACTGGTTCCAACCACAAAAGAAAGCCGCAGCAAAGGGGTAAAAACATGATCAAATTGGGGCATCGGGGAGCAGGAAAGAATTTTGTGAAGACCCTCTCTTCTTTCTCCCTGTTCTCAAGAATTCACTTATCCCCAAATCCCTTCCCCTACTTTACTGATAACAACAAGGAGCGGGCCTTGGGAGATTAACATAGTGTAAAATCCAGCCAAGGAACTCCTGTGCCAATATACTCTGCGACTTGGCTACGTCTTCAGGGATTAGAGTGCTTTCAGGGTTTCTTCACCGAGCGAGGCGTATTGAAATGACTTTAATTTGTTTCATTTGAAATAAACTGCCCAGACATTCAGAGTTCAATTTTATGGATGAACTATCAACAGTGTTAGCCAATCACTTTGTTAAGAAATGTTGGAAGTGTGCGCTTGTATTGGGGGGTGGTGGTTTATGTTTGGCTCTCTGTGCTCTAAGGTGCGTTAGAAGGAGAGATTGCTTTTGCATCTTCTAATCTAAGGCCTCCTTTGCCTGTGGATTTTTCTTCCCTGTCATTAAAGATATGTTATTAGAGCAAACATGCGTATAAGTATAATCAAATTGGCCCTGCGATGGACTGGCGGCTTGTCCAGGGTGTCCCCCGCCTCTCGCCCATTGACTGCTGGGATTGGCTCCAGCTTGGCCCGCGACCCGATAACGGATTAAGCGGTTAGAAAATGAAATGAAATGAAATGAAATAATCAAATTGACTAGTGGAGCACAATGCAAAAGGAAACTGGGAACAAAAGGCCTCTGGGACTGCCGTAGACTTGATTTTTACTCCCTTCTGCACTGAACCAGTAAGAGACAGTGAGGGGGAGATATTATGCATATGTTGTGGGTGATGGCTGCACATTCCGGAGGACTTGTAGGGATCATGCACGTAAACCTCAGTGTACTCATGTCACCTCCTATAGAGAAAAAGGACTACACATCTAATGTTCTGGCTGACTAGAAACACGGTGCACCAGGGTGCACTTAGCATGACTGTGAGAGGATGGCGAGCTTTATCCTGACACAAACAACTGTGACAGAATGGGCAGATCACCAGTGATTCACAGCAAACACATCTTTTACAGATATGCTTGTTTTCTGCGTGTGCAAATGTTTAGACTGTGAGGGCCTAACAGCCTCTATGAGTGGGGAAACAGACAATGTCAATAGCTGTGTGTGAGAGGATTGTCAGTATGTATGTGAGCATGTTGCACAATTTCTAAAACACTGACACATGTTTGCACTATTATTTGAGGCATGCTATGCATAACTTGCGAATCAAGAATGCAGGAACAAGAATGGAATTCTGTCATGTCGCCCTTTCATCCTCCTTATATGCCTTTATTACATCGGCAAGTTGTGACAAAAAGACACGCTGCTACTCCAAACTGTTCAAAGCTGCCTACTCAAAGGACAGTTGACTGCCAGAAAAAGTAGTGAAAGGTTTGGTAGCACTGGTGCCTTCCATGCTCAGATGGCCCTACTATGTTCTGCTGGAAATTTGTGGGAGTATACATACAGCAAACTAAAAGCACTTCACACCCAGGCTGGCGTCTGCTCTTTTTTTGTTCACGGTTGGATATCAGATATTCAGATCAGTGTTAAACTTTTTTCCAGATATCTCTTCGTCAATTACGCTGCTTTCTACTTATTGTCATTTCAATAAAGCAATGAGGATATTCTTTAATGTTATACATCAACTTTCAAATACATTTTGTTTCACACAGAAATGTGTTTTTCACGTTTTAAAATTTAATACATGTATATTAATTGTGTGTAGTGAGGTAGTATTAAATGAGTGTACTGACATCGTGTTTTCATGTTTCCAGGTACAATCTTGTGGTGGATTGCGGATCTCTTCAACCACAATCCACCATAAAGCCCCACAAACAGCTTTCCCTGACATTAAAAAATTATTTATGCACCTTAAAAAAACTTGACAATGCAAACTGTGGAATAGACAAAAATCATATGAAGATTTTTTGTGTCAGTCAGACGTAATAATTTATGGAAGGACCTGAAAATTTTGCTTTGGCAGCCAGTGACACCAAACCTATTTAATCATTTAGTCTGAAGGACTAAATGGCTGCACTCACACTCCGTGGTATTAAAAACTGATGCAACATTTGAAAATACTTTCGGCATCATTGAGAACACCAGGTTGTGTGCCAGTTTTTAAAAATACTTGGAATCTATTAACGTCAGTGAAAATAGATGTAAAACAAAACCATGCAGCTTCTGAAATAATAAATACAGTTTAGAAAATAATACACATACATGCCCAGTTTAATAAAGCTCTTTCATTTGCAGTTGGCGTGTTTTGACCAGTAGATCGCGGATGATAAATAGTGTAATGAATGGATTTTACTCAATCATTCTTTGAATTTGTGACTTTGTTCTACTTGGCTGGTAAAATCTAGCATGAATAATTATCACAGCATCACTATTTGTAAACTAACTGTTTTGTGTTTTTGTTGTTTTTAAACATCAAAGCATCACAATCAGACCTCGAGCTGTTTTGTGCATACAATTAACAATAATAACTGCTGTTTATTTATTTAATTGCCCTTACTTTGTGTATGTAATGTAATTCGATCCTATGCCACAGGAGAAGGCACTGGGCCAACTCAAACCACAACCGTACACAATCCATTCAACATGCAACACACTGCTCGAGCCACTGTGTTGCTGGAGGGGAGCAAGTACTTATACCCTCTTATTGTTGTTTAAGCTGGTCTCAAGTGAACAATTGCTAATGTGCAACAAAGCCCAAACCCTGGTGATCGTGACTGAAGCCTTGGCACAGCACCGTTTTGCATTTTGTGTTTTTGTCAGGCATCAGAAGGGAATTTGGTAATTACATCTTTGTTTGTGATTGTAATTGTACACCTGGCATCCCTGAATGATGTTTGTTTAAAATAATCCCACATGTTAAGATTATTTTAATGGACTTTCATGCCATGTAAGTGGAACTGGGTGAATTGATTCACATATGGTCAGGGAATAGGGGGTGGGGTGTTGGGTTGGAATGCAATCCCACCTGCACTTCAGACTAACATTAAAACAATTAATACTTTATGATTCATTTAAGCTTGTTGGACAGCATTTACAGAAACAAAATAGTTGTTTTATTTTCTTTTGTTTTCTATGTCAGGTTCTATAACTGAGCTACATTTGATACATGTCAGCATAAATGGTCCTTTACTCACCCGGGCACTCTGTCCAGCAATTAGCTGGTCATCTTCAGTCTGAACACTAGTCCTGCTGCGAGTGTCGTAGTCCTCCTGTTCAAAGTCAGAGTCGTCTTCCAGCTCCTCTGGTGTCTGTAAGAATAAAATAAAAAATCCTCGGTTGACAGCTGAAAAGGCCATTTTCTTTGACTTCATGCTCTCTTTTTGTTCAGTGCCTCCTCTGGTGTTTCATCTTAAACCAAATTTAGCACATCAGACATCACACCAAAAGAGTAAAAGCTCTCAAACATATTCTCCACACATGGCTTAAATGGACATAATTTAAAGTAGTTGAACTTTATTAATGCTTTTCAAATTTTATTTTTTCATTAAATCAACTATATTGACTCAACAGTATGAATGTAATGACCCAATTGTTAGATTAAACATGAACAGAAATACCAGTAACAATTTCAGTTTATTCTCATGAAGGGAGGAAATTATATAATAATATAATAATTTGAGTCAAAACAAACGTTTTTGTTCAGAAGGAAGTTCATTGACAAAGCTAGAGTGCAAACACTGCTTATATTATACTTGCTGGTTTCCATCCACTGCTATTCTATCCGGTTCGTGCAACGCTGAAGTACTGTGCTCTGTATGTGTGTATGTTTGCGTGTATGGAGGTACATACAGGCTTGGACACGGCTTTGGAGAACTTCCATTAAAACTTTGCACTTTTCTCAATGTTTAAACTCCATAGAAAATTGGCTCCTTAATCTATCTACAGCTCATGAGATCTGTGCTGTAAAAATTCTAAAGGAGCCATTAAAAAAGTTTAAACATAGCATCCATAACACATACACACGAAAAGCTATTACATGTGGCACCAGCATTTGGAATTTATACAATGGAGATAAACAACAGAGAAAGTTATTTCCTCAGAAAATATAGTTAATCTTGGATTGGATTATAAAGCCAGCTGGTACCGGGCAGTTCAAAGCTGCCTGTTTTACATTATTTACCAAGATCAAATTATTATATATAATGATATTTTTTTTCAGTGCTACACTAGAAAATCTTCTAGCCGGCAGAAAGTTGAATATATGAGTTGCACGAGTGTAGAGGTAGCTTGACGATTGATAGCATCGTGGCGAGTGGGCAGGCAATACACCAGACCTTCTAATATCATGTTATGCAAGCATGATGCATTGCAAGATGCATCATGTGACAGATGTCGTCTCTCAAATGGGATTTCATTTTAATTCTACATTTTAGTTTGGCTTTTCTAACATTCGAAAAGTCTATTTTTGAATCCAGCATCATCTCTAACAAAGTTGCCTTCAAATGAATAGGTAAAATCAGGAGGGGAGTGCTGAAAATAGGATGAAACTGGTGAAAGTTCAGATTGTTTTTCAAACGGGATTGTTTCCTACTGTGTCAAATAAATAGTTTGTAATTATTTTGAGGCTGAAAGATCATGTGAATTGGCAGGTTACATATTTATTGGCTTGGTACAGACTCGCTGACTGATTTTTCCAGCCACAGCAGGAAATAAATTATCGAAATATCTATTAAGACTTTAACATTTCAAATCTTACTGAGCATATACTTATTTCATTTTATCCTTTTACCATTGCACAAGTAGTAATGGACATACCCTTATCATGAGGACAGCTTTCCTGATGTCACGGACGCCATCATAGACCAAGCGGGATGCATCAATGAACTCATTCTCCTCAAAGGCCTGTGGGGGGTTTGTACTCAATGCTTCGATAGCTACCTCCACTTGTTCAGCAAAACGAGGCATGACTGCAAGGGGGAATACAGGAGGGTACAAGAAGAGAAACAAAAGGATATGAAACTCAGGCACATCACATTTGTGAGTTAATTTTCAGGTCAGTTATCAGCTACAAAAAGACAAATGGCATGTTGACAGCAGTTATTATTGTGAATTTTGTCGAGTTGAAAACGTGCCAAAAACCTTTTAATTTCAATCTTTATAGCAGTGGGGTGTCTTTCTTTGTCATTATCAGAACACATTTACACTTCCGAAAAAAGACAAGCTGACACCCGAGGTTTCTGAGTGAGCAACATTAAGCCGTTTGCACATTGCACATCAATTAGCCGGTTCGCCATGGCTTATCCAAAAGGAAGATTGCCCGTCTGTCATAGATGTTTTTGTGTCTATGATGATGGTATGTAGAAATGTGCTCATGTGTGAGCAAATGGCTTCTGTGCATTTCAGTTTTAAGATAAACAGATGCTAATCTGTAAACTTAGCCTGTCAAATGACATTGTGGATGAAGGGAAACAGATTCATCAAAGTCTTTCGAGCCGAATAAAAGCCAATCAACAAAAAAACCTCTCTATTGACGATACAAATGCCAGGTTTTGTTGTCAGTTTGCCAGGTCTGATAGAAGAGCTTTGTGCTCTTTGTGTGTTCAAAAATTCTGAATTTGAATATACATTATTCAATATTCAAGGATACAGACACAATGTTGAATATTTAGCAGGCCACCTTTCTAGGCAATCTCCTGTTGAGCAAAAATAATTGAATGCAGGGTTTAATCATGTGTGGTTTTTCATATGGACTCTGCACTCGGGCAAATTATCATAAGAAAATAGCTTACCAGAAACCTGCCAACCAGATGTGTGTGTGTTTGTCTAGCTATATACATATTGTACAATATTTTCTGTGAGTCATATTACTTTAAACATACAGTACTGATTTTTTTATATAAAAAAGACACGTAACTTACTGATTAGTTAATATATATCATCTGCTTTTGAAGTAGCCAGCAACTAATTTGTAAGGCATTTGAATAATTTCCATATTTAATCACAATTTTGAACTTCTCTGTACTTGAAGCAATAATGAAGTAATATAAGTACAGGGTCAAAAAGAAACAATGGGCAATGCAGAAGTCTGACACATATTAGGGGTGTGGATGCATTAAAACAACTGGTAGCCTAATAGCTATCTTTTCAGCAGCTTCAACTGAGAAGCACTCATCCCGAAAAAGAAAACAAAACACTTTTATTTATATCACATATATAATATGATTATACTGATGAATACTAATGTCCAAATACAGTACTATCTATCAAGTATCAAGAACTAATACTGATCCCTAATGCATAAAGGGTAGATTTTGGGAGATTAGATGCTTGGACTGAATTAACGTGCCACATTTTTGAAAATAGAAAATGGGTTTAATAAGGACAGACAGATAGAAAAAGAGAAATAGAGGAAAATAATAATTGAGTGCGGCAGTTTAGCCGCTGTGCCTCCACCAGATAATTTTATTATTAATCTCCACACTTTCCTTCTCTCTTACATCTAGAGTGAAGTAAATCAATTAGCTGGCTTGCACTAAAGGTGTCTCGGCAATAAAACTATTTCCTTATTTAAAACATGAACTATATTTCACCAAACATAAAAGGCACCCCAAAAAAACTGTCTCCCTTTTTCTTTTTAAATTCTGTTTAATCCACTTACTGCAGAAGCGTAAAATAGGCTTTTGGGAATTTCTGGGAAGGTATTTTTAAATAGAAATATTTAAATTGTCTCCAAGCTCTTAATGAGCAAAGTTGCTGATGTTAAGGATCAATTTCACTCATTCCCATTGAACAATGATGAAGGGAATTAAATGTGACCATTTTCTTTAACCATGCTGGCTTAAGTATAATTTAAGTGAGAAGTTTTGGAACTACAATGAGTGCTATGAAACCATTCAGCTGTGCATGTTTAACCAGCGACAAAGGGCAGAAATGAATAGCATTGACGCCTGAACCTTTGCCAGATTGACATATTCCAAAACCAATTTAACAACATGATTAATGCCCAGATGTGTACTGGACTGGTCAGACAAACAGTCAGTGTCTATTCTGAAGCAAAGCAGATTCAAATATTACACTACACCAAACGAATGAGTACCATATTTTCAAGCTACTTAAGGATGATAACGTTGAAGGTTCTAATTAAAACTTCAATGCTGCTGCTTTTAGTCTTTTTACTGTTCCGCTCTCCTTGTCTATAACCTTGCTTAAAAATGGTTCACCTTCCTCCTACTCCGTATTGAACAGTTACTCTCAAAGCAATTTCCTCATCAGAACTCTTCCTTAGTCAAACTCCCACCTGTATTTACACTCTGATTAAGACTTACCTCCTCTTCTTGCAAGCTGTGAGATTGACATCTGCTTCCCACGCTTGCTGAAACCTCCTTTCCATCATCATAACAATGCATACAAATTGAAAGAGTGAGTCATTTGGTTGAGCAACTGCAGGTATGTTCTTCATTATTCTGGGTACTGAAGTAGCACTGATTCACTGTCTAATCCCCCCCCCCCCTTTCACGACAAATGGCTTTCTTCCTGTTCTATACAAGTGGCCACTGACATCACTGATAAGGAATTCTGATTAAAAGTTTTTTCTCAATAGATGTTCAAGATTTATAGCAAGTTACTTTAACTTTGGCAACCCACGAAGTCTGGTCCTCTGATCTATTATTTTACAACTACACAGCCTTTATTTCTATTGCTCCTTGTATTTTGAACTTCTTTTAAGTGCACTTGATCTACGGATTTACAGGCATGACATGTGGGAGGCAGTGCGATCAGTGAGAGAATGTGTGTTATTACTCACTGAAGAACCCAGACTAAATCCCATTTACTGTGCCCCGATGTAATAACAAGGAGCAACGCCACCCTGCTTCTCTAAATGGCACACTGACTTAGGCCATATATCAGTTTTTTAATCTACCCTCTCCAGGCACCACATTAATGATCAACTTTAAAATTTGTCCTTTTTTTTTGTGAAGATTAGTTCAAACACAAGGAGGTAGTGGGCAGAAAAGAGCCTCAGGGAAGAAACAGGGAGAAGGGGAAAAGAGAGAGGGAAGCCATAACCACCTTCCCATTAGGCTATTGATTTTTTCCTCCTCTCAAGGACACGCTTCAATCCGGGGTCCATGTGGGGGACTACGTCAGGAATCTATGGCTCAGCTTTACACGGAGGAATTGTGCTCCTTGGCTGACTGTGTTCGGCCTGCACATAAATCTGACTTCACGCAATATGTGGAATAGAGATGGGCAAATTGAGGCAAGGTCAAAGGGCATTTAGTTGTGATAAGTGTGGGTTGATGTGGCAGGTGTCAGAAAGACGGACAAGTCATTGACACTGGAATGCTGGATATGCCCCCCGGGCATCAACACTGGGGCAATTAAATAAAATCATAAAGAAGCAACTCATACATGTACACACAGACTGGATGCATGTTCCACTCATGCCGACTGCTGAGAAAAGGAAAAGGATATCACATCAATGAATTCCACTAAAATCCCTACTCAATATCATGACAGCTATTGATTTTTTTGGTAGGGTCTAGTTAATTGGACTCAGTACATCCTAAAATGTGTGTGGTCTTACATCCTTTTATTTTATTAACCTCCATGTAATCATCTTTCCACCAGCTAGAGATTATCCTTGACTGTGTTAAGATCCATAGATATCAGGCCTGTAAGGATCAATAAGTGATTTATCGTCTAGATCAGATGTGCATGGCAGCCCCTAAACACCCAACTAACACCACAAAGAGGAAAACAGGAAGGGGAAACATAACAGCTCTTCATCAAAGAAAAAGACAGACCCTGGGAAAGGCTGGTTGAACACAGTTGCTGGTTCACAGCCTTAACATCTCAATGAATGTCTCGAATCAAGGAGCCTTAATTCATAGAGAGGAGTCCTCCTGAACACCATGCAGGTTGCATGAGTTTGGTATTTGCTATAGCTTAGTCCATGGAGGATAAAATAAAAGCTATACAGTGTTTATGTGTGACAAAGTTAATGCTCATATAAAATGGTCTACAAATGTTCACCAGATATTGCAAACACATATAATTTCCACAGTCAACTTAATTAAATCATGCAATTATGGAACAGAATGCACTTGATGTATCATGTAACTCATGATGTAGGTAGCACATTGTCATGGAGATGAGCACCACAAAAGGGCCTCAGATAGATTGTTGAGTGAGCCCACGTGTCTCTGCTAATGCTGTTTGTGGCTTATCAACTAGCAGGAAGGGGAACTGATTGTGTCTCTCAATTATCCTGGCAGATGAATGCAAAAAAACAATGCATATGACGCCCCACTAAATGGCCTCTAATAGGGGAGGGATGGCTAGTCGAGAATGTCGAAAAATGGGAGGGGGTTGCTGTTGTAATAGAGGGATTGTGGTCTCATTTCTTGTGAGCAAGTAATTGCTAAAATTATTGACTTCTTTTCATCCTGTGTTTTTCTTTGGCCAGCTGTCATAATGGTGCAATTTTTAAAGGCACATCGGCGCCTGCTTTTAAGAGATCTGAGGAGCTATTTTGTAGAGTAAAAAGGTATCTGGAAAAGAAAGACTTTTAAATGCAATGCACACTATGCTTCTGTATGAAAATGTTCCTAACGTAAATAACCAGCTCTCTAACTTGAATGATTTTATAACAAGCACATAAATAATTTTCTTTAAACATGTTTTCATTGATATCATTTGTAAGCAATACTTAATATACCATTAACAAGAGTGAACATAATCAAAATAATAATTTTAAAGACACATTTGGAAGATAGTTTTTTTCTGTTATTGTCATAAGCTCCCAAAAACATCAAGAATATCAGTTATACACATCCAAATCTCCTCCTAACAGTAGCTTAACTCACCAAGGGGCTTGTTGCAAAGTGTTATTTTGATGCAAGCATAGTACAAGACTGTGTGGTTGAAGAAAAATGAAAACGCAGTAATGTATTCAACTGTAGGCACTTATGACCGATCGGTGCACTTACCGGTCTCAGACAGGAGCTTGATGGATTCCAGCACACGCTCAGTGTAGACGCCAGGCTCGTAGTTTTCCATCTCAGCATTAATGATGTGGACCACACGAGCAGCTCGGCCGCGGATAGCCCCAGCAGTACGGTCGAGGGTGTCCACATCGCCTTCTTGCAGCGCAATCACACATTTGTTGACATCTTCGAGGATGTGGTTCTCTTTAGAGATGGAATAAAAACAACGACAGGGAATGGAATGCGAAGGAACCTAAGCCTCGCTCTAATTCAAATGCGCCTTTTAAAATTAATTAGTGAAACCCGTTGTTTTCAAACTGCAAGTCACAAGACAAATATTTTCTGTTTAGTTCAAATGCTTTATTTTCCATCTTCCTCGCACCTGACACGGACAAGAAGTCATCAACAGAGGTGATGTCATCCACAGCCTCGGTCAGGATTCGCACCTGCTTCTCCCACTGATCCTTGAATACGTCCATGTTGTCCTGGGCTACCTTGCTTTGGGGGCGGGCAGCCAGAGTGAGCGCAGCGTTGATAACCTGACGTGGAAGAAGGGTCAACTTTGTGAGCAAAGGTATGTAAAGAATAACTCATGAAAGTTTTATGTGACAGGGTGGGATTGAAATTATTGTAGATTGTTGTTATTGACAACAAATCTCATGATAAGGCAATAAACAACAACGAAAAAACAGGTTACAGGTTTCCCAAAATCTGATGAATGAACATGAACTATGTATTAGTAGATGCAGTTTTAATTAAATGAAGCTGAGTATTTTTGTTTGCTTCTGTGTTTCCGTGTGAAGATAAGGGACCACGGTTAAGTCTATCTAAAACACTTGGAAATATTTATCTTTATAATTCCACCCGCTCCCCCCCCCCCCCCCCCCCCTTCTTCTCAGTCATAAAATCTGTCTCCAATATAGTTTTAACCTCTTTGAGTTGAGCATTGCCCAGAGGTATCAGAGTTCTCTCCCTAAGGTTTCTGAGTAAACGGGTCTCAGCAGGTGTGCGTGGTGTGTACTCTCAGATTAGATCCTGAATCTTAAATTAAGCTGCTTTTCTCCATTTCCTCACATACTGTGCTGGTTCCCATGTGAAAAGGGTCTACCATTAACCTTTGAAAGGATAGATCAGTTTCGAAACTCTCCCTTTCTGTGCATCCTGAGAAATAGCACTACAAGGCACACCTACACACTTGGTCTTCTAATCCTTAAAATCTCTGTGAAGATAGTCTACACATGAAGCAAGTTTAGAGATTGCAACTGCCAAAACAGTTTCGCTAGCACTTGTGTAAATGGCCATTACCTAAATCATATTTAACATGGAGTGAAAGGGATTTTCTTTTTATACAATCCTCACCTGTGGACATAGGCTGTCAATCTGGGTGGCAGCCATTCGAACCAACTTCACACCCTCTTCATTGTTGGAGATTGAGCAAGCCAGATTTGCCACCTGAAAAAAAAAAAAGCAAGCAGCAAAGGGACACAATGAGCCGAATGCTTTGTAATTGCAGGACAGCGATTCAATCACTTTAAAAATGATGTTAAATATTTGAAATTGCTACAATCGTGTGATTTCTTCTTGATAGAAACACACACAGTTGTACTCCCATATCAAATAGTAATCCTTAACAGAATCAATGTACTTCTTTGTTAATTTTCCTAACTTCAAACTTCATATAATTCAATAACATCCCTAGGTACTGTAAATTAGATTTAAACACGAGTTGTGCTTTTCAAACTGAGCTAAACAGGCACAAGCCTGTTGGCAGTGAAAGGTGCCAGTCTGTATTAGCACTTCTAGCGCTTACATGTCACTGTTCGAGTGAAAGTGAGGTAAATTAAATTTGTGTTATAGGATTCTTCCTTGGAGCTCTGTCTCTTTACTCGTGACAGCAATGTGATCACTGATGGATTGCAGTCCTTTATGAAAAGCTGTGTGAGACAGAGAAATGTGTGATGCAGGTCTGTGTTTCATTTCAATGCGAGTTTTGTTGCAATACACACAAATCAGAAATTAAAGGTCCCATATTGTGACAAACTCACTTTTCCCATGTTTTTACACTACTATTATGGCGGTTTTGGGTTATTATCAACCAAAAAACAACAAAATAAACCATCCAGTCAATCCTGCGTAGTTTGCGTAGTTCTGTAATCACCTACCGAAAAGCATCTGTCAGAAATCCTCGTTAATGTTACATCACATTGTTGGAACGTGCACAAGGTGTGTGTGCACATGCATGCACAATCATTACAATGAACTTAGGTGTGTCTTCGTTTTCAGAGGCTTTTCTGACGTCGCTGTTTGAGACCAACAAAGGGATTCTGTCCTGCATCATCTGTTTGCTATTTTGACCAATGACTATCACAGATATTTCATATAAGTGTCTGGGAACTGCGTTAACTTGTGGAAAAAATTGTATAATATGTGATCTTTAAATAACTTTTCCAACATTAATTCAGACGGAAAATTCCCCGGAACCTTTGCTGATTTGCGGCGTGGGTGCAGTTTTCTCATTGACTTCGCAAAGAAACTTCAAATTAATGCATACATTTTCTTCAAAGTGCAAACAGTAAAGGAAATGGTGTCCATTGTTGCTGATTGAGAAGTTCATGGCCTAAGGATATGTGCAGTACTCTTTGAGCGATTATGCAGAAATGCTGAAGTTAATAACCTCCGTGGTATTTCTGTTCGGGTAACTGCAAGTCAGCACTTTCGGAGAAAATGAACAGCATTGGCCTTTGTGCAGTCATCCTCTACCAAGGTCTTAAAGGCTTATCACACCAGAAACTCCCTTTGGACATGGTGATATGGTGGCACGATATGGAAAGGCAGCCCCCCATCTACACTTTGGTGAAGAGGTAGGCTGCCAAGTTAAAATGTGGCAGAAGTAGCAGAGAAGAAAAACAGCTACCAGAAGGTCAGTGACTGTCATTAAATAGGGGATCACTCTCAAAATCTAAGACACCATCTTGGACAGATTGACAAATAACAAAATGTTGTATTTTCACAGAGTTAGGTATCTCCCAGTAATGTGTGCCCATGCAGTCATCCACTACAAACACCAAATGACTAAGAGCTTTCTCGGTCTCAAAAACTTTTGCTCTGATAAGGGGATGTGGCACATGTCAAGGGACAATCTTCAGCAATTCATAACAATAGTGACTATCGCTTTCAACCAGTGGTGGGAAAAAAGTAATCAAAGCAAAGCAGCCATATTCTATGGCTACCACAGCGTGTACTCTGACAGAGAAAGGATATTGGTCAGATCTTTGTCTGACTTGGCAATCTGACCCCCCAAAGATGAAGAGCTAGTAGCTGTTATTTTGATACTGATAATGACGCCACTACTATAGACCATTTTCGAAAGGTCCAAAAGAAGGGATCCAAATGCTCCATAACCATTAAGTAAGTGTAAAAATGTGGGAAATGACATTGTTTGTAAGAGTGAAAGGCACTATATTTATTTTAGAACTGACACAATATGTCATGTTTTTATCCATCAACTCTCATGATTTATAACTTGGAAACATGTATGAGTTTTTGCTCTTAAATAACTGAACAGGACTTTTTGTAATTGCTCCTAAATGCACACATTAGTATTACAAAATGAAAGCGCCTACTTTGAAAATGTTTACAAATTACTTTTGTTCTCTTACATATTTAAACAAATTTAAACTAAAAAAAAGGTAATTCTGAATTTTCCCTGGAATAACACATCTGTATATATTTATTATGACTCCATGAAGTAGCAGGGTTTCATCGGAAACAAAGTTGGTGGAATCTTTTCACTCCCCCCCCCCCATTATTGTACAATCATAATAGCTTATCAAAGGGAGTGCATTCTCTTTTGCTGTTTTGCCGACGGCCCCATGGCCCTCTGCTTCTGTGTCTCCATGGCAGGCAACTGGGCAGATAGCTTTTTTGAAGCTGGAAACATGCCCATCAGGGCAAATCCCGCTTACCAACACAGCGAGCTGGTCCACGGCCAGTGCTGCAACATCCAGCCAAAGCTATGAAGACTAATTATCTAAGGAAGTACCTCTCTTGTAAGGTTTCATTTATTCTTTCCAAAGAGGAGAAAAAAATTAAAGACTACACCATGTTAGCCTAATGCTATTATGGTCAAGGATACGTGTCTGTCTGTGTGAGAAAGAAGGAACAATAAAGAGAGAGAACCCTGCTGAATGCACATTCTTCATTTTAGCCTCAAACAAAGAACTATCGATTTTCTCCCTATTGCTCTGCCATGGATAATCACTTCAATTCTAATTTGATGATGGCTTCCACTGCAGATGGAAGATGAGCATTCTCCAGTATGCTGTCTAAATTATATAAACAAACTAGAGCGCTACAAAACTGAAAAAAATACAGTTGTATCATTTTTTTTGCATTTAATATATATATATATATATATATGTCATGCACGGGTTAGTCAAAACTTAAAATATATCACTAGTGAGAATAATAATAAATAATTAAACAACCAACTGTTACTATCAGCCTCTCTTTAATGCTATTTGGCACTATCTCTATACAATAAAACAATATTTTATCTCCATATCATCTCATCGATCTCACCTTTATTGACATTATTCATTGCACAATGTAAATTGAAAGACACAGTTTAATGCAAATCCTTTTCAAGCTGATATTCTTTTCATTTAAACTTTGATGAAGTGAACCTTTTAGTAGCTGTTCCAAAGAGTAGGAAAACTGAATTAAAGAAAGCATTTCTCTCTTCACTTCTAACATTCAGGGAACCACTGAATCATTCCTCTTCCACAACCATTTATCAAAGTGACATCACACAAATCTCCTTTCCACTTACTAAATCTCAATGACTAAGAAGAGTGTCATCAGTAAAGGTGCTGGGAACAGAAACTTGTAGAAGGTGGATTTGAAAAGAAAAATGTTTGTGAGGTAAAATGCACGCAATATAATCCGGTTGTATTTTGTTCTGTCTGGGTTTATTGATGTGGATGTGATTTGCAATAGCTCTTTCAAACGCAAACAGAAAACAAGAAACATCAAACGTGGTTACTGCTCCTCATCTTACAGCATTCACAGTGCACACACACACACACACACACAAACATGCAGGCACACGCACGTGCCTTAAATCAGTCTGCCACCAAAGATGGAATATAACATTTAGATTCAACACAGTACATCTCGATCAAACTTTAACTAATGGAATATTAACTGGTTTTTATATTTGAGACATTGACAGGTGGTTAGCTGGAAGATGACAGGTAAATGAAATGATAAAAATCCTTAAAATACATTCATCATAGTTATGTGATTTCTTTGACAAAAAGACACCTTAAACATTAATTACCCTGTAATGCATTTCATGCTTGCTTTTTGACAGTACTCCTTTTAATGGAGTGCTGCTGCTGTGTTCAGGTTCTGCCCACCCCCCATAGACATGAATGTGGACTTAATGTAAAACCTTTTTTCCATTGCAGTCTTTTTCATTGCATGGTCAATAGTGCATTATCTGAAGCATGCAGCACAAATAATAAAATAATAATAAAAATAAGACAAACAGAAATCTGTATTAATATTATAGCATGGTTTTGACACTCCTTATGAAGCAATAATTTAAATTGAAGACTCCATCACTCCAGTTTCCCCACCATAAAAAAAGCATACACAATATTTGAGGAACATTACATTAGGTTGGCCCAACGTGGCATCACATTCAATCCACAGCTCATGACTAACCCTCCACTCTAAACTTGAAATGTCATTGTACAATTTGTAAAATGAGAGGAATCCAAAAACAAGGGGAAAGAAACATTTAATGCAAGAAAACAAACCAAAGTTAAGACTGGAACTGAATACAAAATGAATTCCTGAATTTTACTGTCAAGCTGGAAGCAAGTAGCTCAATGTGACATTACTTCACATTAAACAGATAAACCCGAAAAATTAAAAGTCAGAAACGAATCAAAAACCTTCATAGAAAATATTTGGATTTATTCAGCCTTAATGTGATTTTTTTCTCCAATTTCTGCAACTTCTTCTGTGAACGTCAAGGAAACATGGAGACAGCATGCATCAATAATTTTCATGTTTTGTTCTTTTTTTTTGTTGCTTCCCAACCATTATTTAGTTTTTGCACAGCAGGTATGAATCTGTTTTTTTAATGACGACTCAGAGTTACGATGGGCTCTAAGAAATTGAATGTGTGCTTTTAGCGACAAGAGGTGTCAGAATGCACTAGATGCGGAGTTGTGAGTGAGTATGTACATATATACAGTATAAATGGCCTATACGTATACTATATATTCTTGTTCACCCCATTAAATTACTAAATGTCAAGGACCAGTGGTTTTTTTCACAGAAGCTCCAAGGTGATTTATTTACTCTGAAATTTGAATGCCTTAATAAAAAAGCCCATAGGAAGATAGGACGGGCATCTGGAGAATAATATCTACAATATAAAATTTTACTGAGCTCAACAAGGGACAGGGGGACGTAAATAAAAGCAATATAAACAAATCATAAAATTTGCAGGACAGAACTGACTTGGAACAAGGGTACATGGTCTGCGTATGTGTTTATGTACAAAAAAAGCTATACCTGAGGATCTCAGAGTCCTGAAAAATGACTGATCTTTTCACATTGCTGTGACAGGACTGGGGCTTTACAGAAAGAAGAGATGCCTAACTCACGTTACCTTGGGCAGAGGGCAACAAGTTCCCTGAGGCGTGGGAGTTATAATGCCTGTTGCTCTTGCGTCTCTGCTGTGTGCCAATATCAAGGAGCAAAAGTTGGCTGACTGATTTCTTTTCAATCTGCTACCAACACTCAGTGGCACAGGAGGAGTTGGTACACTGATGGACTCAAACTGTTGTGTCACCCATGTAGGACAGTAGTTTATTTATGGTGGAGCTTCTTTAGTCTTACGCAATCCGGTACTGTAGCCCCGGGGGGGGGGGGGGGGGGGGCAGACCGCGTCGCTTCCATATCCTATCCATTTTGGTGTTCCCGAAAATAAAAACAAAATAAATGTATAAAAACAAAAGCTATGGCTGATTCAACGGAAGTATTGATTTCCCCTTGCTATCTATCTCTCTCATTCCTTTGCTGCTTTTCTAAGAGTGCTAGCCAAGCAGTCGGGCTTGGCAGCAAAACGTAATTATGAAAATGGACCTCTGGGTTGTTTCTTTTAATCTATCCGTACATTCCACAGCCCCTCTGCAACAGAAGCTATTTAAAACTGTTTCAGGGGAATTGAAATGTTAAATCAACTGTAGTGTAAAGAATGGTACTTGACTGTCGAAATCAGGTGTGTAACAAAGCTTTCACTACTTTTGACCAAACTTATCAGGAAATGGCAACACAATCTGGACTTTTGTTGCATGCTAAGCGGACCCAAAACATCTACGAACCAAAAAAAAGTCAGATCTGATCTTTAGTTTCTATCAAATGCTGGCAACATTTTGCACTCAATCATTTAACATGACAAAATGTCTCAAGCCAGACAGCAATACCTGCTGCCTCCTCCGCTTATAGTTGAAATGGCAGCAAAACCAAATGACATTATAGGCCTATTATTATAGGCCTATTTTAAGACATAATAGGCCATTAAATACAATAACTGCTGTAAAACACCCATGCAGGTCATGCAGGGTGGGATGCTTCGACACAAAAAAGTCATAGTTAAGCATAGGTAATAGGTTTGCATGCAATCTGTATTAATATAGACACATTTGGCCTTACATGGATTGGAATACCGCACCCTATTTCATACAAGACTGGAATCTCAGTTGGTCCACAGGATCTTTAACACCATAGTCTAATCTCAGACAAAATGTGAACAAGGCGAGACCTTGACATTTCTCAACATCACACCCCTCTGCCTCCTCACATCTGTTTAAGGCACAAGAAAAGCATGATTAGTCCCGTTGGATAATAGATGCACGCTGAGGGAAAGGTCGGCGGCTGTCACCCATTAATGCTTCAACCTTTAATGTGGAGGATGGGAGAAGAGATCATATTAAAACAAAGCAATAAGGGGATGTCTCATAACAATCAATAATTTATATTTCTCTGTCACACACATGCAAAGAATGGGGAAGAAATGTAAACATCACAGCTAGAAGACAAGATAAATAGTGTTTTACATCTACTTTCAAAGGACAGGGCGAAATGTTGGGTAACTCTTTGAATGCTGAAAGCACTCCTTTGAATTTTAAAAATAAATAAATAAAATAAATTGCAGTGAAAATCATTTTTCTTGATCTGATCTATCTGCCATATTTGCACCGAATGACATCATAAGACCTCATATTAGTGTCTGTCCTGAGTAATCCGATCACAATTGGACAGCTTTAAATAAAGATCCGAATGCACTTCAAAGTCATTGGGGACACATCCAATTACTCAGACTTGGTGGTCTGGCCAATGTGCAACTTTTTGTTTTATTTTAGGAGAGGGTCCACAAATGTGTGGCTCTAATGAAGGAACACCTCCTGAAGCAAACATCTCTGCAAAACAAAAATGAAAAGGCCACAAAAGAAAGGCATAATGGCTTGCACACTAATTTCACTTTGGATTGCTGTAATGCAAATTTTGTTTTGGTGCTCTTGTACCTACCAAGGAAGCACACCCTGTGTTTCAATCGATTATACAATTTTCCTAGACACCCTTAACCATCACTTACTTTCGTAAGCTGCTGAGTGAGAAACAATGTTGTAAACCTTGTGAAACAGTGTTTCTGACAACTCATACTTCTTGTAAATTTGGAAAATTATATACATTTATTCCCTTTTTCTTTCTCTTTTCCAAAAACATTGTCTGTTTTCCAAGTGTTTCACATGTTTATTTGCATTTTGAGTGGAAAAGTGAGAGCCAATCATAAAGTGTCCCTCGAGACTCATGTGAAGAAGCATTATAATGTCAGGTGTGAAATGACAGAATGAGAGCCCTCCGCTTGTGATTGGATTATCCAGTTGAATGCTAATACAAGGTCTGATCAGTCTTTAAATGTGTATTTTGGAAATGTCATGTTGACTCCTGTGCTTTTTTATTAATGCTTGTGCAATTTTCTTTCAGATGAGAACCTTGCGAAGGCTTGAAAGACCACATGTGAACAGAATTAACAGCAAATGAAATAGTCTCCCTCTTGGTGGCCATTAGTCTGCCTTCATCTAAGAACACTTTTTTTCTGGTAATTAGTAAATAACATCAGCAATAAAACACACTCTTCCCTTGAATATTTGCAAATATTTCAGCTAAATCTGAAAAACTATAATGTCATTGATAACTTTGAATATACAACAGGACACTGTATAGCGTATGCAACTGGTTGTTTTGCACAATTTCAAAGATGTGAGGTGAAAAATCTGTGCTGATGAGATGGGAAGCAGTCTGCTCCCTTATGTAATTTCCTGCCCTGTCACTGCATAATTCTGTTCATATTGGAATGGGTTGAAAAATCACAGTAAACATTTCATTTTCCTCTTGCATTTATGACATCAGACTGTTAATGGAATGGACTGATGTCAGTTGTAGAAAAGGCTCTTCAAATCATAACATAAATGTCTTGGTTTACATTTTTCTGAAATTAAAAATAATAGTAATAATAATAATAATAATCACGGCAAAAATAAGGACCCGGTGACCATACAAATCAAATTTACAATCGCAAAGCCTTTGATGCTGCAGATGTACCTAATTACTTCATTATGGAGCAGTCTTAACTTTTGCCCTAGATTGCTAATTACTGGAGCCAGATGTGTCGGAGGTGCTTTTATTAAGTAGCAGCAATAAACTATAAATCTAATTTAGGATTGGTGTACTGAATTTATTGACAGGTCCACTGTAAATAACAGTTACTCTTTCTCACACACACATACACACAAAACAAAGCCCGTCATTAACAACTGATAGGAAATAGATGTTTTAATATTACTTTATGGCCACTTGGGGTCCTTTATGTAGCATTTAAGGTGATTTCAACAGAATAACAGACGGCAGATTGTAGAAGTCAGTATCTGGCCATAGTCACAGCTGCAATCCCAAGAGTGTTTTTACTATGCCGTGTAATGTGGTATCTGTCTTAAAATCAGGCTGCCTGTCTAGATGGCACAGAATAACCTAGACCGACACCATGTTAAATTTTTATGTACCAATCCTGATCACACTTATAGTCTCTTAAATACTCTACAATGGCCTATTATTCACCAATAAAAAACACTCATGTGAAGGATAAACTTACTAGTTTTTTTAGAACGCTATTTTCAAAACAGCTGTTTAGAGATACGCTGACTTCTTGCCTCTATGGTGAAATAAGATCAAATGCATCTTTCTCTCACTTTGTATAGGCCATACCCAGATGATCCATTCAGACACGCTTCAATTTTCTAAACAATATTGGTCATGAAATAAACCGACACCCTAAAACGAGGTGACAAATATGATGCATATGTTTAAAGGTTAAATTGTCACAGCCCATAGAAATCACATTTTGAACACAGTTCACACTTTCATCATCCAGCAGACTAACCTGGGGCACAGAGACCGTAGCAAATAATCTACGGTAATGGTTGTCTCAAGTACATAATTATGTTGTATTAATACAAATGGATATACCGAATGAAAAGTTATCACAATGCATTAACCAACAAAGCATTCCATTTGCAACAAGGAATACTGACATTTAAACAATAAAATAATTACCATGTATTCTTACAAAATGTACTATGATTTTAACATAATATATGTAGAAACATTGATATACAGATGTTTGTATTTAATAACTGTCTGTATGTGGCTGCACTTACTTCTCAGAGTCACATCCATCCCCCCCTCCCCCCCCCCCCCCCCTCACTCTCAACACTAGCAAAAGTAAAGCTCCCCTCTGGAGAGAGAACGGATGGCTCCTTCCGCTCCATTAATCTATTGACAATGCCCCATGACTAACACCAGCTTAGCAGGCATTGCTCATCCCCATTGGCTCCCCTTTCACTTAGCATGCCAAATGCCAAAATTAAGATGAACGGAAATATTGAAAACAAAAGCCGATTGCAATGGTGTCCATGGTTACTGAACAATGAACAATGTATTGATGCAGAGTTTGATGAACTGCAATTAGATAATTGTTCTCAGATATTTTTTCTTTTTTTGCAACATTAACATTTACAAATAAACATATTCATGTTAGGGTGGCATTCTCGCCTCACAGCAAGAAGGTACTTGGTTCGATTCCTATTTGTATGGTGAATGTAATTGTGTATGTGTCGTATCCCAAGGGCTGTGTGTGTATTTGACCAGAGTCTCACAGAAGAGATGTCTGATTTAGTCAAATTGCCGGGAAAATGGCTACGCCTACAATAGCATCGGTTTATTGTGGAAAAATAGGCCTCCCATTTAACAAGCACAGACCGGCCTTCTGATATGTGTAAAAAGCCAAAGATTGAAGTTATCGATGATGAGAAGCATTTGTGTCACTCCCTAAAGCTAAAGCAGCTATTTATGGATTACACTAATGTGTTCTGGCAAAAGCATTATATAATTTGGACCATGCGATTAAAATAACGCTTTCAAATTTCAAAGCGATATTATATACAATATTGTACTGTACATTTTATTGTATAAAATATACAAAATAAAACTTTGTTAGATAAAAATTAACAAAATTGGAGCATGCAAGAAGTTAACAATGTAAAATGTGATGGAAATATGAATTACAGAAAAATGTTATGAACAAAGAAGGACGTAATGCTGTGATGTCCACATTCAACACTATTATGCTTCTCAAATCTCCTCAGTGATATTTTAACAAAAGTTCAATTTGGATAAATGTACTTTTATTCCCCACAATTTGTCAAATAAAGTCAGCTGTCTGAAACACCCTTAGAAACGGTCGTTATCTTTTTTTTTCAAGTGTTCAGCTTCATTACATAATCTTTATTGCCATGGTGAAAGAAGCAGTAACTTGAAAATAATTTCATGACTGAAAAAATAGTGAAAAGAAAGACAATTTGCTATTCTGAAAGACAAGCATGAAATGATAAAAAAAAATCTTCCTCATAATTACATGTTTCTGCAAGTAGAAAAATATTTTCCTTTTTCATTGGTGAGTTTTCTTGTTTCCATAATCCATGTTGGGAGCTGTCGATGTTAGCAGTTATAACAAATGATGCATTTGCAGAATACATGCATTTTGTCATTGAGAAACACCTAGAAATTGTCAATGGTGCTGTATTATTCTGAGCGACATGATGAATAATGCTAATGGCCTGAAACTGAAATAAAAGCTATTAAAAAACAAAGTCAGTGCGTTCTGAGAAAAATATTTCCATCAGCTTTCTGGAAGGCTTTTCACTCAATGAGCTTCATGAAAACATGGTACCAACAGCTATATCCAACATGGTGAATGTGTTTTGATGAATTCAAACATGACAATGAGCATAGAAGCTCTCTGCTGTCCTGGACATCAAGTAACTGTCACCACACTGGAGACCACTGATAAGGTCCATGACATCATCTTGACAGATCGACAAGTAAAATATTGTTGCGTTGACACAGAGCACGGGTATATATATCCCTGGAAGGTGTCCAAGCAGTCATCACGAAGGACCCCAAATGCCCACAGTGTCAGTTTGTTGTGCCCTGAAAATCCTAGTGTGTGTCGACAAGTAGACATGGGCAATCTTGCAGTTTATTTAGGCAGATCCTGAGAGATTTGTCAAGCAATTTGAACCCGTGGAAAAGAATTAGGTCAACAACCTCCAACAGACAGGGAAAAACAAGAAACATTAAAGAGACGTCCAGCTCTAAAGAAACTGAAACTGTTGATGCTTATTGTGATGCAAAGGGTGATGCTGCTGATGCAATACCAGCAGAGTGGTCATGCCATTACAGGGATCTACCACTCTAATCCCTTGAGTCAGCCAAGAAAATCAATGAAGACGATTTGGTTGGGAAGCTGAAAAGAAGGGATTCTTTTGTTTCATGATGGCTGGACTATATGTAAATTTAAGATGATAAATTTAATGTTTTCTAAAGCTGACAACCTTAGAAAATACAATTATCACTTGTCTCTTATGTTAATGATTTTGACTGATTAGAAGAAAAAAACACTCCACAGCCAGAGTTAATAATAGAAACTATGTTTTAGTTTAAACTTGCACACTACTACTAAAACCATATTATATGTGAATATATCTGAATGGATGCATATACTACATATGTTGCTGACAGCAGGCACACTTGCATGTTCATACAAGTGAAACTGGCTGCCTGACTTCACTGGTGTGCTTATGCCAAAAGACCTCCAGTTGTATGCATGACTAATATTTTCATTGCTGTGAGCGACAGACGTCTGCAGAAAGCCAATATCACACCGTGTCAAACAGCTGTATGAAAACCACATGTGCACTCACATGTCCTATTGTGTGTCCAAGTTACAGGATTTCCAAGTCAAATGGCATTGTAGCTCTAACTAACATGTGAATCTATCAGCTGATTGTAATTCAATGAGATGAGACCAATGAATGGATCAAAGGAACCTAAAATAACACATTGCATCATATTATGTGTTCCCATAAATGCATATTAAGGCTCTCGTGCATCAAACAAAGATCTTGTACTTAAATTAAAAGTATAAAATAGTCAAGTTAGCAATGTTTATTTTATGCATCTTTGGAAAGACCGGCCTAGTGTGGCTAAGTCTGGATTGGCTGATGATCTGAGCAGCTGCCAGGAGAGAAAAAAATGCCTTGTGTGTGTCGTCGCGTCGTGCACACATTTGCATACTCTCTGAATCAGATCAAATATAGTGGGACGAGCTGTGCCTACCTTATGGAAATTCACAAGGAGATAGTTTGCTTGCATTTTAACTCCATTTAGGCCTGAGCTGCATAGCAGTATTTTCCCTCTTACTTCCACTTATCCCAGGATAATCGCTTCACGTGTGACCTTTTCTAAACAAACCACAGGTTATCTGCCTGAAAGTCCTAAATGAAACTGGGAAATGGAGAAGAGAAAACAAATAGACAAAGCACAAAAAGTGCTGAGGACTGAGATAAGATTGCACTGGGTCAGAGAAGAAACAAAATGCAATTAGGTGTACGTCCTGCTCGTGCTTCGCTGGATTTATGTCCCCACTTTATTTATTTCATTTGAGGAACAATGTGGTGGCAGTGACATGTGGGTATGTGAAGAACTGTGGTCAAAGATTTCACAGACAACAATGGGAAGAACAAAATAAGGATTTTAAGCACGGGGGGGGGGGGGGGGGGGGGGTAACAGACTAAATTACAGATACAGTAATACCTTGAAAAGTAAATGTGAATCAGACTTGATGTGTATTTGTAAAATATTTTTGAATCCGTAAATTGAGTTTTTAATGTTATAATGAAATATTTTTCCTGACTCCATTCTGGATCCAATCTGGATGAAATTCCGTGGTAAGATAGAGATTAGTTGATATCTTCAAGTTATTATGGAGATTAGGGGTTAAATCAGGATGTATAAAGCCATTCCTAACACAAATTTTGGCCTTACATGCAGACAAATTATTTTGCGAGAGAGTCCGATTTAAATTGGTTTTAGAAACATGTTTTTTTTAATATATTTATTCTCCTATGTCTTCCTTAATTCTTTCTCACAATAACATTTAACAAAGTGAGGCAACCTTGAATGTTGCCATCACATTTTAGGATTAATAAATGCCAGTCAATGAGACAAAAAAGAGTAGAGCAGTCATGTTTCATAAGCAGCACATCATGATGGCTTGGAAATATATGTACTTTCACACATATTTTCCCAAAGGGCCAGACCTGAAATATATTGCACATTACCTATCTGGGGCAAAATTATTGAATCTCCTGTAGTCTCTTTGTTTGTTCTCTCATCTAATTAATCAACAGTGGGTGGCTTTTTGCCATTGCCAGTTTGCATTATTCTGCATTTGTACTGTGGTGAAAAGCCATGGCTCTCATTAAGAGAGATCATCTATTTTCCATGATGATAATGGATGACTTTTCTTCTGCACCACCAAACATTTTCTCTCACTCTTTCAACCGGGCCCCCTTATTCTCTCTTACTCCCCAAACAGACACACTTCAGAGCAATATGTAGAAAAGGACTAAATGAAGCACCGTGTGATTAATTGATTTAATTTCCAGCAGATTTAACTTCACGGTGACAGCCCACTTCACCCCAAAACCTTTCAGATTATTAGATTTAAAGCGGTGTCAAAACGTCAAGCGGCTTACACATGAATGCTCCTCCCCATTTCCTTCTGATCAACCATATAGTTTCTATCTGTCCTTGTTACCTCTCATGGGTGTCAGAGCCTCCTAATCTTTGAACATCAAGACAACCTCTCTCTATGTAACTTTGCAACTCCTGTGCTAATGTTGTGTAAACATTGCTGCTGCTGTTTGCCACTTATTTAGCACATGTTAATATTACATGAGACAGAGGGGCCCTTTGATGATGTAAGTGAACACTCAAACTAGGGCTTTCTACCGCAGGGAAGAGGAGACGGTGCTGTGGAGCAGCTCCTTAGAGATTTGCTTCACTTCCGCATATGCAATCAGGCTTGGTAGCAGTTGAGCGGTTCATTTCTCCGCGGTCGCAACACTGAAGAAGACTGTTCTAGTTACATATATCAGGGCTGAGGCAGAAGGTAATTATTAAATGTATTACAGTAAAACATACATAGGCTTGCAAATAACTTCCGCGTTTTTTAAAAAATCTGTCAATCATTGCTTTCTTTTCCTTTATGAATAATTAATGAAATGGCAGAAAACACACAGTGGCTTATAGTTTAGTAAAATCAAAGTTGTGCCTCATATCACATAATTCAATATAATGTGATTTTATAATGTGTTAAATAATACGTGTTCAAGAGAACATTTTTACAGTAATGTTACAAGTTACTACATCTTGTAAACAATTTTTTTGCAGGAGAGTATTTAAAGTCATACAGAAAAAAACAAAAGCCAAAAAGTCTTGTCAGCAGTCGTTACATTCATGAGGGAGTTGTTGCCCCCCCCCCCCCCCCCCCACCCTCATGTGAGCTGTTATTCTGAGCTGCACCCAGGTGCGGCTGGTTGTTGTGGTTTCTGAGGATGGAGGTCAATACGGCATTGTATTCGGCTGATAGATGATGTCTCAGTGCTCCACCTCTGTTCAGAGATGTTTCTCTAGTATTGACAAGAATTGCTTCTTTAACTCCTCTCTCAATCTATCTGTGTTCACTGGATACCTCCCTGGGCTGGGAGCCGACAGCCATAGGTGAAACCTATATGACTTGACATGAACAGCTCTCCTTATGAGTTACCGGTCTTGACAACTCCCACTAGGGGGTATCTGGAACTGCCCATCAGAACTGAAGAAGTCTCTTAGAACATCTTCAAGCTTTTCGTACAAAGCCAGTTGATTTTAACAAATATATATATATATATACATATATTTGTTAAAATCAATATATATATATATATATATACACCACATTACTTTAGATAACAAATAATAAAAAACATGCAGAAAAATATGTTAGAACTATGTTAGGACAAAAAGGCAGAATAATGAGAAAATCACTTTCAGGAGAGAGAACAGACTCTTGATGAGTCATTAACCTGCTGTCGGGGAAGTAAAGTGGCTGCATGACGTGGTTTAATTGACCCTTTTGTAAAGAGGTCGTTGAATTGATGAGCCACAGGAAATGGCATAGTTTGGTAGATTAACAATGATGTCAGGTAACAGGTTGTGTGAGGAACTGGATAAATTGTCAACATCCCTAATCGATCTATAATTTCAGTCATTAGTACATTAGTGTAGTAATGATATATGCGTGTGTGTGTATGTGGCCGAGAAGGATGTCCGAGTAGTCTAGGACATGTATGACAGTTGTACGACAGCAGTGAAGTGTGCAGTAGGAGTGACAGAGAAGTTTAGTGTAGAAGTGGGATTGCACCAGGGATCAGCTCTGAGCCCCTTTTTGTTTGCAATGTTGATGGATAGACTAACAGATGATGTGAGACAAGAATATGATCATTTAGAGAAGTGGAGGTCTGCTCTAGAAAAGAGAGGATTGAAAGTGAGCAAGAGTAAGACAATCTACATATGTGTAAATGAGAAGGTCCCAAGGGGAACAGAGAGGTTAGAAGGAATAGACTTAAAGAGGTTAGAGGACTTCAAGTACCTCGAGTCAACATTGCAGAGCGATGGATAATGTGGAAAGGAAGTGAAGAATCGTATGCAGGCAGGCTGGAATGGGTGGAGGAAAGTATCAAGTGGACTATGTGATAGAAGTGGCTCTGAGTGACACACAAAAATGTAGCTTTTGTAAACAACAAGCAATAATGCATTTTTCATGAAAACAAGCAATTGTCCCAACTGAACAAGTGACAAGATAGCTTTCAACTGTCACAAGAATATGCAGGGGCCGTCTACAAATAGCAAAAACGAAAACAGATGTACTGGAGTTTAGTTGCATGGGAAATTAATTATTGATGATTTAGCATGCATGTCCAGACCTTGATTTCATACATGTTATTATGATTGTTGGTCATAGTTTCTGCCAGTGTCGTTCTTTTCTCAGATTGTTTTTTTTTTATGTATGCAAATAGGTGTGTTCCAGGACCATGGAGTGATTCGTTGAACAATTTCCGATTTTGGCGGGTGATTGGCTGCTGCTGGGTGAAGCGAGATTTATAAAGGGCCAAGATGGCAGTGTGCAGGGGATAACAGGCAGCATTTCTTGTCTCCCTTCTCTTCTAAACAGCCACATTGTGAAGCTTTATTTAGTCACTGGAATAGTTTATTCTGATTGGTAGGGGTGGACTGCCACAAGTGAGTGATTTGTTTTATCTTTCCTTCACAGTCTGCCTATCAATGACATAATTCATTTAAGATTTTAGTGCTCACTTTTACAGGTCTCAATGGTAAAGGGTCATCACTGACCAATAGACACCTGGCTCTCTCGAGCGAGCTTTAACCTGAGACCAGAGAGATCTGTTTCTAAAACTGGGGGAGATCGCTCCATCCAGGCTGCAGCACCTCAGCTATGGAACTAAGTTCCTCTGTGGCTTTGTTGTGTTGAGTGTATTGACTCTTATATTCTTTCTTCAGACACACATTTTACACTTGAACAGCTCTTGCTTACCGTGATTTTTATGATTATCTTTGCCATTTTGATTGCTTTTTACATATGTTTATACTTATCTTTCAAATCTTTTTTTGTCCTGTGCATTTTATCTTTGTTTGAAACACTTTGTAATTTGCATCTGCAAAGGGCTATATAAATAAGCTTTACTTTCTTACTTACTTATATACTGCACATTAGTCATCTCGTGACTAATGAGATAATCAGTTTCATGTACAGTACACGGTAGACAAAAGATGAAATGATCTTGAAGTGATGCTCTTCGAAACACGTTATTGGTCACATCCTGCAAAATGAAGATGATAAATGACTCTGAAGCAAAAATGTATTATGAGAAATCTAAAGTGATATGACTAAGCATGTCCCATGGGGACATGACATAATTAAGGATTTATACTTGAATATCTAGCATATTACCACAGAAAGTAGCTTCGTTCAAAGCAGGGATGCATGGTGACAAGTCTTCCTCATGTCGCACTTAATCTTGCGTAATCCACTTAGTGTCACATCTGAATAACATGACAGGAATTCTGCCACTTCTTGTCATGTAGCACCTTCATAGAGGCAATTTTAGATCTTAGCAGGAATGGTGACATTTCTGTCTCCGAGGTAAGCTTAGCTCCACTGCAATGGTTTGTTAAAATGTGTCACACTAACATTGCCACCAATTCATGCATTCTGTGAGCGATAATAGAGCCTTTAGTCGCCTCCCAAGGCCTACAGGGGAGGGGGCGATCTTTTCTGAATGCGTGCTTGATGCCAGTATAATTCTCATTTGTTTATCTCTATTTTCCCTTTTAGGGACATTAGAGATAAAACCCGAAGAAATAAATGTCAGCTTGAGGATTGCTTGATTACATCCTTGGGCACAGAAGCAATTCTTCAGAAAGAGGGCTGATGACCAATTCCCTCTGTGAGACATGTGGACTGAATCATACACAATAATGAATAAAGAAGCCAAGGGGGGAAACTAACAAATGTCAGTGTATAAAATTAGAATCAAAGATTTGCAGATAATTATTTAGGTATAAGTAAATATTTAGAAATGCATTTTTCTGTCAGACATCTGCTAATGAAATTCCATTTGGCTATGGCCACAATAAAATGTACAGTATCTTGCAAACCTATTTAACATGAATGCTCATATTGAAATACTTAGTGCCAGAGAAAATATTTATTTTTCACTACTGCAGGTCACAGAACCCCAGCACTGCCAAATACCTCTATGAAAAGAAAAAAAAGTGGTTATTCCACTGACTGTTGATAAATGTGAATTAAATCAGATGATGAGTGTAGGCTCAAAGTTTAGGATCATCATGAATGGACCTTGAAACTGTTCTAATTGTGATCTACTTCCCAGTTAACTGGCTAGTAAACTGTTTAATACAGTGGCCTGGATAATAATCTTTACTGCATGCTGCAGACTGCCTCATTTCTGTGAGGGCTGATGCATAATCACTGGAGGTATGCCTTTCTTCGTGACTGAAGTAAGGTCACTGCTGTATATCGAATGTAGGAAAAAATTATGAACTGGTGAAGGGAAAGTGAATGGTAGTGATATCTGGAGAATGATTTGTATTTACATAAACACAATACTGTATTCCCATATTAGGTAATACATGTAAAAATTCTTATGTTGGCTCAATGGATTTGCTTGTTTTTTTGCAGCATATGTGACAATAACACAACATTACTAATTCCGATATCAAAAAAACAAGTGACTAAGAGAGGGACTTTGCCAAAAGACTGCAGGGCAGTGAGCGCTAATGAGGGATTAACTACAGATTCAAAGAAGAAAGTATTGCAGACATTGAGGCCTTATAAGAGATAAAGCACACACATAAGTGTCCTTCATAATGTGAGAGGTATCAAGGTCAGAGAAAAAAACCTATTTGTGACATTAGAATAGTGATGGAGCGTAACACACTTTAGATGTCCATGAACCGGTGGCACATATACATTCCCACTGGCAATAAATAAGAACAATTTTAAGTTTTAAAGAATTGATATTAATCTTGTGCTTGAAGTAACAAAAGCACATTAGTGGGTGTGGCATTATTTTCATGTAGACCTCAATGAAAGAAGCAGATATAAGGAAGTAAAAACTGTTGAATGATTTTATGTTGAATGATCTTTTAAGTTTAATTGCATTGAGTTATTTAAAGTTTGACTGGCTACTTCATGTCCGGCCACATTGATGACTCTTTTGTAATCAATGTTCCATCTTATCAACATGAGCACACTCTACAGAGACACTACAGTATAAGTGGTAACCCAACTACAAAAAACTCTTCCAGATTGTCACTGAGATTTGTGGCTAAATCAGGTGAAGAAACATGGTTGAAACCATGACTCAATCTCATCTTCTTCTAAAAATACTATTAGTAGACAAACCAAGTTGGATTTCAAAATAAAAGATTGATTGCCAATTGCTTGTGCATAAATAGCTGCACAGGAGTTCGTACCTACACAAATATGAGCTTCTGATAAGCTGATTGTGCAGCCAACAAGATTTCTGTTTGACTGGAGCTTATGCCCCATATCCCTGGCACAGAAACAACTAATGTGTAACTCCTTGTTGCCATATGCTTTACAGCACAAACATAAAAACGCACAAGGGAAAACCACCTCGTTGTTTGTGAGGATAATCGAATGGGTCTACGTAAAACGACCTTGCGTAATAAAAGTTACAACACTGTTAAATGCAAAGGACATGTTTTGATTGTAGAGTTGGTCAGATAGTTCCAGATCAGCAAGCAGCTGGCGTTGAACAAAAGGGCACACAGATTATGTCAAAGGAAGAATCATTGCTGTTTCTAGTGACAATATGTTAAGAACGTCACACAGAATGGGTTGCAAATGCTTCTCTGCAAGATCCATGAGAACAAATGGCACTGAAGGACAGAAACATTCAGGAATTCCTTGAAGACCAAGAAACAGTTTTTTTCACATGACAGCAAGATATAACATAACCTTTAATAAAACACACTGATCTTCTTTGCAGGATGAGCTGAAAAGCATACAAAGCTGACTTCAGTGACACCTTACCTTATCTTATCTTCCTGGATGTGGATGGTGTAAATCTAATCATGAGGGAAATGAGCTGCTTGGCGGAGGTCTGCATTGAATCGTTTAACTGTTTCATTTTTCTTATGCAAGAAAATGTAAACATTTTCACATAACTCAGAATATGAATACATATGTTTGGCTAGAAAGTCTGTGATACAGTGAATCTGCAAAAAGTGAACCACTATATAGCGAGGGACAACTGTACTGCACATCCTACTCCTCTGTAAATCCAATAACAAAGGACAGTTCTTGTTTGGATCCGCAAATATGAATTCAGTAATGTAATGCAGTGGAGTGTCAACTTTTGCATTATTTTCCTACAGTATTAGCATAAATAGGTCAATGTGCCTGCAGAATGCAGCAGAAACATGGCTATAGCTTAGCCTTCCTGCAGAATTCTATCTCAACTTTGACTGAAGGGACCTTTTTATACGCAACATTTGCATTCAAGGTGGGAGTCAGATATCCTCACTGCATAGCTACTTCAAACCAAGACAAAAGACAAAAAAAGAGAGAACCTCTGTGTACACAGGTGTCCATGTTCTTGGCCAAGGAACAAACAAAAAAAACACACAAATATATGTGCAGGTCAATCTTTACAGGTACAAGACGCTGCATAATTGTTTTTTAGAATAAGTTGCATGTTGAGCACATGAATAAAATTGCGAAGGTTGAACCTTCAAGTCAAGTGTCAGTTCTAAAGGAAATCATGATTAGATGTGAACCTCTATTATGTTATGTTGCTATATTGCAAAATACATAATAATATGTCAATCATTCAACAAATGTTGGGCAGTATTTGAGATTATGTGCATGTCTGTATATGTGTGTGTGTGACATTCAGAAAAAAAAGTGTACTGTGTAAGATTATATTATGCCGTCTTTACAGTTTGTTTTCAAGTTTGCAGTTTCTCTATTCTAACCTCTATAAAATAGGGGGAGGAAATGCAATAAAAAACAATGTCAATATCACCATTTCTAATATGCAGATTTAGGCTATTAAAGTTGGCATCTTTGGTCTCCTTACATAATTCGGAGGCCTCTGTGCATTGTATTATTTTTATTGTGGTGACCTAACCTGCATTGTTTATGTAAATACCTGCACATGTTTTGCTAGTAACTCTAATTAGTAAACTGTGAATGAGAAGATATTAACGTTAGCATATGAGTGTGCCCCCCCCCCAAGACTGACCTCCACCAGCTTGTTTGCATGTTCACGGAACACCTGGGCGTACTCCTTGACCTCCTTCTCATTTCCACTCTTAGCTGCTTCAATGAGCACCAGTAGAGGGACGTTGGTCTCCAGGAAAGAGTCTGAAATGTGGTCCATCACAGCCTTTCTCAACTACAACACAAAGAGAGGGAGAGAAAGAGAGAGATGAAGGTCATATTAAGAACACTGGACCTCATTGTGTAAAAATGACCACAAGAAAATGAGCGTTGTAATAAAAAGAATATACCGGTAGCACAATGGGGTCAAAGAGTCGCATTGTAGGAGGATGAGTATAAATTACTTGTAAGGTGTCATTGTTCCCTTAAGGCATTTTACAAGAGCAGACGTTGCGACTTAAATCTCTGCTTATGAAATTTTTTTGTGGCAAACAGGCAGGGGACTCTTTGTTTTATAAGACAGTGAATGGGTCCGGATGCTACTCACTGTGATAGCTGATGAGATGCTAGAGGGAATAGTACACAAACCATACAATACAAGTCCTTTAGCTTGGAAAAAGAGGGAGCATGTCATGTAAGACAGGAATACAGTAAAGCGTATTCCTTGAGACGGAGTATCACCGTGTGTCATAGTCTCAAAGACTCCATCATAATTTCACTTGTGTCAAATAAAGCAATATTAATATCATTAGATTGTTTGACTGCTAAAAAACATGTCAAGTTTGGAGACCATGAATCTGAATTGAGAAATAAAAAAAAGCTGCACTTCGTATCCTTGTGCTAACAGTTGAATTTCTGTTTCTGATTCACTTGCTATTCCAGTTGTGCAGAGATTAGCACATTGCTGTCAGCAGAGAAAGTTTCTTATTAAAATGTCAAGAACAATAGCACCATGAAAGGTTGAGGTCAAGGCTGAGGGGAAACAGCCTAAGTAAATCAAAAATAAATGAATACCTGCCATACATGATATCTATGAGGAATCATGGGAATGATAAATGGACTGCACTTTTTACACCTTCACAGTTCCCAAAGTGCTTTACATTAAGCCTCATATTCACACTCCAGTGGGCGACTGCTGCCAGGCCCACTGGGAGCAACGTGGGGATTAATGTCTTGCCCAAGGACACTTGGACATGTGGACAGTCTGAGCCGAGATTCAAACCTTTGACCTACCGGTCACTGGACGACCCGCTCTATCAACTGAGCTCGGAGAACTAAGAACTGAAAAGAGGATTGATCGAAGCGACTGGCTGATCGATCTAATGACAAATGTGACACTTCATCTTAGAGTCTTTATTTAATGCATTCGGCAAATTTAGGCTGCAGGCATAAGAGTTCAGTTTAAGAGACAACGGACTGTGAAAATAAAAGTGCCATATCAGCATCTTATAAAGATGCCTTCTACTTATATGTAAGCTGTTCACATAAAGTGTAGATACGTAATTTACATTTGAACTAATTTACTTTCCTTAAAGCTTTTTTTGTGACTAACAATGATTGAGGGAACTATCTAGCTCCCTGCTGGATGATCACCATGTAATCAACAACATTTTCATGTTTACGGTATCAGAAATGTGTGAGTTGTAAAACCAAAACAATGAACTGAAACACTCATTAAAATGAGGAAAATGCATGGTTGATTTTATGATCTACCCATTTCACATTTCACAAGTAGTCGCATAGAGATTTTTCTCTGAATTGTTCATCTAGAAATATAATTTATTTTATATCCACCTTTGGTTCTTCCAGCTATAAACATGTGATGCCTCAAAGAAGGATATCATCCAATGCTTGAGTTAATAAGGAATTTAAAATAATGTAGCTAATGAAACAATACATAGCCTTAAAGTATTTTGCCGGAAACAACAAAATGTTTCACAAAAAATCTTGCATTTTTAATAAAAACTAAAAGTTACAGTTGACAATATTTTATTTTACAGGTGTTCCTCCTTCACATAACCCTCAAAAAACAGCTGTTATAATCAACAACCTAATGACAGAAATGGAAACGGCTTCAACATCCCAAAGCAGAAAGAAAGGAAGAGGAATCAAAAACATGTCAAGCAGTTTTGCTAAAGGGAATCGTGGAATCAGCTATCAGTCAAAAGAGGGCCCAGAGATATGACTTGACAGATGCGTTCATTATAGGCAGGATGACAGGAAATAAAACACATGGCTCATTTCCAACAAATGTGTCGCTTTGTTTGGCAAGTGAATACTAATCAAGGGAGGGCATTTCTTTTAATCCTGCAAAATATGCTAAGGTTTAATTTGAATTTACTTTGAGTTCTGCTCTCCTTAATGCCCACCTGTCTCTCTGTGAATCCAGCTCTCACATGGCTTTCCTCCTAGTCAAATTTACTTTTCTTGCACTGCTGAGTACAGCCCTGCGGTTTCGAAAGCACAAAACATGCATAAACATTACAAGCTATGGTACACTCATTTCTAATGCAGCTAAAGTTGTTTAGCGAGGTTAATAATTAAAATGTGGAATAGCATTTAATTTAATGAAAATAGACAGTTGAGTTTAGACAAAGGTAGGCACATTACTACATACCCATCTACCTATTGACTGTTTTGGGAATTTTTGATTCTATATTTCGTTGCACTGTATGTCTATTAAGAAAAAATTGGTATATGTTTATAACACATCATAGAAGATCATGGAAGGGTGCAGTAACCGAAAAATATTCAGTGTCATTTCCAGGGATTTAACATCATGGCACTCAATCAACTTTATTTCCTCAGAAACTTGGATGCTGAGAAACTTACAATAACAACAAGATATGAAGAAACAAACAAATAAATAAACAAACGCAAATGGAAGGATATTTTAAAGAAAGTTGGTTCGGCATTTTTTTTGCCTATTATCTTGCTTGAATGGACACATTTAATATAAATATCAAACATTCAGTTAACATCATATGGCACAATTATTGTCATTTATTTAAATTATTTGCATGTCGATGACCTGGAATAAAATAATAATGCTAACTTTCTCTTTCAGTGTTGTCTTCAGTCTTCCTCCCATTTTAAACACAATGTCTGTTATTTGTTTGTGTCTCATCTAATAATTGATTCATTATTTTCTTCTCAGACATACTGTGCTCCTCCCTGCAGGATGGTCTTGTTTCTCTACATAGCACCACTGACTTGCAACACTCTAAATGTTTTGACACAATTACAGCATCACAGCTTGATGACAAGCAGTGTGTGCTGTGAGTTTGCCCTCCCATCTAAACCCAAAGCTGAAACAGACCGCCTATTTTATCAATCAAACCCCTGAGTCAATAGAACATCATGTCAGAAAAAGTACTGCCGATGAGTCTGTCTAGAAGCCCCACCAAATGCTTGATGGGAGGGAATAGCCACAAACACGCAGAAATGAAATTAATAAAAATACAAATATTTTGTGAATCAAACTGTTGCTTTTGAGAAGCAAGAATGCTGGTCAAATGTGAAAGATGGAAGTAAAGGTAATTACTCCTATCTAAATACATGCAACTAAAAGTTAGCCATGACACAATGCTCAGAAATATTAGTTTCAACAATTTAGTATCCTTGAAACTTAAAACGGCATCAAACACAACGCTGTGCATAACAAGGTAGCACCTGCACCTCAGACGAAGGTGCTTTAGAATCTTGGTGTTGGTCCTATACAAACAAGGCCGTGTCTGCATGGGCATCACATGAAGAGCATGCACAATGTATCTATTAAGTGGGATCGAGGCATGCATAGACTCGGAAAGATCTGAATGACAGGCTGAGAATATAGACCATAGAAATAGAGGCCAAGAACATTTGTTCCTCAGTCCCAATGAGAGGCATGATCACAAGTTGTTCAGAACAAATACTGTGGGAGTTCAAATTCACGACTGACATGCAGCTAATAGCCAATTCACGCATAAAACACTCACCTGTCGGCGCAGGTCCCTGGTCTTCTTTGTCATCTTATCAATGGCTGAGTTCAATGGGTCACCTTTCTCTTTCCGGCCAGTCTGTGAATGGTAACAAAAGTGTCAGGGTAACACAGTGAAAGAACATGCTGGTATAATCATTTATTTTTCCGTCACTAACTTTCAAATATTGAACTTTTTAGTTTGATGTGATTCAATCTAAGTGTATGAGGGTTATGCAGTACACTAGATTGGCAATTACAAAAAAAATGTCTTGACAGAAGATGTTTGGATGTGCACTGTGATGACATTCCTGAAATTGATTGGAGTGAGTGGAAGCGAGTCTCAAACTGCTTGGTATGTTGTCATCATTCAAGTTGCCTGTCTGGCCAGTAGCAATTTAGTTAATGCCCCTATGAGCTGCTCATCCTGGCACCGCCAAATCATGCTGGTGGGCTTGAAGAGGTAGTTGACTAACATGTGCTTCTTGTGATAAATGTAGAGTCACCAGCTGCTCCTTCTGACTACAGGGAGTAGTACTGAGAGAACGTTTGCCATTTAAGATTCCCCAACTCTCCAGCAATCACCAGAGCATGAATACACAAACATCACGTTGTAAAGAGGACTTGAAACAAGTAACTAAGACTTAAAACTCATTATGAAACAGCCTATTGAGGAAATAAATCAAGTGAGAAGCAGAGTCATTTTGTCTTAAGCTTATTTAGAAACTTCTTTTGAAACCAGGGAGCCCGCTACTTGCAATTTGACTAAAGATAAAATACAAAATAAATCACTTTTCAGTGTTGGCAGTTCTCTCAACTTTAAATCATGTCCATGGCTAAGTTTCCTAATTTCTCTGAAAAGGTGCAAATATTTATCTTACCGTTTAGAAAGAAGCACAAACAACAATAGGAAACAACCTGATTGTTCACTTTACTTTGGGAAGTATTGATATTATATGATATACATGGTTATTTAGGAAAATACTATTACACATATGGTCATGTTTTGGGTTGAAACCATCTGTTCCTTGCAAAAATATGCAAAGTAGGAGATGAGTTGAATTAACAATCACCAACAGCAATACCAGAGCTGGAAAGAAGTAAAGGCATTGGGAAAATGCTGGAGTGTATTCCTTCAAGCTGATGAATACCACACTTACTAATGAACTGCTACCCCTCCCATGGGCACACTCAATGAACACTAAGGTGAGGTGCTACAACACATTCAGTTTAAGGGTCTAGAATTAATGTTTTTGTTAATTAACAATTGTCAATGTTGACAAATGGAAGTGAGGCTTCTCTCCGTGTCTCTTGTTTCTGCATGGCTTGGATGATTTTGTTTCCTGAATTTCAGAAACCAACAAAGGAAAAAAAAGAAGGGAACAAATCTACTAATTCAAAATCTTTATATAATTGTGGCTTCTTTGAAAGATATATTTTTGCAAAATAGAAGGAAACAAAATGACTAACAGTCATACCAGCCTTTCTTTGAGAACTGGACAGCGCTGCAGAACAACATGACTTTACATAAGGGGGGAGTATTTAGTTGTGATCCTGTTTAATGAGGCACGCCATGTCTTTTGACATGTGCTGTTTCACTACTGTCCTGCCATTTAGATAATTGGGTGAAACTGAATTTCATACCCACGTGTCACAATGTACTAATTGTGACCTTATCCAACGGCCAACTCAAACCATAGTTACACTGACTACCATCTTCACTACCTTGGTCACTACCAGTTTATAAAATTACTAGTTTAGCTTTAGCTTTAAACTACTACTACTGTACATTCGGCTTGTCCCGTGAGGGGTCCCCACAGCAAACCAAACTTCGCAACTTCACCCTGTCCTTTGCATCGTCCTCCCCAACACCAGCCACTCTTATGTCCTCCCTCACTACGTCCATGTATCTTCTCCTGGGTCGTCCTCTAGTCCTGTTCCCTGGCAGTTCCATCCTCAGCATTCCTTCTACCGATATAGTCCCTGTCTCCCCTCTGAACATGTCCAAACCATCGAAGTATGGCCTCTCTGACCTTGTCTCCAAAACTTATAACCTTCACTGTCCCCTCTTATTGTCTAATTTCTAATCCTATCCAACCTGCCCACTCCCAAGGAGAACCTCAGCATCTTCATCTCTAGCTCCACCTCTTGTCTTTTCATCCTTTAGCTTTGAACGTGTATGATAATATACAGAGAAAGGAGAGGAGATGGGGAGCTGCTACTGTAAACTCAGGCCAACAACACAGCGATGCTGAACTTTGTGTTGTATTGCTGTCGTTTAGTTAGCAACACATTTAAAACAGGTCCAGAAACAGGTCTGCATACTTCTTTTTCTTCACCTGTATTGCACAAAGACTCCTCACATTTATTTCCTGTTAGTCACACTCCAAGCTGAATATGTGCTTAAATATGAGCGCATGCTCACGTTTGCAAGATCATTGACATGAAAGTGCTGCTCAAACAGCCTGCAGCCATAAAATCAGACACGACACCATTCCCCCTATAGCGTATCACCGATTTGCCCTTGGCCAACGATCATATAGCTTGAGTTCTCTATGGATTTTAAACATTAGCAATGGGCCATTTGTCTCCTTTCTCATATTACAGTTAATCACGCCCTCTTCTAACAGCAATCACATGATCTTCTTTTTTTTCTATTTTTGCAGAGCAAACAGAAAGATGCAGAAAGAGAATTCATTACGTAAAAAACAACACACCTTTGTTCTCATTGCTTTATTATATTTGCATTGCAATTCTGTAAAATGCAGGAATATTACTTGAGTTTGTTGCTGATTTGCATGTATTCTACTTCATTTCACTGTGTCCCACACATTCGTATAAGCACTGACAGACCGATGTGCGTGCATAAACTAAGTTCTATACGAAAGCATCTGACACGACAGCACGAGTCATGTACTGCCTAAAGAGCCTAATGTGTCATCATGGCACCAGAGGGATGCAGGATTAAAGATGCTCACTGCCAAAAATGAAAAGGGGGTATAAGTGGAAAATCTCCGAGGACACATATTCATACATGTTTATGTATTATTCACAATCTTAACTGAATTGAGAGAAAAAGGAAAATGGTCAGGCTCTCCATGACCATCAATTAAATAGTCATACCATAGACGAAGTAGACAGAATAATGAACAAAACTGTGTTGTGTGTGCGTGTATTAATTTTTCTTTCTACAGCTATTTCTGCATCTTAGTCAATGCAACAAAAGGTTAGTATTCTGCTTAAAGTGACAGCTCAAAGGTCCATGCATCCATCCTTCATGCAAACAAGAATGTGCTACTCATGTTGAATTTTACGCAACACACAAGATTTCCAATTAAAACTACTACGCATGATTCCCCCCATAATAAACTTGAGAAACAAGAGAGTCTGCAATGGTGAATCATATGTTAATCAATGCGTCAGGCTCATTCAGCCAGCATCAGTCAAAACTGTGGCATGTCCATATTTGACTGCTCATGCATGTGTGTCTGAACGACAATGTGAGAGCAAGTCACATTATTGCATTTATATGTTTACAGTGTTTATCTTGGAAACTAGTTGACAGGTGTGTCCTGTGTGTGTTCGTGTGTACAATTGTTGTCAACAATTTGAATCCATCAAAAGCTTAACAAAACTGTTGGCTGTCTCCCATAATGCCACATTTTTCTACAGCCACATAATGGAACGTGCATGTCGTTTTTTGGGTTTGTTTATTTTTTCTGGTAAATCGAAGTCCCTGTGTTTTGCTGACAATTCTCAACCATCCTTATCCGTCATTATCCATCCCCTCGTGTGTACACATTCATTCAAAGTTGGGGGGAGGAAGATAAGAGGAGGGTGTCCAAAAAATAAGAATATGGTGTGTGGGCTAATGGAGGAAATTGCTGGTGTATGGAGTATACTTGTGAAACGGCTAAGGATCCTGGTCATGTTCACTCATTTAGGCCGTCCGGATGCACATTGTGTAATTTAGTTGTGCACTGCAGCACAACTGGCTTTGTTGCATTTATCACCTTAAAACACACGTAAGGCTGGTGTCAGAAAAAATGTGGCCCTTGTTTTCAGGTATATTGTCTTTTCTTTTTCCCCTTATTTTTAACCCAAAAAAATAGATGCCAGGGCTCAAATATAAGAATTCAACAAAACGTTAAAATGGTAAGATAATGCTGAAACGAATGGACAATGAAAAAGTAAGGATTGAATCTGGTGATTCAGAGGCCATAACATGGCAAATCAAAAGAATGGGTAGATTAACCAGAGAGAAAAAAAAGTGGGTAGATGGTTGTGGGAGGGTATATGAGGCATTCAGCCACGGTGTGGCAGAGCGCCATTGCGTTAAATGACATCAATTCGGGCTCCTCGTCAATTCAATTAGGCAGAAGTGAGTAGTACAATTACTGTCCAATGTGTTAAAACCATCTGCAGCAGGCTTAAAGGGGATGGAGAGCTGATAACATGGGGGTGAGGACATAACTTTGTATAAGCAAGCTTGGGTTGCATGTCGGTCAGTTTAGCAACAGATAATAGGTAGCCAGATCCTTGTCACGATAAGTGTCATTCTCTCAACTGTTGTACTAACGATGTGCCAATGTGACGTGCTTTGATTACGTGGGACTTAAAGGGGTGCAGTGTTGGATTTGAGTGTGTTTGATTAAAGGACACTGAAAGATGAAAACACAGAGCAATGCACATGGATGTCACAAAATATTTCATGAGTGGTACTAATTTGATTGTTGTTAAGAGCCACATAATACAGAAAGCGATGTCATATCATAATCTCTTCATAGCCATAGTGCAGGCACAAGTCAGTGCTTAAGCAAACAAGAACAGACATGGCAGTATACAATGCTGTATAATGGTGGGAGATAAAGCTGGCTGAATAATGTTTTGCATGGTCAAAGGTTTAGGCAACTAAAATTTAGGGGTAGATGGAAACATGTTTATTTTGTTTTTCACTCCATCTGCTGATCCAGTGTCATGACGGAAGCCTGTCCAGCCAACAGCATGCATACAACCTGCATATTCAGTCTAATGGATGAGTGTTGGAGAGTAGATTATCGAGTAAACAGAAGGTAATTAGTTCATGATAGATGATGATGTGCGAGCGCATTTTCACTTTTGACTTCCCTCTCTCGACGGCAATGCCGTTTGTTTCTCTCCTTCATTGTAGGGATTTTGGTGAAGCTTGACCTTTATTTGTGTTTTACGAGATGAAAGTACTGCAAATACACAATAAGTACTACATTATACATACGATTCTGGATGACAGCAACTGAGCACAATTTTCACAATTGGCCTCCCAGGCCTTTACATGTATTTGGTTATTTTTGTGCTTCGAAACATCTACTTCAAAAAGGTATTCAAATGATATTCCATCAGACTGTCTTTTTCTATCATGAAGTTCCAAAACAATTCATGACATCGCGCAGTAATTCTCTTGTAAATTCTGGAAACTTAATAAGATTTGTTTTTTTTCCTACCAAAGGCCAATGCTTCACAACTATTAAAATTCTGCAGTGGAAAAAATCAAGGGTTTCTGCTGCCATGCACTGCTCATATGGGGTCTTCTCTCTTCAGGCCTGGCCATCTCCTGTATGTTAGTCAATGCTGCCCAGAAAGACAGCCTGAGGAGATGGGGTGCCCTCTGACACTAACTCGCTTATCTTTGATGGTCGATGCCTTCTGCTTGCTTCTCTCATTACACAAGCTCATGTTTCGAATGCGAGTCTGTCACTGACTATTAACATCTGTGGTCAAGCAGACTGTGGGTGAGAAGAAGCATCAGGCTTTTCATCAGGGACATTAGAAATCACAAAGGAGCCATGTATTGAAGACGGCATGAACACAAACTTAAGGATGAGCATCCTGAGTGAATGGATATGAGTTTAATTGTTAGATTGATGCAGTGCAATGTGGAATTATCCACAGTATTTCAGCGAAATGTTTGTATACAGGTGTTCATCAACTTACGACCTATGCGACTCGGGACTGTTCGACTTTATGCCTCATATGTTTTTTTTTTGTTTGTTTTACTGTTTACAAGGTGTTTTTACGACATACTGGAAAGCAAGCAAGCAAATCGAGTGTACAACAGTTTCTGTGGTCTTACCCACCATGTCTACTGAGAGGAAATCGTTTCTTTCTGCTCCAATATTTTTCGGATCGTGAGGCAGCATAATATACATGTTATAATATACAGTAATTTAACATGGGGCGACCTAATCAGCATATGACAAAACCCTCGGAACCAATTGCCGTGGTAAGTTGATGACCCCCTGTATTGAAAATGCACTAGCACTCATATAGATGGCATGAACAAATAGTTCATGAGTCACAACTGAACCAAAAACGTTGCAGTGTTACATTTCTCAGATGTTCCACAGATATTAACATACTGTTATCTTCAGATTTTGTTTGGTGCAAGGGTTTGGAACAAATATACATTACCCAGTTGAGCTAGAAATCCTGATAGAAATTGATTGCTTTATGCCAAGTGCTTAAAATAGTGATCAATTCAACAAACGCACAAATAAAAATCTAACTGAAAAAGCAAAGATAAAATAAAATAATAAAGAGTGGATGCCCACAAACCGGAGAGCACTGCACAGAGAGGCGCTGGAAAAAAACAGTTTAGCCATAAACAGAATTGAAGACCGTTGTAAAGCAAGGAAAGAGTTGATGTACTTCTTGCTGTGCTCTTTATTTGATTGCCAGATACCAGCAGATGATATTACCCAGACTGATATATAATAGAAACACAGGTTCCGGGGATGGCAAGTGGTGTGTGGGTATGCAATATAATATAATGGATTAATCTTTCATAACCTCAGCCAAGGTGTTGAATTCTCAGACTTAAGATTCAAGAACGTCTACAAAAATGAACTTCTCAGAGAGGGAGGTCGGCAACATCATATAGACTTTATCTACCAAAACAGCCAGACCGAGCCTTTAAGGGGCCCTAAGCAGTATTTGATTTGGAACCCCATTATCACTATAATCAATGCCTGATCATTTGCAGCCTGTAAAACAAACACTTATAGAAACAATTTTATTAGTAGTATCTATGTTGCTTATATTCATGCAAATCTCAGCCTGACATGGTTTTTACTGATCTTGTAAACCTGTAAAAAAACAGGTTTACAAGATCAGTTTGTAGTTCAGTTTGTAGTTACATGCAATGGCACATCAAGCAGCAATGCAGAGGTTTAAGAATATAAGGCTAGAGAGAAGGAGAAGGGTTGAATTTTAAGTCTGCTGGGCAGAAAGCCAAGGTTTTAGGTGCATAATTTCAGGAGAATCAGAAAAGGAGTGAGGGGGAAATGTCTGGTTATCAGACAGAAAGAGAGAGAGCAGGGGAAGAAAAAGACTGGTCCTGCAGCAGCAGTATGGGAAGCCAGAGCAATGCTGCCTGCGGCCTCCCTGAACTGAATAGCAAGTAGTTTTGAGGGAGGAACTGAAGAAAGGGCAGCAGGAGAAAAGAGAAGCAAGTGAGGAGAAGGCTGAGAATAGGTTAGAGACGGTTAAAAAAAATAAGGGAGTGGTGTCATATCTGTGAAAGCAGGACATTGGTGTAGACAAAAAACAAAACAAAACAGTGAGTCAGTGGGGTGAGGAGACGATTTGAGTATCATTGATGTACTTTTGTTTTGCAGCAGAGTTGAATAATACAATTTACCTTACACACTGAATTGCCGATAGATAAACATGGCCTGTCATTGACTGAAAAAGAGTAATGCTTCAATATAAGTCAAAAGCTACTGCAGAACACCTTTACCAGGGACTAGCGTCCGTCTGAAGGACATGACCCCACTTGATCATTTTCACTATTTTACATCATGTTTCACTCATCTGTAGTGGATCAGACCAAACAGCAGCAGTTAAAGGGTCTTCAGGCATGACATTGGACAGAAAATAGATTCACATGGATAGTAAGAGATTCAAGCCTAAATCTGGATGAAAAAATAAACAAAAAAATCTCCATGACACCTCTTAACTAAGCTAGTATCGAACTCACAGCCAGAGCCACATTGAGTTCGCAAATTGGTTAGTAAGGTTAGATTTAGGGATGGGTTTTATTCATTGTGCAAGTCGCACTGATCACAGATTAAGGTTGTTTGGGAAGAGGAAAATAAACCTGGCCTCAAGTCAATGATGTGCATAGGCAGCAGTGGGTCATACAAAAACATGCTACTGACAGCATGATATCACAATCGTAACTACTGCCTACTCCAACTAAGCCCATGTTAGACAGCCCCTGCATAGACACACAGCACAAATATACTGTATAAAGCCAGACAAGAGTATCCTCCGTTGCTCTACTGACCAAAATAGAACAACTTCAAATACTGCTGGAGCTGAGTGAACTGGTGAAATGATTATGTCTCCCACTATAATTTAATTTTGGGCTTTATAATTCTAGCCACACAGCAGCTCGAATCATAAATACAAGTTGTTGCTGCGATTAGTTATGACCAATAAAGTACAGAAAGCCACAGCATATCTGGACATGATGCAAATGCACAGTATGACAAGGGATCAGGGGATGCGACTCACTGTTATGGTAGGCGTTTGGGGATTGATGTCATTTCAAAGGATATCTATTCTATTCCTTAAGCTGACTTATAAAATGTGTTTTTACAATAGCCATAACTGTTACAGACTGACTGGTATTTTCAGAAAATGATGTGTAGCCATCACCCTTGAAAACTGGCCATCATTTATCAAATACGTATGAGAAGCTGCACATATTTGAGCACCGAAATATTTTACATTTGATTTATTAAACTGTCTTTGAGTATCTAGAAGATTTGATCAAACTGATGAATTGACTCAGCTGTAGAAACAGGGACATGCTGCAACAGTCCTTCATTTACGTATGCCAGTCCCTAATTTATGCACGTTTGGGAATTCTTGGCCTATTAAAAGGGATGTTTATTGCAGCAGACTTGCCATATGCTAAGTGGCAAGAGAATATAGGCATAGTCTTTGATAATCAGCAAAGGAATCCACATCTGCTTCATCAAGATCTTTCCAGTGCTTCTATGCAGGTTTTCATAGAGAGTGCATACATCTGTAGTTATATGTAATGGCTTAGTGCCACTAATTCAAAATGTTTCCCCAAATGCATGATTAGAAATCTGTGGATATAATTAGATGAAATACTAACAATGGAAAATGAAGTACAGGTATTGTAGAAAGTGCAGTGGATCTTGAAATGGTCATTGCCTTTGACAACCTCTCACTACTTAATACAATCATCACTGCAATGCCCCCCCTCCCTCCCCTCCCCCCCAAGGAAGACAGGGCATAGAGTCAGGGAGCTAGGGCTAACCAGCTTTGATGCACTCCTGGTTCATCCAGTCCAGTCACAGGAAAATGGATTGGATGAAAAAGTCCATTTAGAAACTGTTGTGCATTCTTCTTACAGAAGCCTGGCTCAATCACGCAATCTTAGACCAAGCTATTGCACTCAACGGGTGGGCTGGTTCCATGTTATCAGAATGCAATGCTGCAGTAAGACAAGGGGAGGTGGACTGCAGCAATGGTTTTAGAATGATGGTGATTGGAGCTAAAACTTCAAATGTCAAGATGATGAATTTGTCTTGTCTATTTTAAAATACAAACCTTTAACAGCACTGTCTTGATTCCACTGATATTATATGTTTCTGCAGACTCCATTTAGATGATAATCAATGCACTACAATACTAGACAAATACTCAGAAAGCGCAGCCGAGCAGCTCATTCCCCATCTAATTGGATTTACTCCATCCACATGGTGATCTGGATCATCATCAAAAGGTTCTAAATTGTTCTTGGCATCTTTATACACCAACCATGAAAAGTAAAAGTTAATTGGTGTTGATGTGTATTTTAAACTTATTTTTTAATCTGTAAATGGGGTTTTCAATGTTAAAACTGAATATTTTTTCCTGACCTCATTCTGGATCAGATCCAGAAGAGATTTTGCTAGCTAGATAATATCGGACCCCTTTATGACTGTGATTTATGGTGAGTGAATTGAATGCATATTTTACAAGATATGAGTTGTTGAAAAAGTCTCCATTATAAGTCAATGGAAGAAATCTGGATTTTTTGCCCAGTATCCAGCTTCAGATTTTTCTTTCATCAACATCCATCTAGCCATAGTTTCGTAATCCTGCTAACAAACAGACAAACGTCATAAAAAAACATAATCTCTTTGATGGAGGTAATTATTATTTTCAGAATAGTTTATATTGTCTTAATTTAACTGTATATTTGAGCCATCCAAAGCTGATAGTTCTTTATGTAGTTTAAAACATAGAAGATAAACATTTATTTTAAAATAAATTAACTGCATTCCATGATATGAAATCACCATCAACAGGTGAGCAATAAATGTTGCCTTTGTGATTCATATTATCAGTGCTGAGAACTGTGTAATTGGTCATTTATTTAGTGGCAACACAATTTGTTATGGACACTGTGCAATACTAAAACGTGACAATTCTGTATGCCATATATATATATATACATATATATTATATATACATATATATCTGAATACTGTGTGACTGTTCTCCAAGCAAAGGTGACAAATAATATATGGCCCACTGACCATCACAGAATTTAGGCATATCATTCCACCATAAGTAATGTATAACACAATGGATGGGGTTTTACTTCACAAAATAAATTAATAATTAAATGGATTCTGAAGGAAATACATTTCAACTTTGGGGTATCAGAAGGAAGATGAAGCATGACCCTCCGGTGGCCAGCCTTATTTTCAATGATGTGACAGGGTCAGGTCTCTGCTGAGATTTATCATTTTAATTATGCATGCCCCATCTGGTGGACAAGGCTCTGGCGGAGGTGGGCAGCTGCATGAGACAGTATCTGATTGAAGAATGGCACAATGAATAACGTCATTCCACTGTATCTTAGTCACTTAAATAGTGTTGCTCGTCGTAAATTTAACAAGTGCTTTGTCCTCCAGATTAAAAGTATAAAACAACACTTGCAAGCCCTTGACAAATGAAGATCATATTGCAAAAACATCTGGCCAGATAAACCCTCGCAAAATACTTTTGCACTGCAACAGTCACTCATTGGCTGGACTTAGATTAGAATGTCCTCCCCTTGTTTGCATAGGATTGAAGCAAAGGACCCATTAGGGATTAATAAAACAGAATAACCCCATAAAAGTGTTGCGTGGAGATTCCCTCTGTGATCACAAATAACGTTCCCCTTTAGTACTGAATTCCAGGCATCTAATAAGATATTTGTGCACATTCCTGAAATAAAGAAAGTTAGAAAGCTAACAGTACAAACATGTTCTCCATTTCAAATAGACTGAAAATTACTTCAGTAATAAACCAGGAGAGTATTTGGTAGATCATACTGTATCTCCCACCTTTCAATTAAATTAAATCCTAATCCAGATCACACAAGTTCTTCCTGCTTTCTCAGCCCCTTTATCCATATTCATGTCAGATTTTGGTGAATTTTCCTTTCCCATTTTCTCATCCCTCATACCAAGTTTCATGAAAATCCATCAAGCCACAGACACAGGTAAACACTCTCAGTGAATTCAATCTGTGTTTCTACTGTCTACTATCCTGTTGCTGTCTGACACAACATTAGCTAATACCTGTAAATCAAAATGAACTGTGGAACTATACAACCTTGGACTTTTGTTTGATTTCCACAGTATCCTCTATTTTATTTCCCCCTATATAAAATATAACCTGAAACCTATACTAGTAAATAGAATAAAGATGGCACTCTATGATGAAAATAAGTTGTTTTGTACTCAATGCAGCGACAAATGGGTGTTTTTGTATGCTTGCTATAAATGCCATGGAAGTTAACAGAATGACTGAATTGCACTTCCATGCGGATTGCTTCTTATGCTGCTTGGAACATGGTCACTATATTCAAGAAAATAAAAATGTATACAATTATTGTGTTTGTTTCCATAATCATCTTTATCCTTCGCAAGAAAAAAATTGGAGCTAAATTTATCATTTAAAATACTGTCTGTAGAAAAAAAGAATATAACAACACATCCTGCTGTGCTGCCAAAGTCCATGTTCACCCAATAAAAACATGACGGCTTCACCTGAATGACCCATGATCCCATTTTTCCACACATCTATAAACAAATTCAGTCTATCCCAGCTGACTTTGGGTGGGAGGCAGGTTGCAGCCTGGACAAGTTGCCAGTTCACCACTAATTGACACAATCAAACTGAGACATTAGTAGAGGAGAAAGAGTCCGCCGGTGAGTGACACACTCTGCGACACTAAATTCGCCACAGGGAGGATTCTGCCCTTTAGCCTTTGCGCAAGAACTTTTCCCATTAAACTGTTTGTTAAACATTCTGCCACATGATATAAATAGCATTAACTACAGGACGATGCTATCTCTGAATATTTTAGGCATGGTGATACATGACTGAGTTTAATCACATAAAAAGAGTAATGGGAAGGAAATTCAGAAGATAACCACACATCAGTCAAAATCAGAGGGCCATTTTGTGTGCTGCTATAGCTAATTGATCATGCTGGAAACATGTTCATATGTGTGTGAAATGTGAACCCTAACTATGAGGGAACCAAGCAATGGAAACCTACAATGAAAGCAAAACAAATCCAAGCACATAATCAGCGCATGTGCATTTATATAACATTTAATTCATTTAATTTATTTATTTTTATATTTGTAAGCGAACACATACGCAAACACGCATGCGAGAGAGACAAAAAACAAACAAAAAACAAAACCAACGAATCATGCAACTCTCTTTGCCCGAATAGGTATATTACTATCATGAAGCAGCACTTAATGCTTTACGTGTGACACACAAGCATATTTGTTTGATTACAAATGTCCTTCGCTGTACTGCTCTTCAATATTAGGTTTATTAGGTTGATTACAAGTAGTGCGAAATAAACTATAATGGTTGTGGATCTACCTAATGACCTATTTAGAGTTCTAGTTTTTCTACCTTACCTTGCATTAAGGAGATGGGGCAAGAAGTAATTTTCATCCTCAAGTGTTTCAGTATTTTGCATCAGGGGCTCCTCTGTTCCCTTTGTATTACCCTGCCCAACACGAGAGGGGCAACTGGACACATGCAGAGCGTAGATGTTTCTTTGGTTCAAGCTGAAGCAGTAGGCCAGACTTTCAAATGGTCTATCAAATGTGGAGTCATGCTGCTCCAGAGATCTAGGGTTTGAAACTAGGCTTGGTGGCTCCCAGTGGGATTTCTGCATCATTTGACAGCAGAACAATGTTCTTTTGGCACCCAGTGCAGAGCACCAACACACACAAAAAATGCATCATGTAAATGTGATTGAGGCAAAAACCATACATGTGAAAGTCACACATAAAAGCCTAAATCTGTATCAAAGAATGGATGTTGAAGGCAGCTGTAAACTTCTACCAGTCATGTAGTCGGTGAAGTTCTGTGATCATCTGTCTGTATAAAAGCATGACCACTTATTAATTAGAGTTCATCACTTGCCTTCAAATTCTTTTTGCCCTTTCCTACCGTTGCCCTACATCAATCTTGCTTTAACTTTAAACTTTTAACATGGCGTAGAGGGACAACTTCTCTTCAAACTTGCATTAGAATAGCAGGAGTTGTCAGTGCTAGAAACTGATGTTTCTTAAATGCAAACACCCACCTGGTGTGTTTGAAAGCAAAATGAAACAAATGAAACAAAATGTTAATGAGGGAGAAAGAAAAGGACAACAAGACAAAGGGAGGCATAAAGAAAAACAGGAAACTTATTTACATGATATGGAACAACATGCCTGAATGGTTCCAACAATAATATAAACTTTGAAGTATGAGAAACAGCGAAAGACACCAATCAATGAAACAGGTGACAAAGAAGAAATTCCTGATAAAAATAAATATCCTTGGTTTTACATATGAACTGTGAAGTAATTTGTAGGTTATGATAAATAACAAATAATTTAGGGCTAGAGATTATTGATAATTTTACCTTTTTGTTTATGGATTCCGACATGTGAGACACGTAAAAAAAACCTGAATGACAACTCAATGACATGCAGTAGTAGTATAGAAATGAAACCCTACTACCCGGTAATCTGATGTTCAGTTCACTCTGTTCAAAATGCTAGAAAAATGGCTTAAAGAAACATTGTGGCAAGACAAAATGAAAAACGAGCCTTTTCGAGGACTAAATGTGACTTTGTGAGCTTTTATCATCATTAAAATAATAATACATCTGCTCTTGTTTGCTAGCCGATAATTTGCATAATTTATGTGTCTTATCAGGTTCTGGTGCTTGCTTTGAAGACGGCTGTGACATATAAATATGTGGCTATCCAGTACATACTCTCCAGAATGTAGGTAGTGATGAATTATTAGAATGCATCATCATCAAAATGAAAAATATTTTTCTTCTTTTCTGCCCTTCATTACACATTGTGATGCTGATGTATCGCCTTCTAGCAGGTTTGGATTTGAAAGCATGAAACCATGTAAGGCTAACTTAGCTCTGTTGAGATGTTTTATCAACAAGAAAAACATTGAAAGACCCCCAAACTGGGTGAATGGCTCCAACAGATACCAAGAACAATGACATATTATATATATATATATATGATTATTATTATATGATATGCTCATTGGTGTGATCCAAGTGTTTCATCAACACACACACAGGGACACACTTTCACTCACACTTGTGCTGACCTTGACTTGAACACAGAAAGCCAAAGCTCTTAAAGACTTAAAACTGATGGTCTGGATACTCTCATCTCCTGTTCGCTGTGTCAAGTCATTATAGTGCACCAAGTCATTAACTGATGGCGTAGTCATCCATTTCAGATAAGAGGGAATATAGCAAAGGCAGATATGATTTCAACTTCAGAGTTCTTCATCATCATTTTTGTTTTTGTTCAATAGCTGCTGTTACACCTTCAATGGTAACTTCAGTAATTGTAAACTAAAAACTAAATCAGGATTAATTAAGATTTACTGGCATTCAATCTGTATGCATTCATTTTGTAGGTTTGATTAATTGCTTTTCACTGTCCAACTGTACTTGGGTTGACCTGAAGGATTTACGCATTGTCCATTAAACAAAACGTATTTATTTATTTTGGCTCTAAACCCAAGTGATCCTCTTAACTCTTCTAAAAAGTCCTCAATCAGCAAACATGCTATGATTTCAAAGAGGGAAAAAGATCAGGTGCTTTGAAACTTGGCTGATATGGAGAATGTAAGGCCTTGTCACAGCTCATTGTCTTTGAAAATTAAACGGAAAAAGATGGCAAGGCTAGGAGTGGTTCCAGAGAAGTGCAAAGCTTTGTATGAATAACATTTAGGTTATAGCATTATGCTAATATTATGTGGCAAGCAATTACATCTGTATTCAGGAAGGAGAGCCCGGGCGTAATTGACAGTGACATAGAGGGCCTGGATACAGGACAGTTTGATCAAATGAAAAATGTCATACTTTAGACTTGATTTACTACTACTTTAGTCCTGTTAGACTGGAGGATGATATAGGCAAAGAAAAACGCACAGCAGAAAGTCATACTTCAAATCTTTAGACAAACTAATATGAGCATATAAACTGCATCGTCATTAATTACTTTTGAGTGTTGTGTGGATTTCATTGTGAAATTGAGAGGGAATGTGTATTTTAATATAATAAATTATTCCTTTTGTTTTTCAAGATGAGGTCCATAATTATTATTATTAAGCATGCAAACAGTTATCTGCTTCAGGGAACCAACTAATAAATGGCACTCTTTGTGGAAGGCGTCTCATTGGACGCAGGTTATAGTGAAACACTGAAATCTGAAAACCGGTTTCTCACAGCAATGTCAAAAGAGGCAGGAATTGCATGGCCCGATTCATTACTGTCAGAGAGAGAGAGGGAGAGAGAGAGAGAGAGAGAGAGAAAAGGGTTTTCATTAAAGCTCCAGATTTAAGCCCAGCCCATTCTGAATATGTAAACATCTCAGGCAGAGAGAAAAAAACTGCAAGATAAAAGTGAGGTGGGGAGAGAGAGAGAGAGAGAGGTTGGGAGCAACATGAGAAAGTGAGCGAGCGAGCGATCAAGGGAAAACGAGCTAGAGAGGGAGGGAAAGAGATCGAGCACTCTAAATTGTGAGTGGCTTACGACACTCAGTGAACAGAAGGTGCTCCTGCATGCACTGTCAGCGCGCTGCTCTGCTGCAAGGGATTGTGCGCTCCTCTGCTTCCCTCTACATTTGCCACCCCTGCCTGCCTGCCTACCAGCACCAGTCTTCAGCAGCCTCTTCCAGCTGGCTGAGAAAACACCCGGAGGGCACGGAGCGAGAGCAAACTGCGAACTACAGTGGATGAAAGCTGCTTCTTTAACCAAGATGCGCCACTGAGAGGACACGGAATACTATTACGTACGGAATGGGCTCACCTCTTTAAATCTTTTTTTTTCCCTTTGCATCCGTCACTGAAAGCATGATTACCCGCTTGAATGGATTTAAACCTTACAAGTCAGTGATTACTTCCAGAGATGGACGGTAATAAATGGTGGCAGATCTGCTGAAACTTAAGCAGAAAGGTGGGGAGAAAAGAGTAAGATAGATATTCAAAAAAATAATTGTACTTGGTCTTTTCTCTCTCTGTCTCCTCTTCCCTCTGATCATTGCAGCAGAGGACTGCGGACAAGCAAAAGAGACAGCGCTCATGCATGCAGACAGGGGAACTTGCACTTCCGACCATCTCGCTGAAAGCTACTTGGATTCCATCTCTTTCTGGCTCTTTCACTTGAAGAGAACTAAGACATTGTAAGCCTGCCAAGGATCTGGTGTCCACTGAAAAGAGAGAAGGAGGGGGGACTTGTATCACAGTGGGGTCTTTTTTAGATTCACACATAATTAAGTGTTGGGGCACAAAGCGAGATGCTGAATGGAGATTGTCAGCTTTTGGATAGGGGTGAGTAGGAATCTTTTCAAATACGATCGATCAATGAAGACAATCTGATTTTTCTATTTTTTTTTTTAGCCCCTCCTCTCTCTGTGCACTACTTGATACCTTTCACATGCAACGTGACTTTGTCCAGTGCCTTTTAGGCAAGGATTTGACAAGAATTAAAAGAATATAAAATGTATATACTTGTATGTATTCTCTATACATACAAAATACAAAAACAGAACAGAACAAATCAGTTAAATGCAATGTGCTAAACATGATGTGATAAATATAAAAATAATATCCAGAGCGGTTCAATGGACATTTTCTCAGTTGCATCCCTGGATATTTATGCTAATGGATTTCCTTCTAATTGGACTGTACTTAAAGTGGCCACTGAAGAAGCCCCCTGTGTTGGTACTGTGTTTATTGGGCATTTTTCTAAGAACAGTTCCCTTGGTAGAGAGCGCTTGTCCAAGGCTGTGCCGCTGTGACAGCAAGCTGCTGTACTGCGAGGGGCTCAACCTTACAGACATTCCTCGCAATCTAAGCAGTGCCATGGGCCTCTCCATGAGAGAGAACAACTTGACTGAGCTACGGGAAGGCCAACTGACTGGTCTTTCACAGCTAACCTGGCTCTACCTAGATCACAACAACATCGACATTGTAGAGGAGGGAGCATTTGACAGGTTAAGAAGGGTCAAGGAGCTGGACCTTAGCAGCAACCGAATTGAGAGTTTGCCAAATGGCACCTTTAGGCCCCTCCCAAACCTGCGCATATTGGACCTCTCATACAACAGGCTGCAGGCATTAGAGCCAGACCTCTTCCATGGCCTTAGAAAGCTCAACAATTTGCATTTGCGCTACAACGCTCTAAAATTTGTGCCAGTGCGGATTTTTCAAGACTGCCGAAGCATGCAGTTTCTGGACCTGGGGTACAATCAACTGCAGAGTCTTGCAAGAAACTCCTTTGCTGGCCTCTTCAAATTGACTGAGTTGCATCTTGAGCACAACGAGCTAGTTAAAGTCAACCTAGCCCATTTCCCTCGCCTGATCTCTTTACGTACTTTGTACATGCACAACAATCATGCCACGATTGTTGTCAACACACTGGACTGGACATGGCATTTTTTAGAGAAGATTGACCTGTCAGCCAATGAAATTGAGTACATCGAACCACATGTTTTTGAGAGTGCACCCAACCTTAAGGTGCTGATGCTTGACTCAAATCGACTCACCTTTGTAGATCAGCATATCCTGGACTCATGGTCATCGCTGGAAAGCATTACCTTGGCAGGGAATGATTGGGAGTGCAGTCGCAATGTGTGTGCCTTGGCCTCTTGGCTGAGTGCCTTCAGAGGCCAACGTGACAATGCCCTGCTGTGTTCAAGCCCCGACACTGCACAGGGTGAGGATGTGTTGGATGCTGTCTACGCTTTTCAGTTATGTGAGGATCCACCAATGGAAGCAACAACAGGCCTGTATGCCTCTACAAGGGACCTAGCCCTAGGAGGTTCTGTTTTCCTGGGCCCGTTTACTCCCAACCCATATGAAGGTGAGGGTAGCGAGGTGATCACCAGTTCCTTCACTGTCACCGTAGGGCATGATGACTTGGAGAGCACCATGCAGATCCACAAGGTGGTAACGGGAACCATGGCACTAATTTTTTCCTTTCTCATACTGGTGCTCATGCTATATGTTGCATGGAAGTGTTTCCCAGCAGGAGTAAGACACGTGAGGCAGTGTTTCAGCAATCAACGGCGTAAACAGAAGCAAAAGCAAAGCATGCAGCAGATGGCTGCAATTTCTGCACCGGAATACTATGTTGACTATAAACCTAACCACATTGAGGGAGCTCTGGTCATCATCAATGAATATGGCTCTTGCACTTGCCAACAGCAACCTTCTCGGGAATGTGAGGTGTGACCTTACTTTGTGAGTACGTCTTTACCTGTGATTATCTGGATATACAGTAAATACCTTTTCGGATACACTGGGTAGGAGGGGATATTGCGTGGAGAAAAAAAAGAACTAAAAAAACCTAGATCTTTGGGAAACCTTTTACACAGAATCTCACTGTGATGTGGACAGATTGTGCTTCATGCGGCTGACTATTTCATGATGGATTTACTGCTTCTGCTATTTACTGCTGATTCAAGGCCACAGGACATCAGGGGCCTCGGACCCTCGGACGTGTTCATGTCCTACAAAAAACAGAGACTAATGCATTTTGGGCAGTGAAACTTTTCTCTTATGTGGATATTTGAGCTTTAATGTGTCTTTGTATTTTAGAACATTTAATTATTGTTTGAAAATAAACTGGGGACAAGCTGGAAGGAGAGGAACAAACCATTTGTATCATAAACAAAATATTTGACAAGCATTTAAAAAAAGATTATATATATATATATATAAACATGTTTCAGATCATCCAAATGTAAAAATAAAGGTCTGTGTAAAATATGTTAAAAGAAGAAATGCAAGTGCAAACAAAAATGATACAAGATAATCTATTTCTTTTGTAAACTACAAAAAATGTTTAAATAAATAAATTGCTATTCACAGTAAACTCATTTTTACGTGAGAAGCTGTCAGAAAGAATGAATGACTTCTTCGTCTTAGTGCTCGTGGACTGAGAGCAATGTCTCTGCAGTGTATCGAACCAAAAAAAGAAGCTGAAATGCTAAATAATATAATATAAAAGGGGCAGAGGAACATCTACATATCATCCCCATTGTAAAATACATGGTCTGAGTTTTAGCTCTGTTTTAATTATCATATCTGTTGTGTTATTATTCACTGTGTAGGCTTGCTATTGGTGTAGTTACTTTCCCGTTTCCCATTGCCTAGCTGAGACTGCATTTATATCATCTACTACATTTTCATTGGTCATATTTTCATATTATTATGTCACCATTTGTATGCCAACCAAGACAAAAATGTGTCAAAGTCTAAAGCTATGTCTCTCATTGCGTTAAACATTTTTACTTCCACAGAGGAGCAAGGCATCCTTTCATAGAGTCAAGCACACTAAACAAGATCATTGAAACCATGCATACGTAAATTAAATTAAAATGTCAGATTGTATCAGATTCATCAAAGGAATTATCCAGCAGCTTAAATGCAGATTTGCACATACAATATGCTTCACTGTGTATTCTCATGTGATGTAAAATGTTTGTTGGATGCAAGGCCATTTTAACGTGTGTATATATATCCTTCTTCCTCTGGTGTTCATTGTATAAATTAATGTGCACTGACAGATGTTGTGTTTCCTGGGTTGTTTCACATGAACAGTATGTTGTATGAGAGGGTTGTGGGGCAGTGAGATGGAGGTGGAGAATCACAACAACTGCAGAAATAAGGAACAGACTGCTCTCTAGTGTGTATTCTTATACTATGGCTGCATTTTACCTATTGTCCATCATTACTCTGCAAATGTTCACAGCAGCAGTAACACCAATATATTGAAATTGCAGCAGCTTTTCTGACAAAAAATAATAATCAGTGCATCAGTTTGCATCATTTTTGTGTTATTTTGCGATAAATTACGATAATGTTTACAACTTGTAAGTCAGCAGGAATAAAATAAATGTGTTACGAACTCACTGACAGTCATTACGTAATCCATAAGGGTAAAATGTTATCATCAAACAATCATCAACTTTGTTAGTTCACTGGGTGTGAACAATATGCAACAAAGGCTCAGACGCACAGGTAAGATTTCAATCTCAGAGAATAACAGATGTTTTGATGACATTTAAAGTGGTTGAGTTTGCTGTGGGTGATGCAGAGCCTGGAGGTCTGTCCTGCCTGAGAAGAATGCCAAAGGACCCTGAATACTGTGTCTAGAGAGTTTTGTTGAATTTGAGGATTATTTAAATCAAGGCTCAATGCCAGTTAGAAATATTACAAAATATGTAGTTGAAAATAATAGCAAATGGTAAAACAGTAATATTTTTAAATATATTGTAGATATATTGTAGAGATTAGACAAAATTGTAATATATATTAAAAAATATATTTAAAATTAAATTAAATTAAAATAAAAATATTTATTACATATTACATTTGTGCTAATTCTTAGAATCATTGAATTGTCAAATCCCAGAGGTACAGACCAAGTGAACCATGACCTCTACGTATCAAATTATGTTTTATTTTCTCTGCAGCTCATCAGATTTCTTGCAGTCAATATCTCATCACAAACTAATCATCCATTAATATGGAGGAGACATGCTTGATATTTAGTGTTTTGGTATTTGAGTGGACTAAATGTAAGTATTTGTTCATTCTTCAATAATCCATGGGATATTAGCCCTCCTGTTATCCTTGGATTGACACCAAGGATACAATGTGTTAGTAGTATTTGACGATAACAGGAGGGGTTAAGTATGTTTTTCTTACTTTGCCATACATGATTTTAAAACCAATAAAATATATATATATAAAAAAATGCTTCAAAATGACTGCATACATTTTAGATTTGGTTGCATTTTAAAAACCGTTCCTGTTGATCACTTTGTTTAGCAAGTTTGTCATCACACACAATTCAAGCTGAATGGCGTTGGTTCACATTTTTTTTTTAACTTTAGTATTTTTGACAGTGAAGCAACAACTTATAAGGACTTGATGACTTTAATGACTGCCGAAATTGAGTATGATGAATGCAGCTACAACATGGATAATAAGCTGCAAAATAATGTAATGATTTTTGGTAATCAAGATTCTAACAAAAACATCATATATACTCCAAGGACAAAAATACAAGGACATATTTTGGGGACTGATAATGGCTTTGAGCGGCCATGTTGCATTTACGATCCATTTGTTTGTTTCCGGGACAAAATAAATCCCACCATGACAGCATAGCTGTTCATAATGTGCTATATAACATGAATATGAAAATATACATGTTACATGTTATAAACATGACACTGATGGGTATATTTCAGGTAGTTCGCTTTACTTCTATAATTATTGAATGATGCCTGGTGTAGAAGCCAACACTGGCACCACTGCTGACTTCAATTCAATCTTTTCTTGAACAAGCAATCAGGGCAAAAGGTGTTGGAGATTGGTTCTGATTATTTTAAAAGCTTTGGGTCTAGAGGCCTAATGTCAAAGTAGTTTATACTCATCACTATCAATATGTACATTAATTTAATGTATTCTCTCTCTCTCTGTTTCACTCCCTCTCTCTGAGTAAATGTGGAGGAAAAACACTAATTCATCAGGCACACAATAGATAAAATATCTGGTTGACTAAGCCTTAGCTGATAATTCCCAGAGGGGAATGGGGAATATGTGCCCTCACACAGCATGCATTATGCTTTACCTTGATTAATAATGCGCACTAAAAATCAATATATTTGAGTGGTAACTAAAATGATCTTTGTTATAAGAAATATATTTACCTATCCCTCACAGTTTCAAGTATAAACTGATGAGCGTGACATGTTTTATTTATTAAAATATTTATAGTTGATTAGACGATTTGTGGTTGAAAATGTGACCCAGCCTTACATAGATCAATCTTCTGTCCACGAACAAAAGAGAGAGGATGGATCTGTTTTTTTAAGGCAGTTGAGCACGACCATGTGATCTGCAGACTTGCAGCTTATTACACCAAACATGCTAACAGATCAGAATCTATTATTTCCTAGCTTTATGTATACACATGCAAGTACACCATTGTGCATAGCAAAAAGTACAGTGGTACCTCTACTTACGAATTTAATCCGTTCTGGGAGTAGCTTCGTAACGTGAAAACTTCGTAAGTAGAGACGCATTTTGAATGTAAATGCACTAATCCGTTCCAAGCCCCGCAAAAGTATGATATTTTTTTAAAATATTAATCTACCTGTTAGCTGTTACTTTTTGTCCTCTTTGTTTACTGGTCCTTTGCGGTGTTTTCTGCCTCGCGTTTCTTGAAAAACTGATCCAATGACGTCTGCTTTTGCCGGCTTTTGACAATCCGTCGGAAATGTGCGAGGCAGACGTCATCATAATGAGCAATAGCCCGACTTGTCAACACTTTTTCCGGGTGACACGAGGGGGACACGAATAGCATGCTGGGATACACGCATACGCAACGGGTTGCCAGGCAGATTTTAGGCGATAGCCAATGGCAGAGCAGCTACGAGCAGCTATTTTTGACTTCGTATCCTGAAACGCCTTCGTAACGAGAGGCAATATTTTCCCATTCAGATACTTCGTAACCTGAAACTTTCGGATGTAGAGACATTCGTAAGCTGAGGTACTACTGTATGTATAAAAAACATAATGTCCAAGGTAATTCAATTTAGTTCGTCGACATATGATAAGTATTAAAAGAAAGCTGATGTTGACATAAATGTGCTGTTATTTACACAAAGAGTAAAGGACGCTGTATGCAATAACAATGTGTGTGGTGTACTATAAGTGCGGAATTCTGTGCATGATGCATGGGCGAGAGCTAAAGGTCACACATCAACAAAAGAGACCCTTCAAGTTCAAACTATCGATGGCATCGCAAACTGACATCCCAGCAAACATAACTTTAATTCACTATCAATCAGCAGACACCCATGAGAAGCATCGTCAGAGTCTGGAGGCAATATCTCATAGAAAATAGGTGAAGAAAATATTAAAAAAACAACATGGTTTTCTAAAGGTAAAAACAACAATGTAACACGGTATGCACCAATGTGTGCATGTGTATGTCAGTGTGCCTATGTGAATGCAACAGTGTAGGTGTAAGTCACTAACATAATGTCACTCTGCATGCATTTAGAAAACAGTTGCATCACAACCTGCAGCAAGGGAGGCCACTCAGAGACAAAAGTCCTTACAAATAAATTAACCAAGCTTCATTAGAGGAGTATTGATCAGGTAACATTCTGCCATCATTGAGAAAAGGACTGTGCTGCATAATATATATATGCTGAACACCCCCTCATAGCTGGATGGAGAGCTAAATCATGGTTGGCAGCATGTACGGCAGTGGGCTGTAAGGAGCTTGAGATGACTAATGACAATGAGTGGGTGGCTTTTCACTGGTTCTTTTATAACAGGTGGGATATCGGGTTCAATATTCTAATCATTATCAACATATTTGAATCAAAAATCTCTGCCATACAATTTTATCTCTTTATCTTTTCAAATCTTGCTGCCAGCATTGTTATAAATGTGACATTAGTGCACTAAATTCTATCATGGCCAAAAGCAAAATCCAGGTGATTCATAATCTACAAGCATAAAATGATGATAAATAAAAAGAAGAAGCAGAAAATGGAGATCCCACTCAGAAAATATAGACATCTAATTTAAAATAACATAGTTGGATATAAATCAGAGGAAAGCTTGTAGTTTACGTACAAACCCACCGTTTCTGTATGTTAAAAAAAATACTGAACAGACGCAGGTCCAAAAATTACTTATCTCATATCTCCAGGCAGCCTATAGTGCTCTATGCCCACTGCGTCATTAGTATGTATTGTACTGAAGCAACTATTAATTAATACAAATGACTGAGGACTCATTATTCTTACCTATATATGGTGCTGTAAAGCAATGCGTAATGTGTATGTACAATTAATAGGAAATGAATCTACAGAATGGAGAAAAGGAAGCATAGGAGACTGGCCTGATGAATGATAATGACAATTATTATAATTATGTATTTTTTTTTTTAGTTAACTTTCTTGCTGTTGCTAGGTTGGGTTAGTCTCGTCGTTTGTCTTGCATTAAACACAAATCAACATGGTCAGTCTCTGATAATACAGAGCAACAGCTGCATCAGCATCTGAGGCTCCACGTAACCGGTGCAAGAGCAGATGTAGGTCAATGCCTAATATTCAGGGTGTTGTGGAGGTAGAGGGTTCAGGAATTTCCAGGAATCTATATGAATTCCTACCTTGACCCTGTAGAAAAGCATTTTCGAATGTGACACACATCCAATGCCATTTTGCCATTCAGGGGACACCCCAGCCTTTTCAACCATTATGTTTCTAGCTGCCATGGATGAATAAAATTGAAGAATATGTACATATTTAATTTTATTAGATGTGTACTCTAAACCCAATTTTACTGATCACCTATGCTACATTAATTAATTGTGCAACTGCATCTTGCTTAATTCGCTACAGACAAACATACATTTCAGAGAGTACTTTGATAAAGTACTTCAAAGGCTGCAGACATTTATTTTTGAATAAAAAGTTAACACAGTTTAAGAGAAGTAAAAATAGCCAACATTTATCATTTCCTACTTATCTGATCAGTGTCAGGATGAATAAATGCTGTTCTGCTATTCTGCTATTCTCCTTTCTACTCTACCTTTCCCAACTGTGAGGGCAGATTGGCATGTTCCCAGTAGCCAATAAGATTGGCTGTGTATGTATGCAATCACCTCATTGTCCAAGTGTCAGCTGAGCAGAGCAAGTGTGTTCACTATTTACAAAACTACTGTGCTAAATTGTATCCCTGGTTCAACAAGCACTTAAGATGCTATTTTGATAGCGAATCTAGCCAATGATACTTCATAAATATGCAATAACATAGACTTACCTGTCATATTGAATGGAGGGGGGAGAACAGACCAATGGATCCACAAAGAATGCCAAAAGAAAAAGGGAGAAAAGAAAAAGCTTGTTAAATTTATACTTTTGTTCCATTCATTAGTTTTTTTTTCCCCATCAGAGAAAAAAATATATATATATACTGTATCTCTATGTTCAAATGTAGAATTCCCTTAGCAAGGCAGCACAGTTTTTTTTCAGAGATACAAAAACAGGCACATAACAGATTTCTCCCAGATCAAGTGGTGTATGTGAGTGTACAATTGCATGTTTGCATTCGACAGACTACAAATTATAGTTAAACCGATCATGCATGTAATGTTTAACTTGTGACACATGTTGACAATAAACAAAGGATGTGCAGAAAGGAGAAACATTGTATTTGGATACTATAACACTGGCCTCCCATCCTGCCACCCATGCAGCACAGTATTAGAAGTGAATATGAGTTTCTAACATCCACATGCTCCCTTGGATGTCTTACACTGTTGTACATATATTAGGGTTTGATATCATTTCATTGCTGTTAGATCTTTACAGAAAATGCAAAAGGAAATTGCCAAAGGTTCATTGGTTAGTGCTGTTGACTGTCATTGCACCTGATTTATGTGTGAAATGGGGGGAGTATGTGTACTTGTCAGAGCTCATCAACAATCAACTTTTTTTTTTAAATCATACTATACATTTAAGGGTTCTTGTCTTAGATGTTTGAATATTACTGTGAAAAAGAAACAGCATTATCATCAGGAGTTGTTTTGGCTTTTCTCATGTTGCTGTTAAAGGTATGTTTGTTATTAATCACTGCTAAGATTATGGCACATATTCAAATGTGTTTTGTTGTTGTCACTCAGTGAATGCTTGTGAATAAATGAAGTGAAATGAACAGAAAATAATTACAGTAAATGTAAACTTTGTAATACAAATTTAGGCTCCCTCTTGGCTGCTTTGTAGAGGGGCATCTTCCATAAACAGGCAGGCCCACTAGATAAGACAAGATGAATCAAATGTTTGAAAATTAAACACAAAATACATTAAAATCAGATTACTGCAGCTAATGTTTTGTGACAGTAACATTACTTGAGTAAATAAATTATAAATTCTGACATATCAGTATAAGAATGACAAATGAGAATAATGCGTAAGTGTCAATGCAAATGCAAATACCTATGTTTTAAAAAAGAAATGTTCATCCACAGAAACTTGTATTCACTTATTGTACAAACTGAAGGTTGTCTGAGTTTTAATGGTAGGTGACGGAAGAGCCAAATAAGAGCCATAAATGCATACCCATGGAACACAAACACTGTTGATCAGCCATGGCGTCAGGATTCATTTTAAGCAAATAAATACAAGAAAAGGCAACTAGAAGAGCAAGTTAAAGGAAATGAACAGAGATAAAAATCATATTGAAAAAAACATATATCTATTTCAGTTTCATACTGCAGTTATGAACATAACTGTACGTGAACAAAATGATAAGAATGCAGGACTCAGGTTATTTTGCCAGTAATTGCTGCAGTAGAGGTTATAGAGCTTTTTTGATTTTTGAGGCAGGGAGCAGAAAGTGATATAACTATTGAGTGATTGCACAAAAGGGAGAGTCTTAGTATTGGAAGAAAAAAAATATTTGAAGAATAGTGTTACTTATTTAAAGAAATGCACATTTCCTTAATCAACCATACATATACCACGTAAAAACATTTAATTGGTTGAAATAATTGCTGCAACAAATTTTGTAATAAAGATATAACAGTGATTACAACAATGACAACAGTGAGACAAATTAATGGATTGTTGCTTATTTGTATGTGTTGGACCCTTATTCCCCGCTGTATCCAATTAAATTGATTAGGATGTACATATTTATGCAGATCCTTTATGCCTCATATGTTTTAACAAATCTTAGCACCTTAATCCATTGTCAACTTCAGCAGCATTAATTCAATAATTTTCATAATGAAAATAGTTGCTGTGAGCCCCTGCTTGAGAGCTTAGCCACGGTGTGCTGAGAATGAAAAGATACAAGAAAAAGGCTGGAGCATACAATTCCCCAAAAAGGCATTTGCTGTGCTCTGCATGCACCAAGGACATGCAACAGTAAGGTCAGGATCACACATCAGTAGAATACTGAATTAGGTAGGCTCCTCGGCTGGGATTTCTGGATCCAGATCACCCCTCCCTGTCCAATGGTAAAATGTCTGATTGTTCTAGATACCCTGACCCTGAAGGCTAACTGAAAACTTTGAAAACATATTTTACAAAGTTAGAATCACATCAGAAGATGAAGAGGACTAAAGCAGAGCAGAGGACAAAGTGGTGGAGGCTAAATAACGGAGAAGGTGAGTCAGGCTTTAGGTGGGAAAGAGATGCTTCCAGACGACTGGGATACAACAGCTAAGGTGATCAGGGAGACAGGTAGGAGAGTAATGGGTGTGTCTTCCGGAAGGAAAGGAGATAGGGAGACCTGGTGGTGGAACCAGGAAGTGCAGAAGTGTATACAGGAAAAGAGGTTAGCTAAGAAGAAGTGGAAGAAAGCAGGTCGAGGATAATTTAGAGAAGTGGTGGTCTGCTCCAGAAAAGAGAGGAATTAAGGTGAGCAGTAGTAAAACAGAGAACATGTGTGTAAGTGAGAAAGTCACAAGATGTGTGTGCACTCTCCCCATGTCTGCGCTCTACACGCCCATGCTCTCCCTGTGGCTCGTGCATGAGTCAAAGAAGAAGAAGAACATATTGTATAAAGTTTATTTTTGGTTGTAATGTTCAGGCAAAAATTTGAAAAACCTTTTTAGTGTGTGCTAAAAAAGTTGCCTCACCTCACATGCTGCTGCGCGTTTGCAACTATAAATTTTGTGTCGGTTTCATTTTCAGAGGCGTTTCTGACAGAGCTGCTTGAGACAGAAAAGAGGGACGCTGGCCTGCAGAATCTGTTTGCTATTTTGACCAAAGACTGTCACATATATTTCAGTGTTTGGGAACTGCATTGACTTGTGGAAAAAGGGAATAACATCTGACCTTTAATAGATAAACTTTAGGGAGTCTGCGCTGACTATACTCAGAACATCTGTACAGTCAAGGGAATTGGATGCATGCCACTGTTGCTACATAATGACATATTATGTTGACATTATTGCAGAACAGGGTTTCAACTGGGGGTGCTTAAGGCATTTCCAAAAACCCTGCCTGATTTGCTTGGGGTTATGGAAGAGAAGCACCCTTGATATTCATAGACATGCCTGAGATCCAACAAAAAAAAAGGTAGCAATCACTTCCAAAGGGAGTTCAGTTCTCCTGCGTTGGGTGCTCACTGCAGAGACACAAGTCTTGATTTCAGTCCGTTTTCAGCATTAGGTGAACCCACATGCCCACAATACATCAACATTATTTCACCATAGTCACTTTGCAGTTATTTTTTACTGTGTTTCTTCTGCAACAGTCAAATGAAAGCCGAGTATAAAGGAATATAAATTACTCTATTTTTTTTTAGGAATTTCATACGCATGTCCTTCAGGCAAGTGTTGGTTCTTTCTCCATTTAAAGCATTTGGGACTACCGTGTGGGAGTGGGAATGGGAGTTGTTTTATTCAGTGGGTTTTACGCTGCACTAATGAAACCCATGGGTCTCTGATGACAATGGGAGGATGTTTGATGAGAAAGTATGTGGTCCAGTCTTTGTGCCAGTATCAAACTATAACTGAGAAAACTCCATAAACCATTTAAAAGAAAAATCAAAAATAAGATTACATTTCTCCCCTTTGCATGTGTCATCACATTTTTTCATCATTGATTCATTTTATTGAACATCCAATTAATTTAAAAGAACAAGTACCATATAAATATTAATATAATACAAAGATAGAAAAAAAAACATTTCATCGATACCTGAATTGGATACATGGAGACATTAATGAACAAAATTCTACTTATTGAACAAGCTGTTTGCAAAACAAAACATCATGAGTATGCATCATGAAAATGCATTCTTGATATGAGATTGATGGAACAAGAGACACTGACAGCAAGGCAAAGATTTGGAGGACAGATACAAAACAATGCCAGAATTCCAATACAACCAGATGGTCCCTGGAACAAGCTTCGCTTAGAGCAAGCCATCTCCCCCGCACAAAATTTACAGTATATTCAAGCTGGACCCACACCAAATATACCCCTCTGACATTCTCAACATTCAATTGAGAATGAGACAAAAGCATTCACAGTGCTTTTTCTCACCGTTTCATCATCATCAGTTCTCCTGTTTGGTGTTACTGTATCTTTAAAAGAAAAGTATACTATGATTTGTAGCAGATAAGCAAATACTAGACAGTCAGGTGTTTTAAATCTGAAATTATATGGCATCCCTATAGCAAGAAGAAATACGAAATCAAGTCAGTCTATGAAGAATAATTGCTTCTTTTTTTTACTCAGTTTGCAATTGATTCAGTTGAATAAATTGTCATCCATCTGGCATCTTCTGGAGTAAAAACAAATGGTGAGGGTGCTGTAAATGGAAAATATGTATCTAAATATCATGAACAAATAGTTTTATTTTATTGGATGAAACGAGCACAGAGTAATCAGTAAGCATCCACTTGCTCCACTTTCATAAGCTGTTGCTGCAACACATCCCACACTCAGATAAACTGAGAGGAGAAGACAGGGTCTTTATCGGTCACAGTGTAGGAGACTCGTCAATATATCATGAATCAATGGGTCGCCCATCTAACTTAAATACATGCACATCTGCAATCACAGAACTATACATGCTCAAACATTTGGCCTCATGAACTACACACATCACAAAATCAATTTAATTAATTTAGGCTGTGATTCGGTAGCTGTAACAATTTGCTAAATGAACACACTTTCAGGCAAATGTTAATATGCCACAAATGCCCTCACTCCATTGCATAAAGCATTAAAAGGACTGGTGATGAATGAATTTGGGCATTAAACCACCACAACAAAGGCATTTTAGAGTGACAAAAGGCGCTGACAATGTTTCCGTCTCCAGGTATCATCTGAAGTAATACTGTGGTGCTCCTTTGTCTATTAATGTAAGATAACTACAACATCATGAAATAAATCAATTCAATGGAGAATGCATGAACTCCATTGAATTGATCGGGTCTTTAGCAGCCATATGGTTCTTTGTGTGTGTGTGTGTGGGGGGGGGGTACGCTGTCTAGTTATTGTTTTTTTTTTTGAGAGGCCACTGATCCTCTTGATCCCTGGGTAATCTCCAGCTATCTGTCTGAGTTATCACCTCTCCTGATTCAGGTCACCCACGGCTGCTTTCAGTTTTTAGGTTGCCCACCATCCCCCACAGACCACATACAAAATCCCACATGCAAAGAGATGGGAAAACAACCACACAGCCCAGCGGCTTGGAAAGCATATGTGCAAATACTGAAGTAAGAACAGAAGAGACATTGATTTTACATCATACAATCAAAGAACTGAAAAGGTTAAGTTAAACCTTTACTCCCATCACATGACATATATACACTGTACATGTGATATCACAGTAGACGCAAGTTACTGTGGTTACACCGACATTTTGCCAGTCCAATATGCTTCAGCCCACAGTCTGAAGTGTTTTCCTTATTGCAAAATTCACCACAGTTATCCCGTCTCCCTGTCTACATCAGGTCAAACAACCCTGCTAAGTCCCTATAAAACTTTTACTTCGGCACATCCCCTGTGTCTGCTTTTAAGTCCTGTGGAAAACCCAACCCAACAAAAACTTAACTTGAAAGCACAGTAATAAATAAATGATCATTAATGTGGACAACTTCACATATTTTTATTCTTAATTTGAACCCATTTGAACATTCATGCTTTAATTACAGATGAGGAAAGACTCTACTGCAAGAAGAAATTAAATTTGAAGTTAAATATTAAATCTCCTACGACATTGGAATACAAATTATTGACATACCGGTACAGCAACTGGTTTGTCTGCATGCAGTGGTTTAAAAAACATGCAGCACAAAAACTATCAAGCATGATGTAACAATTAGAATCTGCTCCACTGTTACCAGCTGCAACACGAAAATGATGGTGCTTTAATATACCAATAATTAGGCTGTAATATAAAATAATATGCACATTATATTATGCATTACAAATGAGAATGCATTTGTGAGAGAAGGCCAGCATAGGTTCTGACTTTTACAGCTCTCATATTATTGTGATATGTTTGATGGTACACAGTTTTACTATAATATTTACTGTAACTGCCCAAAACACTTTGATAGGCCTCACTTGGAGTGATTATGCTGACCTAATACCTCATCAGTGGTAAACAGTTTAATTTCCCATGAAAAGACAGTAAATTATCTCTTTACAAATGCTCTAACGGTGGATGATATTAAGTCTCATTTTCAGATCCGTCTACAGCTCAGTGTTACTCACTGGCCCTCTTCGTACTTATCACTTCCTTATAGCAAACACTGCTCAGCTCTGTGACTAACAGTTCACTCCTCGGCCCTTCAGGAAGACTAATATCTTGTCCTCCCTCGCTTTAATGAAAAAAACATCGGCTATTGAGAATGGATGGGAAAGTCTGCAATATATATATATATATTTCAAGCTATCAACACTTGTATCAACACATTGAACGAGCACTGAACAAATTTAGACTATGGTATAGCAAGAATAAATGCATGCATTTATAAAGGGGGAATTACTGACCCACCAGGTCAATTACAGTCCAGCTGTTGGTCTCTCCAACAGCTATCAATTGGGGTAAGTTCTCATGATCCTGACATCTACAGCTGTCAGAGAATGTGAGAAAACAGCATGTCCCCTGATACTTTCCAACACACAATGCATCACTTCTTATTTTGTGGTTAATGTCACGGTCTCATTGCAACACTGGCCCATTGTTTGAGGAAAAGGGTTCAAACTGGTCTTTGTTAAAGGAGTGATTCATCATATCGGGCATGGGTTCCCTTGATCGTGTTTCCTGTTGCACCAAGGGTAACGAGCTTTTCAGATCCACAGTAGACATCATCAACATACCTAACATATCTTGTAAAATATAATAAAGTTGACATTCTACCTTCAGATAAGTGACATGATGGCAAAGTTATTGGTTGAGTTGACTTATTTTTCCCCCCCCTGTACATACAGTACATTTTCATCATTTGTTCAAGCAATTTGGTTTGAATCATGGTGGAAGTGAAGAATCGTGTGCAGGCAGGCTGGAACGGGTGGAGGAAAGTATCAGGTGTGCTCTGTGATAGGAGAGTGTCAGCGAGGATGAAAGGAAAGGTCTACAAGACAGCGGTGAGGCCAGCCATGATGGACGGCTTAGAGACGGTGGCTCTGAGGAAAAGACGGGAAGTGGAGCTAGAAGTGGCGGAGATGAAGATGCTGAGGTTCTCCTTGGGAGTGACCAGGTTGGATAGGATTAGAAATGAGACAATAAGAGTGACAGTGAAGGTTAGACGTTTTGGAGATAAGGTCAGAGAGGCCAGACTTCGATGGTTTGGACATGTCCAGAGGAAAGACATGGACTATATCGGTAGAAGGATGCTGAGGATGGAACTGCCAGGGAAAAGGGCTAGAGGTTGACCCAGGAGAAGACACATGGACGTAGTGAGGGAGGACATGAGAGTGGCTGATGTTGTGGAGGACGATACAAAGGATAGGGTGAAGTGGAGAACATTGATTTGCTGTGGCGACCCCTCAAGGGACAAGCCGCAAGTACAGTAGTACTAGCTATGGGACAGTATGCAATGACTCATAATACCCTTCAAAAAGAATCCACAGAATTCTGACAGTTTCCAGCTGTGTGGGATGTTTGTATCAGTGGTTGGAATCAGATGAAGTCACTGCATTTCAGAGCTGCGATTACAATTCCTACTGAGACTGAAATAATCTAGAAAACAAAAAAGAGACGAAGGGATGTAGAGCTGAAAACTTGTGACTCACTTCTTTATATAGGCTCATTTAACCATTTCTGTTGAGGCAAACTGATGAATTGACAGTGCAGTCTGCCACTCTCTTTCTGTTGTTCAAAGTTAATGTAGGTCACCCAGCATCACTGTCTCTCTGAAATCATCTTGTTGTAAAAATCCAACCCGATAATCCAATAAATGCAATAAAGGTATTTCTTTAAAGATAATTTAACTGTTTTTTTCCCCCTCAAGTCACAATAAATATGTTTGTTGTATAATTTGGACATTTTCAGTGCTACTGGTTGTAAGTTGAAACAGTCGTAGGACAATATGAAATTAAAAAACATTGGAGAATTTTCGAATCAGAAGCGCCCATAATCAACAAACCACACTTGTCAAGTACTTCAAGTAATCAAGTAAATGTCAGTCACTTCCCAAATGACCTCTGCTGCCTTGTGTCCGCCGCACAGAAAGGGATTCTGGATACAGTCAGTAACAGACAGTCTCAGCAACAATGCATTACTGTGAGTAAGAAAATGATGTAACATAGATTAAACAAACTAAGTGCCTGCTTTTGGACTCATTGTTGGATGCATCAGGCTGTATGTCCACAGTGCAAGTGATGGATAAAATAACAACATTGTATTAGAAATGCAATATGTCCGTAGCAAATGCTGATTGCATCTAGAAAATAATTAACAATGATTTTAATCTAGCTGTCACTTGTACTGTCACTTGATCAAATATGACTATGTTTGTTTGATTATCTGCTTATAATTAAATCTGTCCTGCTAGGGGATGTCATTCAAGGGAGATAGTTTATTTATGTTTAATGGTACATTAAAAACCAACTAAATATTACCCTTTCGGCAATGACTTACAGTCCATTGAAGAAGGGTAGCTTACTTATAAATGATTGATGGACAGGCTAGTGGAAGCTCAATCCTATTCACCCTGGATCCATAGTTATTTCTCTGTCTGTCTAAACCCAGTTGAAGAAGTTGAGGGCAATGTGGATCTGACAAAGTCTAAAGCAGTATTTATGTACAATATGCTCGAAGAAGGGGGGTGAGTCGCGATATTTCACAAGTCTTACTAATGAGATAAAAAAAAGTGAATGAAGAACTCCAGGACCCTTCATCAACATTAAATCAGGACATTAAAAAAAAATGAAATTAATTTCAAAAAGAAGAGCAACTGTGTGAAACAAAAACAAAACAAAAAAATAAACAGAATCTGACATTAACAAATGACAATTGTTTTATCATCAGCCGTTGGGATCACTGTGCAGGCAGCACGGATTCTGAGACAGATGAAAGCCCATCTGACAAAACCCACAAACAAAAAGGGTTATCAATCAAAGTCTGTGGGTTGCTATGGAGATGAGCTGATATGTCGGAGTCCGTGTCTCCCTGTCTGTCATCGGGAACACAATCTTATAAAATTGCGTAGTCAAAAAACACATGAAAGCAAGTGCAGTAAAAGCTGTAGTCGGTAACCTGTATATAAGAATATTTTCCCCCGTAATATTAATATACTGTAAATATAAACTGTCCGAATGTCTTCACAGTAGTACAAGACACAGAAAGTCTGAAAAAAGGAATGAAGAAAGGTTGAATGCAAAAAGAGGAAGTCTGAAATGACTCTGCAACTTCTGCAGACCACGACCGAGCTGCAACCTTGAAGAATATTTCAACTCTCATCCATTGCACCCTGACTTTTATAGCTAGCAAGGACAGAATCATTTGGCACCCAATAGCTTTTGTAATTTAACATGTCAGCATCTGTAGGGAATTGTAGGTAGCTGTTAATGTTCTCTGAACTCTGCAAGAAGGGTTGAGGATTTTCCATGTTCTCCAGTTGACTAATTAAAGTCTAAGAAATTGTATAAATAAATACAAATCAAGACAGAAAATGCACTGGAACCAACCAGCTTGACTTATCTACACAAAGGCAAAAAGGATCGACATGAGTGACATGTTTGTGAGTATTAGAAAAATTAGAGAGACACAACCCTTTATGTATGCCAGGTATAATAAGGTAATAAAACTTTATCCCCAACAAGAAAGCTGTAAAAAGCCTGCAAATCATCATGTACCATGAGGAATGATATCCATTGCTGTCTTTCATTAAAGCTTTGGTGAGCTGAAGTTACACTTATGGACAAAGCATAGAAACATAACAGCATTCCTACTGTTTAACTGATAAACTTGATGACAAGACCAGAGATGAATCAGTATAACATCTAGATTAGTGAGATTTAGAGCTGCTGCGAGGCAGGTTTTGTAACACATTGACTGAGCCATGCTTATTAAATCCAACCTTAAAACATGCTGCTGGTCATAGCTCATAATTGACATTGTTAATTTTCACATTTCCCCCCCATCTTAAATATCATATGTATACTGTCAAATGTTTTTGTTTAATTAAATAACAAAATTTGACTAAACACCGACATATGCTCCACAATTATGATCCAATAAGCATGAAAAAAAATATGGCTGTAACCCATTGCACAGACACAATTTAAGTGTACACATTATCTATTAATGAAGCAGTTTCCCAAATCTAAGTGAGTGTGACCTGAAGGACTGTTAACTCCCAGGTGTCTGGATCTTCAGATCCATCCCTATAAGAGACTGACACACTCAAGCTGACACCTGATGCCTGCTTTATAATTAGCTCGTTAAACTATATGGGGCCTTTTTTTTCCAATGAGAGCCACTAACCAGCCTTTGCAACATGTGCAAGTCAATAAACCTTTATTGGTTCCCACCCATTGCATCCCTAGACATTAATTGTCAGGGTGGAGGGCATATTCCATTACTAAGTGAAGTCTAACCTTGTTTAAAAGTAAATTGCCCAGGAACACGAAACATGTACGTTCATAGAGAGCATAATTTAGAAGAGAAGATATGTCATTTTAATGTAGTTATTTTGAAATCCAATAGCCCAAATGGTCTGCGTGTGTAATTTGTTACATTTGTTCAAATGAAAGAATAATTAGACAAAAAGTGTCTGACAATTTTTACTCGTATTTTTTGCTAATGATTTAAATTTACAGTCCAAAAAATAAAACAATTGAATAAAAACAGTATAAAGAACTGCATACCATATCATCAACCAACCATTTTGGAGCACCAGCAATAATCAAAAGAATTAAGAGTTCCACTCTGAGCAATTATGGAATTTAGTGGTCACATTGTCACAATGCTTTGGTCAAAGTGGAATGATTCAATTAATACACCATGGGTCATTACCTATTTTCTCTTTGGCCAGCAGAAAAGACAGCACTAGAGGTACCAAATGACCAGTAAAGTGGAGGGTAATGCAATTTGATTTTAGAGTTATCAGATAAGAGCGAGAGAGAAGGCGGGAGAGACAGTGAGCCAGAGATAAGCAGTGAAAGATAGAACGAGAGAGACAAATTGCTTTCCTAATAATATGTTTTGCCTTTCCTTGTTCCCTTGTTGCTCAGTTTGTGATTGCATTCTCTGTGAGTATTTGTCTGTGTCAGGGAGGGGGACAAGTGGAGGGATAAGTATCTCATTATATCAATTGCTGTATTAGTTTGCACAAAGTCACCACTGGATCACAAATAAATAATGGCAAAAGGAAGATAAACTGGACTGTCAACACAGTTCAACAGCAGTGGCAGAAACTAGCATGGGCAGAAAAGGAACTGCTGTGAATATAGTGAAATATCATGTCCCTGACTATTCACACACACACACACACACACACAAATCAAGGACATATGTTGCTTACCCTATCTGTATCCATCTAGAGGATAGCATAAACACAGAAAAGCAGAAAATCATCAATGCACTCTCTTTGCGATAATTTATGTAATCTACTTTGCAATCTTTCTGGCTTTGGCAGCTATGCCACATCTAGGGCCGGTTCCTCTTAAAATCAGAGCAGAGAGGATTGTTTGAGGAAAGAAAGACAGAATGAAGAAATCAAGTTACTTCTTACAAGCCAGTATGATCCATATCATTCATGCAGTGTGAGAGATTTTCACTACAATAGCTCAGTTTGCATCTGGCAAAGATAGTGAAGCCTGCAATCACAGGAAATGATCACACACACTCTTTAATAATTGACAGAACAAACTCTGCCAAGATATATTTAACATGTTTTTTCTGTCAGGTTTTGAAAATATAAAATAATTCCTTCAATATGGATTTTCTAGAAGAAACGCTACAAGAAAATTCAATAATAAATAAGCCAATCGCTTTTTAGGAGAAAGTTATTATAGCAGCTAAGTTGGATGAACAAGTGATTGATATATAAAAGAAAGAAACATTGAGTACAATCGACAATTCTGGTATATTCAACAAAAGTGGAGCGAGGGAAATAGCTTTTAATCATTTGACATTTGAAAGAAAACACACTTTTTTTGTGGGGGCAGATCAGGTTTTTACTGTTCCACCATCAGAATGTGAATGATAATTAAAGCTTAGTTGGACTCAGGCTCCAGTTCACGTGGGACATTTAAGTGAATGCTTGAATATTCAGGCCCACTGAAACCTCTAATTTATGTCCTCAGTCTAATTGTCTCCAGAGCCTGCTGAGGGGCCCTGCCGGAGCAACTATGATTAGAAAAAAAAGTAATCTTTTTCTAGGGTAGAGTGTAAACAAAAAGACAAAATGCTTAATTACAGAGGGTTGCAGACACATGGCCAAATTGGAGATGCAGCCCCAAAATAAAAGATTTTTTAAGAGACAACAATCTGTGGATGTCTGGGGTTATAAAAGCAGCATGATCAGTAATGACAATCCACCTTCTCCACCTGTCAAACGCAAATCTCCACCCATTGCGCCATGAGCATGCCAAACTCTGAGCTAGCAGCTGATCAGCAGCTGGAATAACAGTGCTTGCCTTTTCTATGGACTTATCCATAAGGCTGACTTGGTTTTCCCTTTTTTTCCACTTGGTTACTGCTGAATACAGTGCAAATGTTTCCGCTTCTGATCATATATTGTATATATGTCCAGTATCCAAGCATTCAAAATGCATTGTTTCATCAGATAATTTATTATGTAGACATTTTTCATAACAGTTTGCATTCTCATGTATTTTTCTTCTCTCTTTCTTAGCGGTCACCCATGTTCCTCATTCCTTCCTGTTTCTCTGTGGGACTTCCTGTCCTGCTGATGTTTGTTGTTTTTAGCCATGGCGCTAACCCCTCATGGCTAGACACAGCTCGGCTGTCACACATCAAATCAAAGTAAAGAGCAACCGATTGTGTGCTGTTTAATGTTTATCAAAGCAGCATGCATCCATCTAAGCATGAGCTGCTGGACAGCGCCGCAGCAGTAGAAGTGAGCAGGGACAACTCCTCTTTGCTTGGTTGTGAGACACAAAAGGAGACAGATTATTTGAAATGCAGAGAGGTGCCTATTTTTATTATGTATTCAGCTAGAGGAATGATTGTATAATTTGGCCTTGTGTTCATGAAAGGAAAGTCTAATGGAAGTTCAAAATGTATGAACTGCACACACAAGCAATAGATTACGAAACAGAGGTTATATCACATTAGGATTGTTTAACGATTTACTTATTTTAAAGTTGTTGCCTGGGATAAAAAAAAAAAAAATTAAAAATTAAAAAAGGCGCAAGACAAAAAGAAGAAAAAATGTGAATGTGAAATGTGTGAATCACTAACAGCAACTGTGCTATAGGTGAAGGGGGTGTGCATTACCCTAAGAGAAACATTTTTTTTGTTTGTATTTGCACATGCAAACATCTGTTCATATCTTCTAATATGTCCAAGACTCACTTATATCATCCATGCCTTGCTGCTGCAGAGAGAGAGAGAGTGAGATATGGTGTGTACTGCTTTTTCAACAACAGATGAAAAACAATCATTATTTTAGCACTAAAGCGGATTAGAATAGCTTACCAGGAATTTTATCACTCTCCCATAATGTGCTGCATGGTATTAGCATAATACGAAAAATGATTAGATATCTTTTATCTGTGAATCACATAGGGTGACTAGGCGCTCATTGATAGGAGCGTTCCAGAGCATGTCTCGCTATATGTGGATATTGCCATGCCATGTGTTTCAGAACCGCAACACTTCATGAATGCAATCTGGATTCAGACTCAGTTTGAAAACCACTGTTTTTACAAGAACCACTGTGAAGTAGGACCGTACACTCTCAGAAATCATTTGATGAACCACCTACACTCGCCCACGCTCTCCCCTTTACTGATTTGGTTGAGATTCTGTGTTAGTTTGGTTGCAGCTAACAATGATACACACAGCACAATCCCCAAGCAGGTGCACTGCAATGGATTTTGGATTACTTTTAATGCGATCTTTATGTCACCTGTATCATCTTTATCATCACTGTCGGCAGAACAACAGAGGTAGAAATACATTACTTGAATATTCTTCTCACGTCAACCCTACACAAAGTGCATGCTTATTTAATAGTAGTGTCCTTTCTGGGGATTAATATTTGACACCTAAATAACTAGGCAAGTATTCAAAAGCATAGTCCTCCCATAGAGCCAAAATGACTGCACGATTATATGATTTAAGGCCAGAACGGATTAAATTGTTTTCAGTTATTTCATATGAGAAAAAAAATATTTCACATACGAGTGATTTGAGTTAGGAGCTCGGTCCAGGTCCGAATTATATGTCAAGGTATTACTGTTTTTGCATCATTCTCTGGCTTGTTTACTGCTTGATATTTATCAATGATCATTGAATCATTTAAAACAATCTTGTTTTGACAGCTTGCAAGATAAACAAAGACTGATTAAATCAATATATAAATTTTGTTCTCCAATTAACAACTTCTAGACATGTTTATATCCACTTTAAAAAAAAATCCAAACCCTTCTTCCATATTAAAACTCATGATTGTATCCTTTCTCTTATTTTTTTAGGTGATGGCACAATTGTAAAATTCTTGTTTTTCCTTGCAAAGTGGCATGAAAGTCAATAAACAATAAAACAATACCATGGGGGAAAAAGTCTAAAATCTTCGTAGCAGTTGTAAATGTGTTTGCAAAGTGGAGCTTGGGGAAGAAATCAAAACAAATGCAGAAGGCTCATCCCACTAAATAAAAGTGAAGAACACAATTAAAGGATTTCATGTTGACTGATACTGCTAATGCAGCGCAATTTCTGGAGCATACCTTTAACAATACCAAAATAACAGATAACAAGAAATTGCACCTTCCTCTTCCTTGCAACTCCGTCTATGTGCTATGAATGCTGATCTCAGTGTCTATTAGTGATTTCCTTCCTTCAGTTGAGCTTTCATCAGTGGGAGACCATCCGTCTGACTGACCTGTTTGAGTAAAGGTGAGCAGCATCACATAGGGCCCAAGGCCAGTTACACAAACAAGCGATGATTAAAAGAGAATGGGAGGGAGGGAGATCTAACAGCATAGAGACTGCAGTGTCGGTTGTTACTTTCTTCCTGGAAGTCTTCAACTGTAATTCGCTCATTTAAACAATCTTGTTCATACTTTTCTCTGCATTTTTCGCTCTCCTCAAATTACAGTCCCTTTCCTTCATTTCTGCAGCTCCACACCTTCTAAACTATTCTCTGTACTTATTTGCCTTTGTTCAAACAGTAGCACATCCGCATTTCTTTGGAGCTTTAAAAGTTATGTGTGGCACTCAACTTATTTAAACTGGAAGCATTAAAATGAGTCCTTAATCATTAAATGTATGTATATAACAGGCTACCGTTGGTAACCTGTTATCCTTTTCACTTTAGTATTATATGAAGACATAAGGACAATTCCAATAGTCTTAGCAGACAACATTAACCCTAACCCAATAAATGTACCCTTTTCTGTAGCTGACATGAGATCAGGAGGCCAGTATGCAGATTACATACTTGAGTGAAGGTTACAAATTCTGGTAGGTTGTGCTGCCACTGAAAGGTTGAACAGGCTGCTGTTAGAATCACACATCAGGAACTAACCGTGATTCAGGCAAATTGCTTGTCTTGTATATATTGCTGCAATTAAAGGAGAAGTATTGGTAGAGTCAGAAAAAGGATGAAAGTCAATTCCAATCAGGAAGGGAGTTGAAATTACCCAGGGCTCCCTAGCCCATCCAACTTTGACAAATTGGGTGACTGTTTTCACACATGAATGTTTAACAGAGTTAACAATTTGCAATAGGTGCCACTGTCAAAATTGGTAATTCCTCACTATCATAAGATGTCAAGCTGGAATTACTACAGAAGCCTATACTGTGTGTTCACTAGTGTATTGCCCCAAGCAACTCTTAAATGTAGGAGATACAACTGACATTAGATGAGCACTGTGACAATGAGGTAGCATTGGGTTGTTGTGATCCCGAGTTTCATACACAGTGATGGTGAAGGATAAAAAAGAAGCCTCTAACAGCTTATATATGGCCCAACAACCATATGGTTCAGCCTTCAACAGGTTTCTCTATGCAGAATTTATTAAAGGATTTCAAATTATTGTTGTGAAACTTTGTAAAAACATATCACATTGACTATGTGGGCGTTAATCACCTTGACAACTAGACCAGGCAGACAGAGTTTTAGAACTAAAATACAGCTGGAAACTGTATTTTTCCATAAGAATTGTTTTTGAATTTCCACCGAAGCTCTGAAGTGCAGACGAGCCGTAGGGGATGCGTCGGGTACGATCCATTAAAGTTGACACGTACAGGATGGATGAGTGTTTGTATTTGTGACTGATATACTGATGAATATTAATGTAAAATGCAGCACTGCAAAAACAATGGCCAACTTGACCATTTACCAAAGCAGATTAAAGATAGCTTTTTATTTTGAATTTCATTCAGAAATTTCCATTTTCCATTAACAATACAAGAGTTTATATTTGGCATTTTTTCCTATGACGGGATATACAGTAGCTTACAGCTTCAATTGCCTTGGCCCTAGCTTCTGAGCTATTGTGAGAATCTTTAAGGGGTTCGATCTTTGTTCAAATTATAAATTGCTGTCTGTCATCTGCCCGTCTATCTGTCCATTGTCCATTCCACACAATACCTAGCATTCATGCTTCGGTCCTTTTAAAAGAGTCTAGCTACCATTGTTACGTCTGTTTGTGTACGGCTTGGTCAGATAAGCTTTTAAGCTGTTACAATTCTCAGCACCATAGAAACCTGAAATTATATTCAATCTCTAAAACGTGTTTTTATTACATGTTTAAAGTCAATTGTAATAAATTCCTGATTTATTAATGGTTCACAAAATATTACGTGTATATTTACTCATTCAAACATAATATCAGACAAAACATTTCTGTTCTCGTGTTATTGTTTAGTAATTTTACGGCGATATAGTATACCTTATGCGTTTGTGTGTGTGTGAGAGTGTGTGTATATCCAACTGCTGAGCCTAATCCTATACCGTGGCTTGCCCCAGTGGCCCTTTTTTTTCCTTTAGGCTTAAATGGAACAAGTTGGGAGTCAGATTCTCAAAGCCCCCCCTCACACCTCACTGGAGCCCACACTTGAATTGGCCTTTTCACCTTCTATTCCACACCAATAATTACTCTCCTATAACTTCCTTTGCCAAGAACAGGCAAAATGTATGTAGACAAAATAACAAATACATACAATGGCTGAAGGACCATCAGAGTTTTTTTTTCCAAGCCATCAGGACAGGGATATCTGAGACAGCTGCTGTGTTTTGTGTCAGAAAAACACAAGAATCATATGTGTATCTTTAAACCTTAGGCTATCAACACACACCTCTGTCTCCTTGGCTAGCAATTTTCTCCTTTCAGAGTGCACTATTAACTTAAACTGGCTGTGTTTTAGGGTCTCTACCCATTCTGCTGACACCCTGTCACAGGCTCCAAATACCTTTGTCACCTGCCTCTCTGCAACTGATGCTGTGGAAAGCTAAGACAGAAAATGCGAGCAAATGGGCAATGCCGTTCAATTCAATCAATTCATAACACCGAGGAAGGCAGAGCTGCATTCAAAGAAATGACACCTCAACCAGTGCAGATTACTAGAATGGATCATCATAATGTCAGAGAGCCGTGGTGCAGTAGGTTATACAATATACAAATATATTAAAAGGCTGCAATATGTGTTATGCTTGATAGGTTTTTGATTATTAGCAAATGCTTTGTCGTTTTCTTATTCAACTGATATAGCCTGTTGTGGGGAATGTATGATTTGTTACCATTTTAATATTGTAGTCATAAACTCAAAGGAGGATGGCAATTACTGAGATTCAAAAACAACTCATGTACACAAACGAGCTGGGCCCATGAAACCCCAAGACATGTAAACAAACAGCACAGCTGGGTGCAAATTATTTCAGCGCTCTCTTCTTCAAAATTTGTGTTTAATCATCTTGCCTGAAACAACAAGACATATAATCGCATTATAATCTGCCTTTTGTCCTAACGTTAGTGGATAACAATATTCATATCCATACGTGTAATGCATGGACAGACTCCTTCTAAAGGAGTCACAAGCCTCTATTTCAGTAAATTTGAAGAATAATTCAGTAACAATATCACAATGTTGTAGGGATGGGTTTGCTATGCCAATTTGGAACACTCAACCTCCACAATCTGCCCAGACAGATTGCTCTTACCTCTCAGATGGGAAATTATATTTTGGGTGATATTGGAAGATTGCAGTTCACTGTGTGCTGAAAGTAGGCATCATATATGACTGTTGATGAATGAATAAACAAATTAATAAACACATAAATAAATAAAACTGCTTTGACTGCTTCAAGAATATACGGTCAGTACTACAATCACACTGGCATGCAATGTGCATGGACTGGGTGCAGAGGGATTAAAAATATACAATTTGTGACCTGCACCACCACTCTCAAGCAAGTCCATTTCTGTGTAAGAAAATCAACTTTGCTTCATGTTCCGTTTGGTTGTTAATATAATTATTGACCAGCGGGGGTCATTTCTGTGCATCAACATTCATGAGATGTTGTTACTACCCATGTTTGGATGTTGGCATGCACAGGATTTATAAAAGGTTGATCCACACATGAATAAAGAGATGACTTGGGATAAAAGGAAATTGTGCGCCGGTAGGCATATGCAAGGTTTTATAAATCAGACTGCTTTTCGGTGACAGTTAATTTCCTCATTGAGTGTGGATTCTCCACATAGATTGTCTTACAATACAATACTTGTCTGTGTTTAGACACTCATAACACTGATGTAATATTTGTTTCATATAAAAAAACAACAACAACTTCATACCGACTTGAACCGTGACACAAATGATATATAATAAAATATTTACCTCTGCCAATGAGGCTATGTTTTTGACAGTGTTTGTCTGATTGTTAGCTGGTTTATGGAAAAATTGCTGGATGGATCTTGATCAACAAAAATCAGAAGATGTGTCTTGGTCTCCATTTACATAAAATTGTGTTTTTTGTATTTATTTATTTGATCATATATTGTAAAATATGCATTAAAGTCACAGTATTAAACGGGGTCCAATATGCACCATCATGCAAAATGTCTTCCGGATCTGATCCAGAATGAAGCCAGGAAAAATAATTACATTTTAACATTGAAAACCCAATTTAGCAATTCAGAAATCTGTTAAAAATACACATAAATCTGGGTTTGGAGTACACAGCGAATATGTTTAAATAAAGGCCTGCCGTCCTTCCAATGAATAGATAAAAGCAAATATATCAATGTGACTATTTGGGAAATGTAGACTAGCAAAAATTAATCACTTTAGGACAAAATAAAAAAAAACAGAGCAAAAAGCCAAGAAAAAAAGGCCAAGGGAGAGAAAGAGACAGAAGACTGGACCTCCCTGAACATTGAATACATCAAAAAACCCATTGTAGAAATAAAGGTTAAGAAAAAAGGTAACACCTTTATGTTATGGAGCCCTGCCAAATTGTTTGAGACCAACATATCTGATTTAGCAGCAGACTCCCATCAGCCACCTGTCATTTTGTAAACAATCTCAGGGAACATATGCTCGCAAACCCGTTGCCTGGGTAACAGACTGCTGCAGAAGTTTGCTCATTAGTGATGCTAGGATTGTCCACAGGTTGGTCAGGAGCATTCAGAATATCCTCTTCCCTAAGAGAGTGCCAGAAGCCACAGCGGCGTGTGCTTACAACAAACTGAGCCCACTCCTCACCCTTTTTTAAAAGGAGGTATTCCTTCCTTAATCATCCACCAGCAAGGACTCTCCTCCTTCTACATTTCAGACAATGTCACTAATTTATTTACTTGTTTTAGCATGTCTAATTGCTGTTTCTCTGCAAATGTGATCTATTTTGGTAATCTCCTATGTCCATTTGTTTTAGGTAGGTAAATCTTTAAACACCTTTTACCTAATTACTCAAGGAATAGAATGCAACACATTACCCTATGAAGAGCGAACTGTTTACTCCCCGTTAGCCCGAGAGCACAGTCTTGCATCCCTATTTATCCACTCCCACTCACAGCTATACCCACCATTGCACTGACTAAGATCGGGATTCTGCTTGAATTCTCAAGACGTATGGCTTGTGGTGGGAGGGCAGAGCATTTACGGCATAGTTCATGTATTCTGTTGGAATTAGTGGATCTATTTGTAGTGGGGAGCAGACATTCACAGATTGTACTGGTTGTGTAAAAAGCTGCGGCAACAATGTTGATGTGAATGCAAAACTTGGTCATCACTGTATTCCTGCACAGAGACTTGTATGATGGGTCACTGGACGGAGTTTGCAACGGCTCCGTTAACCCCTCGTCTTGCACTATGTTTATCGGCCTGCAGTTCATCGCTATCCACTTGACAAGTACATTTGTCGGCCGTTATATACTTGCTTGTATAATATGAATAAAGATCCACACTAGGTAAGTCAGAACGGTAACACAGGAGGGACAATTATAAGGATGTCAAAGGCAAATATATGACATTGTCGGTCGCAGACTTGCTCATACGCGGGGTGTTCTCCTCGAGTTTAGTTTGGCGAAGAGCTTCATAAAAAGTTAATGCAGAAGCAGTCAATTTAGAAATTAAAAATTTGATTAAGGCGATTAAAAAACAATGCGCTAAGCAGGACTGTAATTAATTAATAGCAATTAACGATATAATTTGAAGCCCCTAATATTGTAATTATTTTTTAAGAAGCTATTCATAGTTTAGTTATAGTCACATTTACTGTACAATGCCTTAGTGAGTAAAAAAAAAGAAAAAAAGATGTCCTTAAATTTTAACTCACAAAACGTAACTTTGGTAGGTTATTGTCTGTGTCGCCGGACACCCAGACTTGTCCAGGGCTGCAACCTCCCCCATCGCTTTTCTTATTGCAGCAAAGAGGCAGACAAGGTCCTCCATCACCCTGACTTAGGTAGGACAGCTGGATCTATGGGCTGTAACAGGGTTGGTAGAGGGGTATAGTTGAGAGCCTGGCCAGACACATCTCCCTTTAGATCAATCACCCTCTCTGTCCTTGAACCTCCCTCCCCCTTAGTTGTTTTCTTCCTACTATTCTATTTAAGGAAAAGGGATCTGCAATGGAAAACTTCAACGTTTCAAGACAGCAGTTCCTTTGTCTGAATTGAAGTGCTATGTTCTGTCAGCACAAGTGCTGTATTGTAAGAGGGAGTTAATTTGCTGAAAAAGACTCAACCCGTACCTTGAATACTTTAAAATGAACAGGTCTTTTTGCCCCCCCAAATATTTGCTACATTAATGTCTACTCTCTTGACATGATTTTCTTTTAAAAACAGGTAATAACAGAAGCGTTACTTGTGTCTGTCTTGAACATAGATGTGTGCTTTTGCATGAAGTTTATTTGCTGTGAAGGGTTGTCGCATCAGTAGCTTTAAGTGATCGTTGTTTTGTCGACACTTGCCTGTGCCACGCTCACTCCAAAACCAGGTCATAAAAAAACGTCTGTCCGCTTCAAAGGCACTCATTCATCCACATGCTTTCAACACTACCTACATCCTATGATCTTTCAAATGCAAAGAATCGAAATGCTAAATATAGTGTCAAGAGAATATATTGATATACGGAACATCATGAAATATTGCCAAATCATTGTGGTAAACTATCTAAATTGTTTTTTTTTATTTTGTATTAGTATATTGAGTATTTATTAGCAATCACTGCAGTATTGATCTCAAATAATATTACTATCATTCGAAATTGACCTATCATACTGTCATTTGGTTTGAGGATTGCATGGCTTCCAGCTACTAATGTTGGTGCAACCACATGCTTGGTAGATTTAAAACTTAAAATTACAAATACATGTACAAGGGCCAAGTTTCTATCTCTTGCTTGCCTTGGGTAAATTCCTGAGGCCTGATCGATTCCCAATTAATTCAAAACCGTAATCCAGGTCAGAACTCTGAGCTGGCAGTCACAGAAGCTACCCAAGCAGTGTGCCAGCCAGTCAGACATTGATCCAAGCAGTCTCTGAATCAAATCGTGTCCAAATCCTCTGTGTCACTCTGCTTGTTGCCAGGGCAAGTGAGAAAGACCGCAAGACAGACAGACAGAGACAGACGGAAAAAAGAAAGACTTCACTATATTTTGCAACAAAACCAAACATTAAAGGTGTTTTCCTTTGTGCATAAATTCCATTACAGTGATTGCTACACACACAAAAAGCATTTAAAATTGAAAAGAACTTTGATTTCACAACTATGAGAAAACAAGACAATTAACCTTTAACCTGTGTCAAATTACCAACATTTTTGTAAACTTGCACAATTACTAAATTATTTATTCTAATCATTATAAGCACAAAGTCTTTCAACAGTATCCAATGTTGTCAAGCTGACAAAAAGGTTTTAGGAAGACAAACAGGAGCATTAGATGAGGAACCAAAACAAATGCGCAAGACAGACTGTTTCAATCTCCCAATGTGCTTCACCTGCTAAAGGCAAGTGTCTGTTCAGCAAATCAGCACTCTCTGGACATGGAGCAGATTGTATAGTCAACATTGAATCAATAATTGTTGAAATACATTTTACTTTAGGATTTGTCTGACAAAAAACAAAATTCAGGAGTGATGTACCAGTTGATCTAAAACCCGATATATGACCCTTGAGTCATATAAACTCAAGTCAGCTCACTGGTTTGGTCAGACAGATCAATAAATGTCTGTGTGTTATGTGCTTAATAATTTATAGAAACACTGCATGCAATAGCTTGCCTTATTCTCTGTGGCACTCTGTAATTTGTGTTTGTTTTTATATGGGGTTTTTTAATATAAAAAATTTGATATGGCCACTGATATCGACTAAAGGGGCTATTGTTTTGTACACTAAGGTTGCTTTAATTGTTAACCTCAGGCAGAATGGTGCAAACCTCACCCATGCATTAACACTATTGGATCACTTTCCATTCTTGCACTAAAGATTATGCTCAAATACATAATGTGAGTCTCTAAACTAGGCAGATTCCTAATCATGGAAGATCAAAATGTTAGCTTCCGGTAATTTTGACTGACATTTGAAAATAAAATGGACTGATACTACTTTACCAATTGTTGATTACAAATTGCCGGGTATGATGATTGTGCATCCATCCAAAAGATGACAGAAACAGCAAAGCTCTAATGAATGCAGCAACGTCCCCCTAGTGTGGGAGAGGACACCAACAGTCTCTCCATGAGTGTTTTGCTTTGAATCCTTGGCTGAAACCTTGAATTTAAATGGAACGTTCTAAATCAAACTGCTTCCTTGGTGTGCAGTTCTCTGCAGCATCCGATGTCCTTCGCCTGCCTGGTGATCCCCATTCATATCATTTCATTATGACACTGTGAAGATGCAGCTTCAGCTGCACAGCTGTATGCCAATTCAACATAACACAAATAGTTAAATCTACTGTACATGAAGTGATTGTGTGGAAGGAACCATGACCATAACATCAGCACTCTAATGATTGCAAGATGAAAAGAAACAAAAGATGGCATTTTACTAAAACTGTGCTGTTTGTGTGGCTGACAGATGTGAAAAGAAGAAGTGATGAAATAATATTGTTGGTGCTGGGTTGTGGCTCTTCTTCAAGCACAGAAGATATTTAAGGGTGAGAGTATAATGGAGTAAGAGAATCTCAACTGCCGTTTGATCAGTATACTGTCAGTGAGAACGACAGAGGGAAGTTAAACACTTAATTGGAAACTAGTTGTTGAAAGGTTTCCTTTTTATTCTTTAGTACAGGATTGCATGCAAATTGTTTTAATTGTTTTAAATGTTTAACTAGGTACCATACAGCAAAGTATTTTTCTGTATTTTATGCAAATACCTGTAGTTATTTCAAAGAGAAGGTGGAATACAACATGACCATTCACCATGGAGACAACAGAGTGTGTTCATCAGCCCATTTCATTGTGTTGATCTGCAGGGTTTTGTGCTGTAGAACACTTCACATTGATTGCCGTCCATGGGTAAATATTAGTGTTACAGGAAGTAAAAAAAAATTAAATGTCACCTTCATATCAGAAGGCAACTGTGATTATGCATACTCTACATTGAGGATTTGACACTTGAAAACCATTTTAGTTGCACCATGTTGTGCATAATAGTTATTGTCCTGTGATTTTATCCATTATGCCTTTGGAGCGACTGTTTTGCTGTTTGAAATTTCAAAAACATATCCAAGTGCATATGTTAATGATTTATAATTGTTTATATGAGTTATGTGCAACTTCAAAAAATGTTGATGCCGTTTAGGTCTTCAGTGAATGTTAAACTAACCCTTGACCTAGTTGCTACCATTATATAATTACACAAAATAAATATATCGGCTTTGGTGTGTGTGTGTCATTTTTTGTCTTTAACAAGCCAAGAATATTATTTTTTTCAGTCAAATGCCTGACCACTGCTTGAAACAAATGAGTCCTTAGTATCTAAATATTACAAAGAAAGAAATACTTGTTTTTTTGTTTGTTTTTTTAAATCAGACTTTTCTTGTCTTCCCCTGGTAATGCAAAAGTACAGATGCCCCCAACTCCTTTAAACACAATTATCTAGAAAAAAAAAAAGAAAAAAAGAAAGCTCATCAGCATGTATACAAGGAATGTAGCATTCGTTTAATTAAACATTTATTTATCTCAGTGTACGGTGGAATGCTCTCTTCCTAATTGCAATGAATACAACTATGAAGTCAAGGAGGAAAATAAATATGTAATTATAATTTTTTATATAAATAAATATAATGGCATAGTGAGGCGGATGTCTTTGCCAGGCAACCTTGCAGTCATAATATTAATTAAATGTGTGATCAAAACAGAATTAAAACTGTGTTAAGAAGTCTGTGCAGGACAATAACAATAACAACAATACCTACGATGCCCTTATGAAACCATGATTTCTAAGATTGATCTGCATTTTAATTGTTATTGTGAACAATCAATGTTCAAAATGTAATTAATTTCATTTAATTTGATATACATGTTATATTTTTAATTTTATGAATGTGGACTGATAATGGAGGAATGATGGAGGAAAGTTTGACTACATTCGAGAGGTTTCAATATGGAAAATATTAAGACATTAACAGTGTTAATATTCTTCATTGCAAAGTCACAGCATTGAAAATATAATTTTAATTAATAAATTAAATGATTATATTTTTTGTCATATTAGACAGCAATTGTCTAAAACTACATAACTTTGTCTAATTTGGAGATCATATATTATGGAGATATGAAGAGAAACAGAAGGGAGACACAGATATGAGAGGGTAATGGAAAATAACCTGCTATATAGATAGTAGTAATTTTAATTGACAGTTCTGATTGAATGATCAAGGCTCCACAGTTTAATTGAAATGTAAATTAATCATGATTGAAAACAGTTTTTGTATGTGAGGGAATAGCATCTAGGCGAGACATTTTAGGTCCTTTGGGAAGAGAGTACACCACATTTTTGCATGGCGCTGCATGGTCCATTTGATGAACAATGATAAACAATTTTTCTAAAACCTATTCATTTAGAAAGCAACCTCATGCTTCTACAATTTTGCTACAACTTTCCTTGTAAAACGCTACAGTGAATATAGAAACAACCATTGTAGCCCAATGCAGTAGAAAAAAACATAGATCTCACTTTGATGATAAAGAATGAAAATGTTGACAAGACGGGAAGGCAAGCTCCTTATTTCAAAAACAAAAAAGATGTTGATCTAAAATGGACGGCCTTCCCCACACGGTGGAACATTATTATTCTTATTACAGCATCAACAATTAGAGCAGAAATTGATGTATTAAACCAGATAAACAGTTTTCAGTGCCTGCAGCTTTCCAACTGTTTTTGCAACAATGTTCAAAACAGAAAGACTATGTATGAATTAATTGAACTAGATTTCATTGTGAACTTTTCTATTTTATTTTGAAATTTCTACAAAGTACATATACGGAGGCCAAAATAAGATATTCCTTTATTAGTCTCACAAGGGGAAATTCCAAGTTATTATTAGTACCCTCTGATTAAAAACGTTCTAATTTGAGTTGATTGTTCAGTGTCAGTCTATTAAACCAACTTTTTGAGATAATAGAATATTTTACTGAATTATGAGGGGCATTTTTTCGAGCATTACTATATATGAGCTTGTGTTTAGAACATATCAAACCGTTTTTGAACACATTGATTGGTTGCATATCAGGCTGCTATATAAACAGTGTTAACACTTATACTTATGAAATGTGCCCATTATCAATTTGTCCTTATTGAGGCCAATGCCTTCCAACTTGTAGTGCCCACAATTACATATATTATGATATTAATACATTAAGGCGGGTGTCAGACTAGATCTATGTATCATTAAAGAGCTGCTGGTGCCAGTGCAGACGTAAAATGTAAATGCAATGTTTGATTGTGGATGATAATAAACTTCCTACATATCTGCTGATAATGGAATTCATCACATCATTGTTACAATAAGATCAGATTTACTGGCTTACAAGGATTAGTTCAAAGTACAAGCTCAGCAACAGCTCTTAGCATAAAAAGCCAGTGGCTAGAATGCCTCTGTCTCAGATAAATCATCTTGGCTCCATGAACCTCCAAATTTGTAGGAGTATACATTACCATAATGCTTCCTTAAATCGCCAGATAAATAAAAATACTACTTCTGCAAGGACAAGCAACAATACCATGTGTGTTTTATCAAGGATATGGCGTTTAGTTAAATAACTGAATGATTATTAAATTGCTGATTATGTAAAGTAGGAACACGGTGGTCAGGAAATGCATTATTATTTACAGAAGTGGTTCCATATAAAAAAATAGCTGCACAGCTAGAATGAGCAAATATACTGTAAGTACCTAATATGCAAACATTGTTGATTATATAAACTTGTATTTTTCAAATAACAAAGAGCAGGCTATCAGGTCAAACCTACAGAACACTAAACTGTGTGGGTGATTCAAATGTTTATTCTGGTATTTATGAATATAATTCTGCCCAGACTACTTCATGCATTCACATTGTATACAAGAAACATTTAGCATATTTTCATAATAATTGATATGTATAAATGAATAAGGTGCGACAAAGAATTTAGCAAGGAACCATTTTTTGCTGTTGGTTTTTAGCAGGGGTCGGCAACCTAAGATATGCGTGTCATAGCTGGCACGCAAGCTTATTCATTTTGGCGTGCAGAGTCAAAAAAATATTGTATTTTATCATATCTAACAACTTATGCCGCAACCACATGAAAGACAGAGGAGGAACTGACCCCTCTTTAAGGAAGTCAGGGGACAGGAAGCAGGACTCGTAACAATACAAGTGATTGAGCGGCACTAACCGCTTTATATAAATTTAATACTCAGTGAATTGATACATATTTACTTCCTTCCAGAGGAATTCCTGTCCTGCAGAAAATGCTACCTTGACAGCCTTATACATAAATAAAAGCAAGCTCGCAAATTGAAAAAGTGATGTTGTTCATTTGGTAAACATGATGCCTTTCTTTATCCTCAAGTCTTTTGAAGGAAAGTGTGCCTGAAAGTTAAAAGTACCTTATGAAATTATGTTTTGAAAAAGGGACATGGATTATTAAATGCTCACTTGCAGTGCAGCAAAAAGTCAGCATGGCCCTCTGGTCATTTGCAGAGAACACAGCTTTTAAGTTGGAGTTTAATTATAGATTGAACAAAAAAGGTGGTCACAGCAGAAATCTGAGAGAAATGGAATTTGTCAAGTATGTACTGTTTATGCTCAAACGACCCATACACAATTAGAAGCATGTAACTGACATAAAGTGCTTCAAACCTCTACTAATTAGTCAGTATCATAAAAGACAGACACATAATTATTTTCTTCTTTCAAGTATTAGGATAGACTGGTATCTTACATTTCTCTGATGCCACAATAATTTATACTATGAGAAAACTGGCTCAAAATGAACAACCTCTGAAAGTCATCTGTGGGATGGCAGCCCACTGTTTAGTCAAAGCTGCCAGAGGTCGTTACTGAGTCTACGAAGGATGTTCACATTGCTGCCCTCGCTCACTCATAACAGGTTTTCAATGGCCGAGCTCATCAATTGCAATCCAGAGCATCAACGACATTTTCTTGCAGAAACAAGCTTCGACATTTCACAGTTTGAAATGAATAAAGTTAAAATATTATCTAATCTAACTTATCTTTGATCAAAAATCAAATGCATTTTTTTTTACTCTGTTGAGAAACAAACGATTAAAGGAAAGGACACTTGAGTTTATTCTGAGATGTTCCATCTGCAAGTTCAAAACGCTTTGTCATCACTTCACCTTAAAGTAAATAGATAGAATGATAACCGCAAATACAAAAAACAAGAATTTGAATGATTTACTCTACAATTTAAATAGTTTAAGTGCAACTGCTTATTTTATTTTTTTTACTCTTTTTCAGAACAATAAAACCTGACGGTATGGCAGACCCTGCTCACAATCGCAGAGGCAGGTAGATATAGAAGATAGATAAGATGCTACAGATTGAGAGATGTTTTTCCATTGCTTATGAGACAAAACACTCTGTGGTACAATAAACTACAGTTCACTGCACAGCTTTTGTGACACTCTGAAAGCACCCCTCGTAATTGGAAATGTTATGATGATAAGGAACAAAAGTGATATAATATTTGGTTTACATTAGAGCAACTTTAAAAAGGTAGATATTTACACCAGAGTTTATCTTTATCAAAACGGAATTATGACGGCACCAGAGGTAGTTTATATGAATTATGGTGAAAATAAATAACCATAACCCACTAATTAAGATGTTCACTGAAATGTACAGTATTTGTACTTTCATGCAGGGTCATTAGGGGCAGTAATGGGTTAATTCATAATGTGCAATCACTTGTGTTCTTAAATAATTACAGTATTTGTACTTTAAATGCTTTCATGCAGGGTCACTATCAGGGTCATTATCGGGTTCATTCATAATATGCAGTCACTTGGCTGCATAAATAATGACACTTCAGTCTCATAATGTATTTTAATAATCTCTTCTCTGGCTGTGGAGCAAAATGTTGCATAAGCTAGCAAAATGACCAGGTATTGCTTGCAAATATATGGAAAGCAAACAGAAACTACCAAGAACATGATTTATGTGTTCATCACTTCATTCAGAAGCTCATCAGATGTGATAAGATCAGAAATTCTAAAACAGATTGAAACTAAAAAAAAAGGTACACTAATTATGAGCTTACTCAAAGCAAAAAGCTTTTTTTAATGGTGTGATGTTTATTATTGTGTTTATTCTCAACCAAGAACACTATGCATATGATTATATCAAAGAGAGACACAGCTGGAACCAACTTCAGACCTAAATGCACTCCTGAAGCACAGTACAGTACATTGTCCTTTACATATTTGTCATGTATGTGTCTAAAGGTAAATTTTGATTTTGAAAATTAAATAAACAACTAATCATGTGAAATTCAATGGAGAGTGGAAAGGAAAGCAGTCGCATAACAAAGGTAATACCTTTAAATGTTACGTGAAACTATTTTTAATAACTTGATAACAGCACATGGCCACAGAAATTCACTCAATACTTTTAAGGTTGAATACTAAATGTTTCAGATTATTCAATGCTCTTTTTCCAATGGTGCAGTGTCCCATCACAATTACCAATTACCAAGAGAGGGATGCTGAATCAAGTATTCTGCCAGTGTTAGCACTGAACAAGATGACTGAATCTAATGGAAGAATCACTTTTAAAACAAACTCAATACACTGCATCCTTCAGGGACTGTCTCAATGCAAAAAGAAATAGCTGCCTCAAATCTACAGGGATACTATTCAGCAGCCCCTCCAATTGAATATATAGTCTAATAGGCTCTGGCAGGTTGGATATTCCTTTACTTTCAACTTGGCCCCTCGTCCCAGTGTGGGTGTTTGGTATCAACGGAATAAAATAGAAGCAGGATGAGCTTTTCAAAAATCCTGTTAAGACTGTGATGAAATGTCTGAACAATAAGTAACCAAATGGGATTCATGACAATCTCCACAACTTCAAATCACCAGCTGACAGCATTGACTCTGAAATGAGCTTCCATGAGAAGAATATAAGATGACTCCCAGTATGTACTGGATGCCTACGAAGACATATTAACTGTCAACACTACAGTTAATCCACTCCTGAACCAAATATAGACCCCCTCACTTCATCTCTAGGGGTGGGTCTGCTACTACTAATGTCTAGACTCATTTTGGCCCCTTGTATACATAATCTCATTACTTCAGTTGCTAACGAGAACTCTTGGTCAGAGGTGAGTCTGGAATAAGGATCGGCTTGTCATATCGAGCTTTACCTTCCAGTCCAAATTCATTTTCACCATAATGGTCCAATACTGTTGCCAAATAAGTACTAATTCTGTCAAAATCTGCTTGTCTGTCTTCGACTCCATATGCTATATTAATAATGAATAGCACCGTGATGTCATTTATACCCAAGTCAGTCAGCAACTCAGCTCCAACCCAGAGTGAGTAATCCACCATTTTCTGGCAGAGAATTATCTGATGCCTTCTGTTCATACGTGACTACAAATTACTCCAAAGCATGGTACATATCATGTAACTTTAACAGAAGAAAATAATCTGCAAGGAGTAGAAATGGTATGTCAGGTTCCCAAATTGGACATCAAGACTGTGCCTTGACATCCTGGCCAGCAGTATCACATACAATGCAGGATACAAGGGCAAACCACGGCAGAGAAGAGCATCCAATGAAAACAACTGATCGCGTAAATTCAAGTACACAGAATATATTCTGATTTCCACAATTGTTTTAGAATACTTCCATGCCAATGAATGGGCTTCTTAAAAAGCCTAAGAATAAGATCATTTCTTTCACAAGACTTCTACTTTCATTCCAGTGAACATAAAAACATATATACATGAATTAGAGTTAGCACAATGTATGCCGAAGCCAACCAGTCAGGTCACAATTTAAAATCCATGTCTGTCAGAATGCATAAAATGTATTTCATGTAAAATTTATTGAAACGTTTTTTTTTTTTTGTATTTTTTGGTGAAGTGGACATTTTATGGGTTATGTCTCATTTGTCTCATTCTTATGTCCCCTGCCATGTCATCCTCAATAAAGCCAACAGTATTTCCTTTTTTTTTGTTAAACAAGACAAGGGCCAGATTTAGAGAAGAGGGTCACTATTTCATTATGCATGACCTTTTGTGTAATGACAAGGGGCAGGTGGGGTAACAGCTGCTGTCTAGCCTATCAGGCCTACTGGACTATTTTGTAGATTTCAACATTCCCTAGTTTCATTAATGTCTGGATAAAAAATAAAATATTTTAAATGCATCAAATAAAATAATGAATCCAGTGACTTGTTCATTTATTCATTGATTCTGTCTTGCATGCCAGTGATACAAAAAATATTTTTTAAGAAGGATGATGCAAAGAAAGAAATTCAAAGCAGTCCTCTTACAATATCATCATTCCAAGCAGTCAATATAATGTAGTAAAGAGCACTGATTTTAGATTTGATCTGGACTAAGCAAAATTATGGTGTAATGTAATATTCATTCATTCATTCATTGTCCCAACCGCTTAATCCGTTACGGGTCGCGGGCCAAGCTGGAGCCAATCCCAGCAGTCAATGGGCGAGAGGCAGGGGACACCCTGGACAAGCCGCCAGTTCATCGCAGGGCAACACAGAGACATACAATCAGCCACACACACACTCACACCTACGGGCAATTTAGCGCCACCAATCAGCCTAGGCATCATGTTTTCGGTGGTGGGAGGAAGCCGGAGAACCCGGAGAGAACCCACGCAGACACGGGGAGAACATGCAAACTCCTCACAGAATTGTAATGTAATATTATAATACTAAAAATGTAAAAATCAAATTACAAAATTGCAAGGGAAGAAAGTGAATTGGAAAAATTCCAAATCCCAGATTGAAACCATATACAAAGAGGCAGAGAGGCATGAGTAAATGCATTTAGGGCTGCAACTAAAACATGATTTTGATAATTGTATCCTTTACTTTTTTAAAGACGTTATTCAATTACCAATTATAGTGATGATATATCATATAATAATAACTGGAAAGTCCAAAACCGACTCACTACATAATGTTTGCTGAATGCACAGTAATGTGACTTGAAACAGACAGATACAGTACCTCAGGTTTTTTGTTTTTTTTATTCTTTTTTATCTCATATCCAATTCCCTTCTCTCTGGACAAGATATGTCTACAATAAACTATACACTGTCTACTTTATTTGTGCCAAGCTCAAAAGATTTCCACTTACTGCATGACCTAAGCTCATGCGTTCCTCTGGGTGAAAATCTGTTTATGAGTCCACACAGGGCTTAAAAAATGGAGATGCACGGGGCAGACAGAACAGGGTGTCCCTGCTATATCAGTTAAGCTGTTATTTTTACCTTAGAACATTGGGCATCAGTGCTTTAATGGTATTTCTAAAGTATTAAGCAGCCCATGCATCAATTAACATACTAATTGGAAAGATGTGTTCCAAAGCTAAGGAGTCATTTTGGCCAGGCCTCTGCAGCTCCAAATGAGAGTGGATCATTTGTAACGGAGCCAGATCATCTGATTATGATCCAGTTATCATTGCACTGCTTCAGTGAGCACAATTGAGATGGCTCTGTTTATCAGTTTTACAGCTCCTGCATTGCAATTGCACAGTCATGGTACTATCCTTACTCTCAGATCCCCCTTTTTCTATCATCACATTTCCCTGTCAAATATCAATCACAAGGCTTTGCGTTAAGGTCAATATTTAGAATAATTCACATTAACATATGGTGGCATTTTCAGTTTGTTACACTTCTGGCATGACACAAATGCAGGAGAGAGGAATTTTGACAAAGAGTAACATTCTAAACTGAACCTGTGCAGGAGGATTGTAGCGTCTATGCATGGAGTCCATGCTCTACCGATTGGGCCGTGGACTTATTATTTTTAAGTTATTTGGGAAAAAACATGCACACACACAAACAAAGGAAACTTTTAGGTATAAATGTGTGAATTATTTTTTCATCTGTCTGACCTACAAAATAATATCACCTTAGAAGTAAGAAACCAGCAACTTTGGATTTTTCAGGGGAATTAAAACCCTAATAGTGCAGAGTCTTCCATCTAATTCAAGATACATTTAACAATACATAACTGATTTGTAGCTTTCGCACTATTTATATTTCATGAGAAAATTACATTTTGAGGGTATCTCTGGAGAGCCATTGGATGGGATGCCAAATGCTGTGTCAGGTAATGCAATAAAGAGGATGCGATTAAAGGTTGCACGCTCTGTCGACAAACAACAAGTGAGTTAATATCATCTTAGAATATCTATATTGTGATATCAATCCAAAAGAGGTGATTTGGGTCAGCGGTAAGAGAGGCCAAACAGAGTATGATCATTTGTTCCTGACTGTGTTTCCCTTTCAGTGTGATTCAAACGGAGGATTAATAACCTGCTTTGGTTATATCAACACTGAGAGATGACTCTCAGTCTCTCCTTTACTGTTCTACACTTAAATGGCTATTGATATAAATTGAAGAGGTTTTCTCATAGTGTGAGACCAAAACTCTCACAAGATATGCATACATACCGTATCATACCATTAATATATTTTAAATATTTGCATTAATTTATAATTTTTCATGATGGAAACAAATGTATTTATCTACACCCAAAAATAGTACTTCCGTGACGCTTCCAACAACTTAACAAGACATAATACGTTAACACATAATGAAGGAATGTATATTATCACTAGTCATGAAGGAGATTAATACATGGGAATGTTTTTTCAGGCAGGTTTATTGTAAGATTAACTTGTTTTATGTATAATAAATGTTATTGTATTTCAGTAGTTTGATAATCATCTTTTTTTCCCGCACTGTTTGTATTATAAAACATTGACATTAAACAATTTAATAGTAAGAATACAACACAGAGTTCCTTTTTTATTGTAATCCCATGTCAGTGTTCCATTAAGGACTAATCCTGCATATTTCAGAGTGTGGAAGAGCACCCACACAAATTAAGTGTGCCCTAATGTATTACTTAGTATGCAGCGGATTAAGTCCGATCTGCAGACAAATGCTCATCCAGCTGTTTGTTTTTTATTTTATTCTTTGTTCTGTTTTTTTGTTTACAACAAAATGTGTGACACTGTTTTGATGACATTAATCTCCACAAATTGTAGATACTTTTTACCCAATTTATTTAACAATAGTTTATGTTTGAACTTTTACAGAATTCCAAGTTCACATTTAGGTAAATGTGTATCACTGAATGCAACATACCTTTAATTGTATTGAGAAGTTGAAATCAATTACAATTGTTTGTCTTTACTCTATTGATAACACTAAATAAGATGATTCCATTTCATCCATGTTCTCAACAAATACAGTAAACAACATAATGAAATTCAGAAGCACATTTAAAAGGTACAGTGGCCCCTCGTTTATCACGGGGTTACGTTCTACAAATATGTTTTAAAGCCACACAAGTTATATTGTACACTTTAAACCAAAAGGACTCCACCTCTGCGGCCTCTAATTGGCTATCTCATAATCACTCAGAGCGTTAAAACATGAAATTTGCCCCAAATTGCTAAAGAAACCTAGCTGCTATATTTATAAAGCCTGTTCTGTTTTGTGTGCATTAATCATAAGTTATGTTAACTGTTAATATTTACTGTCGAAAGGTCCATTCTCTCCTGATTTGACGTGGCTCTGCTACAACGCTGTAAACAAAAAGCATGCAAAATGGCACAAAAAAATTCTGCGAAACAGCGAGGCCACAAAAGGTGAACCGCGTTATAGCGAGAGACAACTGTATGTATGTATGTATGTGTGTATGTATATGGCATTGTTGCTTGCCTCTAATGTCTTGTGGATGTTCACCCCAAAGTTTGTAAACAGTGCTCAGTTTTTCAAGGATGCCAAACAATTTCTGTAAAATAAACTCCCATTGATGTGCAAGGAGCCAAAGGTGTCATCAATGTTAACTAATCTATATTCGAAAACAAACCTCCACAACCTACTGAAAAAGGGGGGGAAACCTATCAAACTCTCAGTTGCTCACATTTGCGCATTATCACTATCATTTGTGCATGGTAACCCTTGTGTAATAGCTATTGTTAAATATTGTTTTACAGTGCATGCTTTGTACAATTAAGAGGGTGAGACTTATTTAGTCCTCCCCCAGGGAATAGTCAAGATATAATTTTAAGAAAAACTGAAATGATTCACTTTGTGATTGATTGGATATGTTGCCTCAAACTGCTAATAAAGCTAGCACTGTAATTAAAAAGATAAGCAAAATAGACTTCCACACACTTGCATGTGTAGCTGTGTTTTGTTTGGACACAGGATATTTCTATAGCCTGGAGGTGAGTAATCACCCACAGGGAGTTTCTATGAAAAGGGGCATTAATTACATCTCTTCTGTCACTGCAACCCCTGGGTCACTGGAGATGCAGCTTCTCCATAACCCTCTGTCGTTCCATTTCCCTTTGCCCCTTGTTCGACTTCCCCTCCCTCTTCTTGTCTTGCTCCGCTGGCCTCCTATGTCTTCCGTTCTCTTCCTCCCTTGTCACCTTTCTTGTTTACCAATGCCCTTTGATGGCCGCAGGCTCTCTGGGTTGCCCAAGACTTTTATCTATTCTCAGTGACAAGACCTAGTAGCCATTACAGCAAAATATAACCGTGGGCTCTGGGCTCAAGCATAAAAATAAATAAATAAAGTGTGAATAAAGATGATGCACTCATGTCTGATTCTAATACAATTCTATGAATCAAAATTTAAGGAAGAATTATCAATAGTTTAACACAGTCTAGACAACTACCAACAGAACAAGAAAACCATGCAATGAAATAATATATACTGGTATATATATATATATATGTCAAGGCACCCATACCTGGATTACTGCTGTATTAAGTAGTCATTCTGAAAATGAAACACCTTGACCTTCATATCATTACATTTAACTTCCTAGATGACCGATAAACTCCGGAGCAATGTTAACGCCTAAGAGGGCTAAACACTGAGCCACCTGAGCCTCAATATAAAACATTCCATTGATATGTATGTGAAATCAAAAAAGATTGATTTAATAATTTACTTAACATCTTCCTCATCGACTGCAATGTAGACAAAACATATGAAAACAAAAATGATACACGCATTACCAAGATCTTTTGTGAGATTTCCTTTAAATTTACATAATATACTATGTCAAGGTAAAAAAGTCTGCAAGTAAAATACAAGACTATCATTTGTAAAGCAAAGTTGTCCCCTATTATGGTTCACTTACTCTTATTTACTCCATAAGAAGTGTAACTCGAGAACTGCAAGCCTACAGGGCAGAATAATTTATGTCCCACTGTATCTGCCAGAGTGGTGGCATGTCCGTATCTGTCTCTCTACTCATGCAGCAAAGCATGGGGGGAGAAGGAGGGAGAGAGAGGGGGATTCGGAGAAGTGGCTGAAGGAATGGATGAAGATGCAATAATATACAATAACGTTGTACCAGTTCTACATATTTTACAGCCTATTCCAGGGTTGGGCAAACTTTTTGACTTGCGGGCCACAATGGGTTCTAAAATTTGACAGAGGGGCCGGGCCAGGCTGGAGTGTTTGTGTAAATATAATATAAATTACATGTGAAAGCCATTACATGAAAGGATTTGGCCTTTTACAGGTAGCATTACAGGGAAAAAGGTAAAATAAAAGAGGTTTATAATAACATTTTATTTAATGATATTATTTGGACAAGTTTGGCGGGCCGTATTATAAAGCCTAACGGGCTGTATATGGCCCCTGGGCCGTAGTTTGCCCATGTCTGGCCTATTCCCAACTTTATCAGCAAAGGTAAGGTGTCCAGCTGTACCTCCTACACCTAGTACTAAACACTGATTAATTCGGTAACAATCTGACATGAGCAGTCTGAAAAGAGGTAAAAGCACAGAGACAATTCCTGGATGTGAGCAGGCAAGGTGACCCTTGAACAGGTTATCACAGTTTATAAAAATGCAGCATAGTGAGGACTCAGCCTTTTTATACAGGAGATGTATGAGCAATGCCCATTTAGCGCACACTGAACCCATTCATTTGAGTCAGCTGTCTGTTTTGTGTGATAGCAGACAATCCGGTCTGCTCTGTAGTTATATTTAACTGATAAACCAAAGAATTATAGAGTAACACTGAGCTCATTAAGTTTATGTATCGTGTCTATACTTAAACCCATACTCAGCATGCTCTCTCTTGCTCTCTGCTATGGTATAAGCTTTATAACAAGTAATGCTGCATAATGATTTTAAATATGAATGGGCATCATTTGTACATTTGTGAAAAGAAACATATTTAAGACTTGTTATACATGTGACACTTTATTTTATAAATTTCTTTTTAATTGTGAAACTAAGTTGTATTTAGCCTCGCCCCTGTCGCCCTACCAAGTATGGAGTGATTGAATAATGCACATACCATGTAAAGCGTCTTTGAGTACCCAGAAAAGTGCTATATAAAATCAATGCATTATATTATTATTAAATTGCTTACATATTTATTCAGTCTACTCTGTCATACAGCACACCAAAGTTAATAAAATTCCAAGAACGTAAGAAGTAACTGCAAATCCTTGCAATATTTGTAATAGTAGGATTGCAAAAAAATCATATCATTAAAAAAAGTTTAATTACTGAAGGGATTGTTTCATTTTCACCACCAGCTGGGAGAGTTCTGTTGTCCTACTTAGGATCAAACTCACTGCCAGTCTGAGTTGCGCCTCAGAACTGCTTATTGGGTTTCACTGTGCTGCAAGCAAAGGCTCTCATAAGGTTAAACTATCTGACAGTTCCAGTTTCACTACAAACAACACACATCCTTGAGGCTGAATTTCACATACTTAATGGTGTAAATTTTCACATGGTGCATTTATGTTGATTACACATGGTTACACTTAGTTATGTCGCAGCTCTATGGCGAAGCACAAATGGGAGAGAAGGCGTTCGCGAAAGTGGAAGAGAAGAAAAGGAGGATGTGTGTGGGTGGAGTGAAAAGCTAAAAGGTATCTTAATGTGCATTCATGGATGTGAGTTCACATGGAGAGCAAATCAATAGAACATCCAACTATCACACATTTTTGCACAATTTCTTAGAAAATGGTGAGGCAATGCTCCAACCACTGTGTGCATGTTTAAATCGTGGTTTGGAGTTTCTGTTTGTTCACTAGTTCTCCGGTATGTCATGTTACCCGTAACACTGAATGCATTTGTTTCTAGCCGTATTTGTGATTGCCCCGCTTAGTTCCACCTCTCCTTGATTAGCCTCCTGTCAATTCAGTCTTCAGTCTTCAGACACTGCATGAAGACAGTTTTAGACTTTTGCACCATCCTCTCAGCTGCCTGATTTAAATCTTGAGATTGCAGCTGTGTATTTGTGATTGAATTAAAGTTAAAATCAGTAGCTGTGTTGTAGTTTTTTTTAGCAGCGCAAGATCATAATAAAAATAGGGCATGTTGCTTTTCTCTCGGTTTTGATTGTGTGGCTTATTGGGTTATAGTTGAAATAATGAGAAGGAAAAAAATAAGGTAAAGTCAAGGGTCAAAATCAACAAGGACAGAATTATCTCACAAAAAAAGATTAACACAGGCTGAAGACTCTAGCTCTGGCCCCATTTCACAAATCCTCTCATGCAAATTAGGTCATCACAATTTCAGTTATTCACTTGGGAGAAGAATGTACTTGAAACACAACATCAGTTGGCTGAGGAAAAGAAAATGAACTTGTTACCATGCTTATGCAAACTGAGAAATCCTAAAAACCTTGGAAATCTCATAACACTTATCCGCGACAATTTACTCCCAGACATTAAATGTAATTGAAACTACACCCAAGGTGAAACAGTTATAGCTTTACAGAGTGTGCCTATTGGACCCCAAAATAAAATAAATTAGTGGAAATCTTTGACTTTTGATGTTTTTCTATTTTCAATTTTAGTCCAAGGTATGAACTGTGTAATAGCCAAGAATGGACCTCATAAATGTTTTTTCCTACACTTAAATGCTACAACAGATGGAGAATCAGCAATATTTCACTGAACAAATTATTAGGATTCCCATTAAGGTACACTAGAGTCAATGCATTGTATTAAAACACATTATGTATCTCTGATAATTACAAATATGTTAAATGAAAAGTTAATATCAGCACCATTAACCTCGACGTTGGTGATACCTGATGAAAAATAAAACATTGTCAATAATGTGCAAAGTGTACCAGTAACAAATGAGACCTGCTTTTATTTTTAAGGGATTTGTCTGCTTGTTCACTTTACTCATTACTGTCTGCACTGAATAATGGATCTTTGTTGTGGTTTTGAATTGATGATGGTGAGTTAGGAGCTTTCAATTATTGAGATGTTACTAAGCAGGCACTGGTAATGTGAACAATTATTGTAATTTATAAAGGATTTATTAAAAGCAACACAAATCACAGGAATCAATCATTTTAGCATTTAGACTTAGTGAGACAGAGTGTGAAAATGTACGTTTGAGTATGTGGGAGGGCTCTTTAGAGAATCAATTTGCAGTAGCAATCAGACAGAACATCAAATACCTGGTAAATTGTTGCATAGAGCAGGCTGATTCCTTATGATCAGTTCACAACAAGAGCAAGAAAAAAAATATGTAAAATGACTAAGCTATAGTTAAAATTAAATAAAATGACTGATTAGTAGCAGCAATAATCAAAATATACCTCTTGTTGAGTCGATTAAACCACACTGTTCTTAACAAAATGCATATAATGTAGTCAATCATAAATTCTTGAGACCAGAAAATAACAAAAATGTTTGTCCATCCCTTCCTAGAGATCAAAATGCAAGCACGTTTTAGGTCTTTAAATAGAGTAATAAAGCTAACAAAAATCAATAATGCATTATAAAAGAACAGGCAAGCACCAGACATCTATAGAGCACATGATTTAACAGAACAACAATCCATTTCTTTAAAAGGTCAGTAAGCTATAAAACCTGCTGCATCATTGTTCTTTGATGCTCATATTTTACAAATACTTCATGGAATGAGGATGACATGAAAAAGCATTTTAAACATTGTCTCTGTCAAAGTAATCACCTTATTGGTAACCCAAATTTAATGAGAAATACAGAAATACAAAAACAGACACACCTTTGCATTGTTGACATCTGTCTGTCTACCTATCTGGAGGCGAGCTGTACGTATCAAATGCTGATGTTAGAAAAGACCTATGTAAGACAGCTTTGCAATAACGCCATGGAGAGCAGTCAACCATCTCACTTATATTTGAGCAGCATTACAATTCACATGACTGCTCACTAATGGAGTTCTTCAGATCGTCCAAACAAGGATTTTATCTCTTTTTCTAAATCAATAGGGTGACCATCAACATTAAAAGTTCAGCTGAACAAGAAATGTGAAATATTGTGTCATTCCATTTCTTGTGCTCACTGATAACAAAATGGTTGGCAGCATTTGTGAAAGCAGCTCATAATTATAGGAAAAGAATGCACATTCTTAGTTTTACATTTGGATATCCTCTATAACTAATTAACATTTGTTGACAGATACAGGTACATGTGCAGGCCTCATCTTACGCATGTAAAAAATAAAGTGACTTACGATACTTTAGAGGTGGGAAAACACAGTCTGATTGTACAAGTATTCAGTCTACATTTGCTAACATATGCATGCATTTGTCATCACACTTGTCACAGACACAGAGATAGCAGGGAATGTTCTAAGACACAAATGTTACACATCCACAGAAAAACACTTGTTTTCTTGCTTGAATTCCCGACGCATTGAGTTCACTGCATCCGCATTTCTAACATATGCAATTACTAACACAGTTAGAGCCAAGGTCTTTGCTTCCCTGTCCGCTCACTTAATAATATTAAGGTTGATTCTGCAGTTTGATCCAGCTATCAATGTCAATCATGTTAGCGCTGCTCAAAAAAGCAAGCCCTTAAGGGGAAGTGGTACTAAGAAGGAGGGGAAAAGAGAGCATGAAGGCTAGCTGCTTTCTAATGAAATCGAGTTGCCAGATCTGAGAGCTTTTTATTGCATTAATATGTTTCTGGATAATTCTATCTGTTCTCATTATATTACTTAGCACAAAAACCAAATCAAAGTCTAATTTACCCAATCACCTCAAGCGAAGACAAAGACTCAGGCCGATCAGAAAGCCATGTGATGGTTGTTTGCTGCTGCTTATAGGGGATTCTGTTTCATCTCCAGCCACACACTAAAGGGAGACTGACATTGAGAGCATGATATGCAGCGTTCTCTCGCTGGTTTAGCTTGCACAATTGGGAAGCACATAGACAAAACTTATCCTGGGGCTTGTTTTTATTAGATTAGTTTAACACAAATCAGCTCATAGAGTTTGCGTAATATAATGATATACATATATGTGATACAGACACGACTTAATGTAAGCGAGACATTATTCCACTTCACAATTTCATCCAGATCGACTTAAGTGCTTTGAACTGACCATAACAGACAGATAGCAGCTTTGAATGTGCATTTTCAGTCAGATATGAACTCTATTATAGTTTTGGAATTTAGATTTGATTGTGGAGTAAATCTGCCAAATTTTAAGACAGACTGATCAGTCTATCCAGCAATGTTTTCCCATACAGATCAACTTTCCTTGCACAGAAGACACTCATGTGTCTTAAACTTGCTTCAACAAGTTTGTGTCAGGGAACAAAAGGATACTTGAGCTTGAGCTGCTCTCAGTTCACCTCAGAATGTCCCATAGTGTCAGCTCAGAGCTCCTTCTTGTCACAGCCTAAGAGCCCCTCTGTTCAGCCTAACAGCCCCCCTGTTAAGGCAAAGGGTCTACTGAGTGCACTGGGTGGCCTTGGAGTCATTATATACAGACTTGGTATCTTTCAATAGCTTGTCTTGTTGGCCCAATGGTTCTCAAGTGACTATGGTCCGCTAGAAAAGTCGATATGTATAACATGTGTGCCTATGCTAGGCCAAAATACCCCTCCAGTCAGTAAATAGCGATCGTGATGAATTAAAGGGCCAGTGCATCCACCCTGTGCATGTTATGTCACTTTTTATTATTATTATTATTAACCCTCACCCTTTTTTTAACCAAGGCAGTTTCAGAGACCGTGCCTACTTTTGAACCAGCTCTGTGAATGCAGTCTATGAAAAAAGCTCTCAGTCAGAAACAAAATAGTGCCAGAGTGGAACCAAAACCTTGTTTGCCAAGAAAAAAGAACTGGCTTCGTCAGGGGCTGGGGGGGGCAGGATCATGATATTTGGAACTCTGTGACCACCATTTTAACAAACACAGATGGCGCAGTGTAATGTAAATCACCCATCCAGTAATAAAACCATGCTCCCCAAAAATCAGGCCAAAAGGCTCTGCAGTGACGTAATATATACATTTATTGCAATTGCCCGCACTGTTTCTGCAGCACCTGTCGCATTTTAAGACATGTGATACTGTAAAATAAATAAATAAAAGATAATGAATGTCAATGTATTATTCTATTTTGTTTGCAATTGCAATCCCTATGGGTTGTTTTTAGAGTGTTTTACAGAAAGGAGTCTCTGCGCTTCGACTCATCAATAGGTAAGTGGTCTTCTTATATCAATGAAGGAAATTCACTGTAGGTCAGTTGCTTCAGCTGTCCAGCTTGCACTCATATCGAAGTTGTGGTAATAAAAGAGTCTTCTCGGAATCTCCAGGGGGCCTAAAATAGACTAACAGTTTGTACCTGGGGCATCCTGGTCAATCCTCCTTAGGGGTTGTGTATTTGAGCTAGCCTTCAATGGCTGAGAAAGCTAAGTTGTTCAAAGTGAGTGGTGCTGATACACAGTGGATTGCAGCTTGTCGTGGTTGGCATTAGGTGATGACAGATGGGAAGGACGGTGTGGGAACCTTAAGGGAACCAATGATTTATTGCTGAGCCTGGAACACTTAACTGGGTGTAAGTGCTGAGTCTGGAGGGACCATGTTGGGAGAATAAATGGGAAGAAATTTGAATGAATCAAAAAAGGAGTGCAAATTATATTACTGGTCTTTAAAATAAGATGTATTTACTCTATTTAAGCTAGCATTAAGCATCACCCAAATAACTTGTAAAATGTTGCATCATTGTAGAAATATTGTTTTGTTTTCTCTGAATATTAAAGTCACCTCAAATTATGTTAACATGGATATAGACATTATTTATGGTAATTGTATTCTGTTTTATTTGCATTAAAATGACACCTGTGTCACCGACCACCTCATTGAAACTGCGCAGCATATGAATCAGAGGGAGAAAATGAATTAGAAAGAGGAAAAGAGACGGGAATAGAGAGCAATTAAGCAATCAACATGATAAAAGAAAGAGGGAGAGGCTCAGAAACACCGCAGGCAGAGAACTGTGCAAGCCACAATACAGCTCTGGGTATTTGTTGGTTCTCTTCTTCCTTCAGACATCCACAGAAACACTCACACAGGTACTATCCGAGTCACCGAGATCAGTTCCGACCACCTGGTCATAAGTCAGAATGGACGTAATTTGGCTAAGTAAAAAATGGCCGACATGAGGGTTATACTTTACTGCAGCGGCCCCCAACCTTTTTCCTGCCACGGAGCGGCTTCATGCCGAGCCATTTTTTCCGTGGAGAGGGGACTAATTAAATTAAAAAAATATAGAGGAATGTAAATATAACCATTAAACATTATATTGTGTACTTGTAATAGCCATAGACACATCAATTTTATTGTAGATGAGCCAATTGTCTCATCAATTCTCCACTGAAAACTCAGCTGAGAAAACTATTTACTAATGTGTCTGACTGTTAGGCATATTTTATTGCAGACTGTTTAAACCCTAAACCCCAAGGTGCATCTGAATAGCACCCTTTGTTTTTTAGATATACATTATAATGGCATTTTGCTTAGGAGCTCCCGAGACCTGCCAATTCTGAATGTTGGGTAATTTGTGAGTCATTTATCAAATTTGTTTTTTCTTCATCATAATGCTTATTTACATTTTTGAAACGATGACAGTTAAAGCAAGGATAAAATATGATCTGAGATGGGTCCACAAGCACCTACAAAGATGTGGTTTATAGAATATGATCAGTCAGCCAAATTGTTGATTGAACATTCTTCATGGCAACTCCCAGATGAGCTGTGTGAGCAAGAAGGCCATCAGTCTCTCCCTAATGATCGTCGTACCTCACAACGGACTGCTTAATTTTATGTGCCAATTCCAACTAACAGTGAGATCAGTGTGCTTGCCATCACACTCTTTAAATCCTTCTCTGTACTGCTCACAGGAGTGCCGAGTTGCCCCCCTTTAACCCGCCATGGTTTCTGGCCATGGCTTCATTCTGCCCAGGCTCCCTTGACCCAAGCTGGTAATGCATTACTCCCCAGATCAATTGATAGATTGGCCCTGTCTCAGCTGCCGTAACTAAATCAGCTGCTCCTGATGATTCAGCACCATTCAGGGAGCCGAGCCTGCTGTCACCAATCACAGATCACCAGCAGCTGAGACAGGTATGGACATTTTCCTGTCACTTGAACCTAATTTATTGCCAGCTACCACATTGATTAACCTTGTGCTGTGGTTCAAGCTTCCTATAAAAAAATTGTGTGTTAGGAAGGGGGGGGTGTTGGGATGGAAGAAAGGAAGAAGAAACATGAGCAAGATGATGTTTAAATTATGTTCATAAACTTTTCTCAAAAAGAATATTACTATACAGCCAGGAGCAAATCTCTGTCAGCTGGGGAATTATGTGCCTCAATGTTCTTTTGACTAAATTGCATTAAAATGAAATGGTCAAGTATATTTCTCCTCCAAGCAGGGATGTGCAAAATTGACCCAATATAATAATTGTAGCATTATAGATTCCTAATATGACAGCAGAAACTTCTCAGACTTTTTGTTAAACTGTAGCTGTAGTTGACTAATTATTTCAACAATTTAAGTTATAATATAATACATAAGAATTCACAAAGTGTGCTTTAAACAGTGAATACCAAATAGTTAAGGTTGTTAAGGTTGGGCAAAACAAATACTGTTTTTGTTCATTTTGAGATTTGAAGCTGACTTCAACTTTTACATGATTTGGATACAGAAATGACAGACACTGTCCTGCAGCATCTGTTCGCTATTTTGACAAAAGACTGGCACAGATATTTCATACAAGTGTTTTGGAACTGCATTAACTTGTGGAAAAAGGGTATAATATGGGACCTTTAAATAAACATAATTCACAGCATCTTTTACATGCAGAGATCTGATTTAATAAGGACCCTAACCCAAAATGCCTCTATCGTTAGCAAAATGCATCATGAGCACCAATGCTACAACAGTTATTCATAATTATACGAAGGTTGTATTGTATTGCAGAGAGCACTTTCCCAGCAGGAGAACTGATCATGAAGGAAACCAGCAGTTTGCCAATTTCTCTGCAGCCTTAAATGATCCTTTATACATGCTACATTGATCCCTACATACTCACTTTAAACATGTAAATAATCAAATGGAAAATAATTAAGCTTTCAATTTTGTCATGGGGTAAAACTCAAAATACATCAATGATATTGGGTTAATTATTGTCCTTAATGTGATGTTGTTCAAACATTAACTTTATTTTTTTTAATTGTTCCTTGTAGTTTTATTTAGCTCAGGAACCATTACAAGGGTCGGCACTAGCTATCCGCAGGGATAGCTTGACCGTACAATGGCCGGTTTGAACCAAAGGAGTGTGGGCTGGTGGCTGAAGAGTTCACCTCCTGGGCCCTGTCAAGATTCCCTTGAGCAAGGCAACGAACACCAAACTGCTCTCAGGGGGGCCGCCACATACCTGACCTTCACTTCACTGTTCCACCATCTCCATTCCATATCAATTTGTGTGTGTGTGTGTGTTTTTTTCAGGCCTATATGTGGAAAAAAGAAATTCCTCACCAAAGGACAAATACATGATTCTTCTCCTTTTACTCCTTCTTCTTCCAACAGTGTGTTTTACTTCACAGAAGTCTATAGTCCTTCAGGCTACAATGTCCAATATGTACAAGCCAATGTTTAGCAGAACACATGGGTACACTACAGTCATTTTCAACAAAGCAATAACTCAACAACAGTCAAGATCCATTAGGTCAGGTTATCTAAGAAGTCAGGTCAGTTTAACTGCCTCACGGTGGAGGTTATAGGCTCTGCCTTTTCAGTGATGTATGACTCTCTTTAGGGCAACTGAAAGGTTGCCATATTGATTGTATCTTAATGTTAACTTTATATTACCGTTTCCATGAGAACCTTGAATAAGAATGGATGGCAAAGTGATAGTTTTATTTAGACATAGCTTTGTAAATAAGTATACTAATATATATATATATATATATATATATATATATATATCCATCGATCTATTGCGAGATTGTTCGAGATCTCGCGGATACTAGCTGGGGGTTTACTGTACATAATATAAATATATATCATCATATATTATCATACATCTAATAGCTTAATCAATGGTTTTCCTTTAGGAGTACAATAATGAGTCATTACTACCATAACTGCTACATATGTAGATGTTGTGACTTATAATATCGTGCATGATTCTATCAAGTATAATGAAACCTGTTGGAGAACCATAAAACTTGCTGTTGCAAGACAGTCAATAAAACAGCACATTTTCCTTATTGCCTTTCTTCTCGATGAGTCAATTGAGTTGTGGAGTGGACTCAAGTATTGATTTCATGCATCAGCCTATTTTAGTCCACTTCTATATACTATACAACTGTGGAAATGAAGTTCATTGCTATATTGTGTATATGTACCTGTTTCCACAATGATTAATGAAGCACATTTAGACATACAGCATGTGTGGCTTTATAAATTAATATGTAATATACATATGCATGATGTTTGACTGCAGGTGGAAAGTATCATGAGTGAACGTTTGAGAAGAAAGAGAAGAAAGGATTTTAGTTCTGAATTCCAACAAAATGATTAAATGTACACCGGATGTCTTTACAGCGTTGTAGACGGAATCAGGGGAGGTTAAATAAGATGAGCATGATGTGTGTCTGTCTTCATGGTGTGTGTGACTGTACTGCATGTGTATGTTGAAATCAGTCCATGACTGGAGTGTATACAGCAGCAATGAACTATAAAAAAATAAATAATAACTTACATTGTTCATGTACTCGCTCAGCAAATCTTGAAGGGCCTGTCGGACAGCATTGCACTCTGCCACGATGCGTTCACGACGGTCGTCACGTGTACACGAAGAGTCAGCCATTAGTGCAGCACCGCTGATGATGCTCTCCAAGCGCTCCTCCAGAGAGGGCCGGAAGCGAGCCTCGCTGAATGTCAGAGGATCCAAGATGATCTTGTTCTGTCGGGCAACAAGACAAGTAGAAGGTCAGGAAGCAGTACAGGCCCATCTTTGATACCGTATGACCAATAGGAACCCAAACTGAGAAGCGAACACCATGATAGCTTGAGAAGTTTCTGGTACAAAAACACAATTACTTACTTACGTTAGAAAATTATTTCTGCAAACCGAGCAATGCCTTTATTATCAACTGATAAAACCATGTCAAGATCCCTCTAAGCTATCAGCCTGTAAGTGAAATGGTTTGAATGCAATGTCAATGAGTCTCTCATGTTAATTGCTTGCATCATGTGGGAAGAATATACATGATTTTAATAAAAATATTTAACTAAATGATTAGATGCATGAAAAGTAAATATACAACCACGGGTCAAGGTTTGGAAACATGTTAGAGCTTTGCTTGCAAAATAGTTTTTGAATAAATCTCTTCAAGGACAACTTGGAACTCAAAAAAAGTGTTAAAACTCGCATAACATAATCACTATTTTCCACCCAGCATATAATTACAAATATGATCATTCCTTGAAGATACCAGAACAAAATCACCAAAATAGAAAAAAAACAAGCCTTGTGAAAGGTGTAGCCTTCATATAACTTGTAATACAGCTGTATCTCCCGATCACTGTGATTTGATTCCAGTCATGTGTTTTCACCTTGAGATTATAAATCTGTTTTTCAGCAGGAACAGCCTAATTTGGAAAATTGAGATTGTGAATTAATTTGTCTGGAGGCCCATATAAGCCAAAACTGGTGAATTCAAAGATTGCACAACTTAAAAAGGATTTAATCTTAATATTGCTTCCAATTGTTTTCCTCTTTTGCTTGTTTTTAACATGTATTTCCTCAGGTTTAAAACATAGGTGGAACATGTGGCAAGACAATATAAGCTGCTTTCGGTTTTAAGGTAGGTGTCCCATAAATATCTCTAAAATTTAGATCAGAGAGTTCCATTTATGTGAGTCATATTTGTAATGACAATAAAAAAAAATCTCAATTTCCTTCTCTTCTCTTTTTCTGCTATGTATGTTGACATCAGCAACAGAAAGCAGAGCATTAACAGACAGAACAACAAAGCTCAACCTGCTGCAGATCTCAAGAAGATTCAAAACAGAAAAATAGTACCAAGTAAAACTGAGCACACGCCTTACACCAGTCGATTGTTATTCTGCACAGACTGTCAGGTTGTAATTAGAACTGGGAGTTGAGAACAGCCAGAGAAAAAAGAAAAGCAAATGCTGGATCGACAAAGGATGAGAGGTTTCCAATGCCGTTGGCAATGGTTGCAGTCATCCACCAAGAAACTAGCAAATGTGACTGGTGTTGCAAATGAGTTCATTTATTTTATTTATTTATCTTACATGTGGCCCCATGATGAGCTGGCGTTTTATCCAGGGTGTACTCTGCCTTTCGACCACAGCCAGCTGGGATAGGCTCCAGCAGACCCGTAACAAAGTGAACATACCTCTATAGATGAGATGATTGCAATCGTCTTACCTACAAGAAGATGGATGGACATGTATCTGAAACTGAATCATTGGCAGTGTGGTTGGCTTTCAGGGCACAAACCTGCTAGTATGTGTCACTCACATTTCATCATGACAACTGGACGACAGTAATGATACAGTTTCAGAAATAATTTTGAAAAATATAAATTTCAATTCTTTTTTTCCCTTGTAGATCAATCATTTATAAGGTGTCTTCACAAACCTAATCTTCACAAGCTCTAAATTATTCTACAGTATATGTTCTCCTTGCCCTGTCTTGTGCAAGTCCACAGAGATTACTGAGCTTCAAAGCTGTGTCAGTGGAAAATGGAAATTATGTTTTGTTCAAGAATAACTCTGTAGTCCAGATTTGCTGACACAGATTTGAAAAGCCCGTCACTGCACCACAACAAAATCTTGAAACTTTTATTGTAGCTATTAAAAGGTATAGATTTATTTTTGCTATATTGTTAAGCTAAATGAGTTCAATCTATTTTGGAGAGCGTTAAATACAGATCTTACTTACAGGCTGATGAGTTGTTGTTTTTTATTTGTTTGTTTTGGTTTTGTTTTCCTGACGTCTACTTTTGGAGTCCAGTCTGCAATTCAATGTGAATTTTGACAGTATATATGGGCCACAGGCAACCTTGTTTGCACCACACAGGGTAAGGTTATTAGTTTGACCTCACCTTGGGAAAATAACCAGTGGACAGGGTGCATGTCATATCAGCCTTCGTCAAAAGAACCTTCCAGGGCTTTCCAATATTTCTTGACAAGTATTTTGTCTAAGAGCGATGTTAAAGAAAGTCTTAAGCGTACAACTTTATCGCCTCTGGTGGTCCTATTCCTGGGTTTAAAAGCCGTTTCATAGTGACAATTACACTGTTTGACAAAGCTCTGCCCACATTGGCCCAGGAGGGGCATTAGTCATAATCCACTCACTGATTGATTGACCTAATGAAGAGACTCAGGGTTAGGGTTTGGACTTCTATCGTCACACAGCGGAAGTACAAGGTTTGAAGAAGCCCATTTCGGCAGGCATGGTAAATAAAGTGTCAGATATATCTGTCACTTTAAATGTAATGATAAAACAAAATGGTTGAATCTACATTTGAGCGGGTTCCGTGAATGTAACTCAGTGTGTAATCCCTTGACTAACTTTAAATCAAGGCACATCCCCCAAAAAATATTCATGCCATCTCATTGCTGTAAGAAATTATGATGTCTAAAATCCTAAAATCAGGCATGTCAGCAACATTTTGTCAACTTCCTTCTTTTTGTTAAACCCAATAATTATCATATCTTTCATCATTGCCCTTCTCTTGTAGACATATTGTCAATAGTAAACATATCTGTATTTATACTGGTGCCATTACCATGGCTGTTTCATTCTAATTTCATCCCATGCAAACGATGTCACTGTTTTTGTTTAATCCTTTTCGAAGGACAAATAATATCACATTAATCTAGAAATTATCATTTTAGATGTTGAATGATCATTCATTTGTTTTCACTGATAATCAAAATAAGGTGGTGCCTAGATTAAGGGAGGTCAATTATCCGTAAATGTACATTAATTTAAGACCATATTGCTACATTGGCATACTAAACAGCAGTTTTAAGGAAAATTAACTATCATGCTCTACTTTTGGACAAGATGCCCCTGGCAGTAATAGTTTCCCAGTGGCCTTCAAGGGACTACATGAATTATTAAGTTGAGTGGTATTGTACTTTTGTTGCAGCTACATAATACAATGAACACACATTCTTATGGAACAAATAAAATCTGAATGGTAAATATCCCACAGATATCACAATAAATAAAAAGCAAAAAGCAAAGCATTCTTGAATTATTTAGAAAGAGAAAGAAGGGCCAACTGGGGCAGAGGAAAGAATAGTCACATGAATTAGTAACAACATTCAATCAGCAGGAAATCAATCTAACAGCGCAGTATTCCTAAAATAGTGAACGCACAGTTCATTGAGCTCACGGCGGTAAGTTTCAATGCATTATCCCAGCAAAACCCGCCCCAACCCACACACACTACGTTTGAGGAATTAGTGTATGTGAATAGTGTTGTTCATTTGTAAATTAAGAGAAGGGTAGGAAAATACAGACAGTGAGATGAATCCACAGAAACAAAGAAAACAAAAACCATTCAGAATAGTTTACGACAGCAAATGTGCCACAAGTGAGACAGCCTACAGTAGTTGCAACACCTAAATTCATGTCTGAACTCGTATCCTGCTGATTTAATGATGTAAAGTTTGAATATGATCCGTCTCATGTAGCGCGTTGTATACCTGAGGGGAGATATCACGACTCTGCATATGAACTTGATTATGAGCAAGAAATAACTCCCAATATGATCAGCATTTTAAAATTAGTTTTCTGTTGGCAATGTTCTCTAAATTTATGCTGGAAACTCATTCAAATATTCAAGTATTTGAATCATTGCAGTCATCAACATTCCCTCCTTGGTAACACTACGCCTGTCGAATCATAGCCGGAACTCATTCCCACATGGATTTGTCTTTTTTGACCCCTCTTTCTTTCTTGGTTTTAGGTGCATATAAGAGCCAGCTGAAGGTCACATGTTTCTGAACAGATGAACAGCCATGCTGTTAGATGAGTAGCTCATCGGGGCCTGAAAAAGCACTCACCAAGACAAACTCTAAAACTAATATGATTCTCAGCAGTGGTGCTCATGGTGCTGAAGACGTAATGTAACTTGTATTCAAAACCATGTAGGTTAAATTATGAGCGTGTGACCGAATGTTTATTAATGTAGCAGATGCACGTAGACACAGTCATAAATCATGCACTACAGTAGCATAATAAGGGCAGCAAGGCTCCTTGCCGTCTCAGGTAATGGCAGTTGGAGCAGTGCCCAGTCTCTTCAGCAGCAGACTGTGAATGTCGACGCACACAAACCTGCAGGGGAGCAATGGGGCAGGCGGTTTTACCCAGAAAAACATCTGCAAAACAGACGAGATAGAGACGTAGTCTTTACCTTGACCCTCAAAATTCCAATAGTAAAAGAACGAACATATTTAGAATAATTATTTTCCAACAAAAGTATTTACTGAGACAAATATTTTTAGTTTTGCTTTATTTTATTGAACAAATCATTTTATTTCCAGTGCCCCTTTTTCCCACTTAGCTTAAAACATGACAATCTGCTCTCAAGCCTGCCTGTTTACTCTAGAGTTCCCTTGGCATTAGACCTATCAAGGCAAAGTGAAAAAAAAAAAGAAACAAACTGGATGTCAAATGAAGCTTTTATTGCAAGTAAAGGCAGCCAGACAATCATCATTCTAATTTCCTAATCACAATAAACTCACTGGTTTATGAGACTGTCTGTCAACCAGTGATCATCCTGGCTGGAAAATATTTAATTACCTCACCAGTTGGCCCTCTTTGCTGCCATTAAGCGGTATCATTTCACCCTTCTATTACCACAGCACCACCTGTTTCATGGCTCCTCAGCGGGATACCGATAATGGCTGGAATTCATTTGGCTTTACAACCATGCATGCAAAAATGTCATCAATAGGTGGCTGCCAAAGATGTTTAAAAGGATTTTACATGATTATTAATCAAATATTTGTTTTTAATGTTGTCTAATGAAATCGCATTTGGAGTCACTGAAAAGCTTTTATGTATGAAAAAAGGCCCGTTAAAAAACTTGTGTGACTTTCAGACCAACTCTGTAGTTTAGTTGTGCAAATGCTTCTTAGCTGTTTACAATATGTACATAAATGCAACACCTGATATGTCTGGGAGAACAATCAGCAATGTTATTGGAATTCTGCAGTTGGAAGCTACCGAACAACAAAATACATGTGGTCAATTGGCAACAGTGTCCAGTTGATTAAAGAGAACATATAGTGGGGTCATAAGCAAAGGCACACCTGCCATCTTCCGCACTAATCTCATTTGACGTCATCATCAGATAATCCGCAGATGAAATCAATTATTTTTGTGGAAGTCAGTCTGTTCTGTACAACTTCTACCCATGCATCGTGCCTGGGAATCCAGTTGATAAAGCAGTAACGGTGTCCTGGAAGGCTATAGAAAACAGTGACAGACAGTTCAGAGTACGAAACAAAACAAACAATAATATTTAAATGCACTTGTAATTAAAGCTCGTGTGCTATTCTGTTAAAAACTTTAATTCAACATGTCATAAAGCTTTGATTTGAGAACATGAGAGCGGCTGGGGATGGGGAGGAGGATGCAAAGGACAAGGTGAAGTGGAGAAAGTTGATTTGATGTGGCGACCCCTGACAGGACCAGGAGGAGGAAGATTTTCAATAAGAAATACATTTGATGTCCTCTTGTACCATCCTATCTAATCCCATTCTATCCTACCAAGTCCCATTTTGTTCTATCCCTATCAAGCCCAACTCTATTTTCTCACATATATCCCATGGAAAGAAATGCAGAACAAATCAGCAAACACCAAGAAGAAGATTGTAATGTCATGAATGTAAACACTGCACAATTTAAAATATTTAGCAGATGCTATATGAGGAAGGATGAGGAACAGCATATGATTTGATGCAAACATATAAAATCTCCACAGGGTATTTTTGACATCTGCTCATGGAATTCAAAAATGATGATAAAATGAAATCGTTGTATGCCTTTGGCTCAATTTTAAACATTTATATCCAAGGATGTTTTTAAGATTCAATAATGTTCATTATAGAAGACAAATTGTCTTCCTTCAAATAAATTAAATTACAGATAGAGAGGTGAAAAAGAGATTGAAATACTATACAGTGGTTCAATCAATGGTTTTGTCATCGGTTTTGCCAGAATGAACTGGTACATGATGCTGAACTCACATTAAATAGCATTAATAATTGATGCAAAGGCCGTATAAAAGAAGACCGGCAGAAAACTTGCAATATTTTCTGCATCACTCACTTCTTTATTCATAAATATGCAAAGCATGAAATGATTTAAATCAGTAAAATCACAGTTTTTTCCCCCATACAGGCATATTTTGTTGTGGACTTTAACTGCAGTCATTTGTGTGATGTTCAGTCATCTGTTTGGCTTTCACGTGATTTTACACTAGTTAATATTTAGCTTGGTGTTTACCGCAACGTGGACATGCAATTGGTCTTAGCCCTGAAATGCAAACCTATTTTTAGTTTTAAATTTAAACGATGAAGCTTCACAAGCTTCAGCCAGTAGGCATTTGGTATCGGATGCCATTGAGGCTCACAGTGAGAGATCTGCACACAATTGGGATGCACACACTATGGATGCTTTAGCAGGCACCATTACAAGATTTAAAAGACCGGAAAAGGGATAAAGGCAAAAGATGTGGAACTAACAAGATGAACACATCGCGCCGGGAATGCAAGCGAATGAAAGAGAGCTGCTGAATAAGGGTAGACAATGAAAGCAATGCTAATGAGAGTAGAGGTATCTCATCTGATTTTTTTATAATATTTAAACTCAACACCGAACTGTCTGAATCACTGACATTATCAAAACATGGGTTTAATGAGTTCTACTTCACATAATGAGAACACTGCTGTGTTTAATGGAAGTTAATATATAGAAGTTGAAACTTGATTTATATTTGCACTAATTTGAAAATTACTACATATCCAGAGGAGGATAACCAGCTTTTAGTAAGTTCTTTGTGAAACCCACTCTGGATCATCACTGCATGAAAACAGACAGCATTCCCTGTGATTTATGCATTATTGGTTATTTGAAATGTGGATCAGCGGTGAAGGTATCTAAACATATTACAGTATTTTAAATCAATTCAGTCCACAATTAACTTTAGTCTTTTCGCATAATGTAAATTGTGAGAGTTTTGCAATCGTCTGCCAAACCGAATCAAAAATGATTTTTTTAGTGCCAATTAATATATTTATTTTATACCTACTGACTTATCTACAGAAAGCTTTCAGGTAACTTAATCAGCCAACTTTGAAATGAAGTATTTCTGCCTCAATGTCTTATGAATTAAATTTCCTTAATGTGTAAATTCCTGCAGCAATTTCACTGTCCTTCTTTCAGGCAATGCAGGACTTGTTCAACCCACGAGAGACTGTACACCCCCTCTAATGCCTCGGGTTTATCAGTCTATAAGAACATTATCGTATATAATATTATTCCTGCTGGATACTTATTACTAAGAAATATTAAAAAGGCTTCTGCATGTATGTTTAAAGGTTTAATAAACCAGTATTAAACCAGTATATTAATACCGAAGAATGTCTTAACATTGAGATATTTTTTTCATTTCTAGACGGTCAAGGTTTGGCTTAGCAACATGAAGAATGGAAAATAGTAAATTTTGGTGATGATTTATCACGTCTTCCAGGACATTCCAGCCAGATATACCCCTTGTCAGAAAAGATGGCATCTGTAAACGGACTCTCTTCTTGTGCATATGCATGCACACGTCCATTTTCTGGTCTCGAGCAAGTTTACGTGCGGGAGGACATTATGCATGCAGACTATTAAAAACCTGGTATTGTAGATTTCGTGTGGCTTGAAAGGACAGTCAGATTGTCCTCAAACAGTGAAACTGGCTCAGGAGCTACATTCACATCACCAAGCCAGAGTGGCTCAGGTCAGTTTTTGTTTTTTTTCTTAATATAGTACAAATATGATTTCAAAAAATCCAAGCTTGAATATGTCAAATTTGTGGTCATGCTATATAAAGAATAGTCAGGTTAGTTTTCGTGGATTTTTCTTTTTTTTTTGCATGCACACATGTGCCACGGAAGTCAGTCAAAACCAGCAGTAAAGTAAAACGAATTGACATCAGGATGATCAAATCTGAAATTATTTGTGTGTGTGTGTGTGCTTGTGTTTGTAGGACATAGACACCTAATGTATGTGCAGGAGCAACCCACACAATGAACCGAGCTGAGTGTGCAAGCCAGCAGGTGCAGGTGCGAAGACCTTGACAAGAAAGCAAGATGCCTTTACAACAAAAAGAAAGTAATTTACTGAACCCACAAAGAAATCAAGTCCTAAGAGTGTTAATGCTGAGGGAGGACTGAAGAAGCACTGAGTTAGTTCACCTTGGCTGCTATTGTCATCTAATTTAGGAGCCTGTCTAATATAGGGGAAATTGTTAGAATACTCTATGAGTACTCTGTTAATCATTTCTTACCTTCCAAATGAGAATGAGGGCAGAGGAAAAGACGGTGAATTGTGCTTAAAGCACGCAATTACAGAGATGGGTACAAGCCAAGTCTGAAAATCAAGTAACATTAGAGGATGTACCATTATGCTAAGCCATCTGCATTATGATGCAATATGTCCTCGTGCAATTTGACTAGGTTGGTTGCGTTATTGAGGTACATAAATTCAAATAGCAAACGTGCTTTGCCGGACATCAGTCAGTCTAATCTCACAGGATTTAAACTATAACTGGAGACAAATGATAAGAGCTAAGTAATTCCTAAAAGCTCCAAAATGTGCTTAATGGGAAAAAGCAAACAGATGTGTAGGATGATCTCAAAAGACCCCAGGTTATAACTAGTATGGATTTCTGAATCACGTTTACCGATGACCCCTCTCACTCGCCTTTTGCCTCATTCCCCATAGCCATCAAGACGAGGCGGGCAGTGGCTAATTACTTTACAGCAAACAAACAAACCAATACTTCTCTATCTCCCTGGCCATGTCCCATTACCTCAGTTTAGTTTCCCTATTCATATTTCTCTTGACAGGTGCATCTGTCCATGGAAAATGAGGCAGTGTTTTAATCGGCCGACAGAGAATATCATAATTTAAAGGCGTACCTCTGGGCTAACACGTGCCTCAGCCAAGGTGAAAATGACAGTGGGAGTGGAGTTTTATTGAACACAACAGGGTTCTTGTCAATAACGCTGCCACTTGGCACTGTGTTCGATGGTGTTACTAATGCTTGGAGTCTGCTCACATCGGAATATGATTGTGCATCTGTGCATGCTTATGCCTGACCTTCCACGGGAAATATTAGCAGAGGCAATAAGCGGGAAACCGTTCCTGTGCTCCAGTTTCTTCCTGAAGACCATTCAATCCACAGGTCCAAGCACTAAAGCAAAACCATTTAAAGATGGCGAACAGCCATGTGGGCCTGTGGCTACATACGCGTGGGCAAATGAAGAGAAAACCAATAGAAAAATTAGAGTGAGCTTGAAATGAGACAGCGAGTATAGGGTCCCATGGATTGATATAGCAATTGTCAAGAAAGCTATCATTCAGTTAGGAATACATCATTACTACTTTGGTCTCCAGTGACTATTTCTCTGAGGTTGGCTCAGCAGCATCTCATTCAAAAGAGGAGCGTGCCAAAAGGTCATCCCTTGGCGTTCACAATGCACAAACTGTCAGAATTAAGACCCCATATATTAAGCAAGCTACTTAAACTACCAGAGGGAAAAACAGGCAACTTTAATGGTAAGGGGGGAATAAAAACGGCTCATTTAATTTCTCCTGTGTGACAGGGAACACAATACACGGGCTTTCAGTAAGTATTATGCTGAGACAACACGGATTTCAACACAAATACGGTGAGTCTTGATCACAACATTTGGACCCTGTTGTGAAAATGAAGCAACAGACAGACAATCAAAAGGGGCACTGGTATCTATGACGTAAGCTGAAATACCCATATTAGCTGTAATTCATGTGTTTTAGTGAATTGCTGTAGACGTGGCCAATTGGTGGCCACTGAACAGATGGACACATGCAAGCATTCAGAAAACGACTTACACTTGGAAGCAATCCTTTCCACAGTGAGATTCAAAGGCCTGGCTGCACGCTTCCTCTGAGCTAGCAACTAAATCCAGTTATCGTTAGCCTATAATGCATGCAGAGCGAGGACCAGCATATGCTTGTGCAGCGGGACTACCGGGTGTGCACAATACATATTTGGGGATTTTTTTTCCATGAAATTACATTGCTACAGTGCAAAAGTTCATGGTTAAGTACACCAGCTTCAAAAGAAAAAAAAGCAGCTTCTGTTTGTTCATGATATATTAAGAATAAAAGAGGAATGAGGAGAGGGAGTGGGGTTAGAAAAAGGGGAAAAGGAGGGCATGAGGAAGCTGTTGTGTAAATATATCACCAAGCATACGTTAAGCAGATGTACATTTTAAAAGAAATAACATGGTAAAATGAACCACTTTAGATTTGGCCTCTTCTGCAGGCTCCGCAAATGTATGCGTGCAGTAAATGTAAATGAAATGTGTTGTGGATGTGCCTGCACTTGTCAACCAAACACCATTTACTGTGTTTTGATGTCATGCAGCTGCAGGTGGAGAGCCGTGACGAGACAGCAGGCTATGGCACAGGTCTGCTGACTGAGTCAATGAAAGTGCAAACACCCGGCGATGTGGGCTGAGGGGTCAAATTGGTAAGGCTGTATCCTGTAAACTGCAATATAGAATCCTCTTTGACAAAGCTCAAATCAATGATCTCGATGCATCACATCTCTGCATCGGGAGATAGATTCTAGCTCATTAATGTTACAAAACCATACAGTGTGACACAGGATTTTTCTCTGAGAACGAGCCAGACTGAAAAATCTCTGTTTCTAAGGACTTGCAGGAAAAAAAGGATAAAAATGGAAAGGATAAGAAGAGGGTGGGGAATGAATAGAGGAGGACAGACGTATGAAGAAAGTAATTAAACACTGCCATCTGCTGGTTGCGGTAGTATAAACATACTGTATGCTATGAATTTGATGCTTATGCATTTGAACTGCTGCACCTTCGGCCACCTGTTTGCATTGAACCAACATACTGGGATAAAGGAGTCTCAGAGATATATAAAAAAACAAATTCCTTCAATCCAATATCAAATCCCTGCTAAGAAAGAGGGAAATGTAATTTACTGGTTGAGGGCTGAGGATGTAGTAGTCGTTTTGACGCATCACAGCAAGTTTAAAAGACACAATGCCCATCTTCCCCCCCTTGGCCCATCTTATCGACGGCAGAAGCTGCAGCAGCAGAATTAAACAATAGCTCACACTTGAATCAGGCAGGATTTCCTTGCTCAGTTATATTACCTAGTCATAGTGCATATCGTATTTCTGAAAGAAAAGCGTTTATCGCTGCCAATTCAAAAGCTGTCCTTTTGAAATACTTCAATTGGACTGTGAGTCAAAGAGTCCAACACAGTCATACTTTAAAAATGCTCTCATCAAGTGGTTCTTGCTGTTGACTCAAAAAAAGAACATATGGAGGCTCAAAGCAGGAACTTGATGGGGAGACAAAGAATAATTTATCATCAAAATGAGCAAAGAAGTTACTTGTTGAGCGGGAAAGAGCTGTAAAAAAAAGAAATAAATGCTCACAATCCTCTTCAGAGACAGATTATTATTTGTTTTAATGCACAAGCAAATGGTATGTGCGATGAAATAAAATAATTTAATATCTCAGTGTTTTTGTGATATATAATAGCCCCAATTACCTAGCACGTACACACGTGTTTGGACAGTGACCTAAAATCTATGCCCGAGTGTACTATGCTATGCCGTAGGGTATGGACTCCATCTGTCCTCCCAGTGATTTCAGATCCCCAAACAAAACTTCTATTTCAACACAACATGTTTTTTTCTGCATAGCATATTTAAAGGTGGCCATCCTCATATTCCCTCTTCAACCTGACTGATGTCCACAATCCTAAAACCTATTTTGAGACGGCTGCGCTCAGCACTTCACTGCCAACTGCTTTGCAACAACTGAATCGGATTTGGATGACAAGTCCATCCAATCAGCATGATTGGCATGATTTATAATAAAAGCATGTCTATTTTACTCGTCAACTAAACATTCCAATAGCATTCAAGTAATGTCAAATGTGCCATTATTAGCCATCTCACTGCAAGAGTTATTTGTCATAGTGGGTTGCACCTGTTTGAAATCTTGTCTAAACTTTTGTGTCGTAGACACACCCTTGCCATTTTCATTTTAGTGACAATCGAGCCAACATCCCCCATCAAACATATTAGGAGTCCTTGGAGTCGTTTCCTCGTATTAAAGATGGAAAAGAAGCGACATGGGAAATCAATAGTCTTAAAATTTTGTCTGTGTTGCTGTGCTTTTTCAAACCACTGCAAATTGCTGCTATTGATAGAGAGGAGATGAAAGGTACTCTGTGTCCTCTTCTAAAGGCAAACCAAAAAGGAAATGTGTACAGGAAATTTGACTATAATTATGAAGGCATGCATTTGATAAAGATGCTCAAAAGCCTTTTTTTTAAGTACAATTCGAGCCTCCAGTTGGTTGTAATAAGTGTTCTAATATCAGCTGCATGCAATACAGCCTGCTGAGAACAATGCATAGCTAATTATAAAGAATGCAAAGCATATATTGCATTGTCATGAGTCTGAACGAAAGAGACTGTATGAAACGCGAGTAAGAGAAAAGAGTCAAAACCAATAGTCAGTACACAAAGATACCATCTGCAGCATCATACATAAGCCTGACAATAGCTTAAATAAAATGTTTTAAAAAACTGAAAATGATGTTAAATGTATTGTGTTTGTCTTTCTTTTCCTACAGAGGCTTTGGCTGTGCTATAATGAGGTCTATGTTCCATGCTTCCAACCACTGAGAGTGGGTAACAGATCAAAGCTGGCCCAGGACAAGGAGCTGCACCCAAATAGATAAGTGCAATCATCCAATTCTCCAGAATTCAGAGAGAGAAAGCATTAAAGGCAGTGTGCACGTGGCTGCTCACACATTTGTGCAAATATACAGAAGAAAGATTTTGAGATTGTCTGAGCTTCATATCACTGCATTACAATCATATATTCATTCATTCTGTCATTTTCCAGAAGACAAGACAATCAATAATTCATGCGTCTTCAGCCTCTGATCCAAATCCGGGACACGGGTTTACGCTGGAGCCTATCCCATCTGAAATCAGGTCAGGGCACACCCTGGACAAGTCGTCAGTTCATCGCATATTACGTGTATGCATTATTGTGTGTTTGTGGTCCAACACAAAGCACAAATTACATATTCCCATGGACAGGTCACCCACACAATTTTGAAACTGCAATGCCTCACAGCTCAGTATCAAGTCATTGCTATTCTGAAAGGATCTGTTGATAGTCTGTGTCTCTGTGCTAAATTAAGAATTAAACATGCACAAGCATCAAGCAGTAAGGGCTAAGCAAAGGACAATTTTTCTCCTTTAACTACCGGCTGGCTACTGAATAGAATCAAATTATGCAGGTAAAACATCTTTTCAAAAAGACACTTAGTTTTGCATAAAAACAGGGTCAATGTGGTGACTTTAGGTCACAATCTCCTGTAGAATATCAAATAGCATTTTCAGAAGAAACAGTTTAGTTATTCGCCCAGCCTCTAAGCCAGTAGCACTTTTAGTGATTTAAATAAAGTGTCAGAATTGTAGTTTTAAAGAGCACAGTAAACACAGAAAGAAGATGGAATGGAAAGACTCATGTCGCCAAAGAAGAGTGCCAAGGATTTATATGTTAAAATGTTTATGCGTCTCGTATTAAGAAAATGTAAGGATAACGGGGTATAAATTTTAAGTATGCAGCATCTTTTAAAAGTGTAGAAAGACCAAAGCAGACAAAACAATAGCGCTCATGACACGTCACACTTTACAGGATGCATGTAGTTTTTCCTTAATGTGAAAAATCATTAAATTTCATTTTTTAACCAGGTAGCTATTATAATGGGTTTGTTTCTCTGAAAATACATAATAATACCATCATTAAAAATTGCCTGTACATCTTCCGCTGCAGCACGATGGAAGAGAAAAGAAAATTATCTGGTGAGTAATCATCTGAGGAAAGAATCATTAGGAGCGCAAGTGCAAATCATAGGTGAGTGTGTAGCTTTCAGAGAACTGGGTAAGGCACAGCCGTTCCCTGATAGTGAGTCTTGACCAGCGGCAATGTGTCTTGGTTTGTAACAGACAACATTCATCCGCTGCAGACAGTACTGGAGTCGATGATGGAGACAAAGATAAAACAGAGGTGTCTGATCCTGCTAAAGTAAAGAGGCTGTTTCAGCGTGTCGTCCATAAAAAAACACACATAAATAACAGACATGAAGAATGGACAGGTTGTGTAAAATATAAAGATCACTCATCACAGGGTAAGACTGTTTGAGCTGCTAAGCCAATATTAGTAGGGATAACGGACAGTAGGAAATATCATTAAGTTGCAGTAGACATGCTCTGCAATGATCCAATATCATACGGGCACATTGGGGCTGCAAAAAAAAAAAAAAAGATTAAATACTCATTAAGTTAGCATCATATTTTTCAGGACTGTAGGGATTGATAGAGTGAGGACGGCTTGAAAGAAATATAGTGGGTAATTCTGTGAAATGGACTTTAGAGCAGTTAATATAAAGCTGCAGTTTCATTTACTGATAATAAATTGGACAGGCTGGCAAGTGTGTGTCTTGAAAAGTGTCTGAGGATAAAACATTATCAGGAAGGAGAACGCTGCTAATTATACTGCATGTGTGTACTGCATGTTGGGAAATAAAAATGTGTAGCATTTAGATGTTCTGTATGCGTCAGCAAAAATAGATAATATAAATATAGGACTTTATACAGTGGAAACGTTTTTTAAGTTTGATTCTCGGCATCAAGATTACGCTTCGTTTTCCACCCCATCAGATTCTTGTTGCATTTACAACACATTTTAATCTAGACAAGTGGACAAACTGGAGATCTAGAGGCAATATTCAATGTCTTGACTCACAGACGATCACGTGAACATCACTATCGATGTATGACCACTAGATGATAGCAGAGAACCATTTTTGTTAGGACACCTAGGTCTGATCACAAACAACTACATACCGGTATATATCATTTACTTGCAGACAATCAAGGTCAAATAAAAACCCAGATTGGAGTGATAGCCTGAATAAAGTCTCAGAGGCAAGGCTTCTGTATAACCTGGAATTATGTGCAGTCATCATTAATAAAATAATATGAAAGGAGAACTGGAGAGTTCAGGGTATGTTGTTGTTGTTGACAGTATGGTACACCGTTCTCACTCTCATGTAAAGTATGTGATTATGAATGTCCAGATGTGGCACTTTTAGCATGAAAAAGTATACAAATCATGAGCATTTGTTTCCGAGCAATTTAGAAATCTCTCGTCTTTAAAATGAATGTGCACTTCATTGTTGAATACAGAAAGTGATATCTAAAACGATTTTTTTTAAATGCTTGTGACTTACATCAAATTCATTGAGGGCTGCAGCCAGTTCCCCGATGCCAGCGTGGCCGTGCTTCTCGTCAGTGGGCGAGGTGGCCTGAGCAGCACTAGATATGCCTCCTATGGCCTCCTGGACCTGCTTGAACACGTAGTCTCTGTTTGCACGTGTGGCTGCCACATCGGGGTGACGCAAGAAGGCCTGTGATGCCGTGTACAGCATGGTGGCATTCTTCTTAAGAGCCCCACGTGCAGCCGCCATCTCATCTCGACACTGGGGATCTTTCAGTTCCTGACAGTGACAAAAGGTTCTCAATTGAGCTGTAATGACTCGTGTTATTCGACGTAAGGATTCATGAGACACATTGTAGAACAACTGGACCGCATTTAATTAGCGTCTTCGTACTTCACGATCCACAATCCCAAAAACCCACAATGACCACTTGTCGTGAATCCTCCACAGAAAAGCCAGAGCAGTAAAGGACACGGCAGAACAGTGAAGTTCTCAAAAATAACAGATAAAGCTTCAAGAGCTAAATGGGACAATGGGACTTTGATGGCATTATTTATTCATTAAAAGAGAACAAACTGATCCCCACTTTAAGACATTTTCTGTAAAACTTATATATCATGTTCCATTTTATGTATTCGTTTTTTTTCCAACAACACAAACATAGCCCAGGGTCAGCAGATCTGAAGTGAATTCAGTTCGGTGCTCTGGGTGGTTGCGTGCAAATAATACAATCGTAAAAATCACTTTACAAAACGTTTTTGTCACAATGGAGGAGATGTAAAAAACGGTTTTACTGCAATGTGTTCTCCTCCTCATGATACATGTTGATATGTTGCTGTTTGTCAGCATCATGATACGAACATTCTGTATCTGCAACATTCAGCTGTAACTAACTCTAAATTGAATATTTATATGAAGAAAGCTACCGGTATTCGTAATGTCTTAATGATGTTATGTCTAATTTGAGTGCATCTGAAGTGACAGAGTCGCAGTCATTAGCTAAATAACTGATTGAAAATAGTTTAATAGCATATTAAATTTACTAAATTTCCCTTACAAGAAAATGTGTCTCATGTAAAGGCCTTCTTTACTTAATCACTTTTTAATGGCAGCCCGTATCGCTATGAAAGCGAGCCCTAAAGACACAATATCTGTGATGCACAGCAGGAAATTGCATTTTGTGATGAATTAGTTTTTTCACAATCTGATGCTGATGGCATCATGTTCCGCATCAGTCACATGTTTTCGACACACTCGCTTACCAAATTAAGGAGGTTAAAATTTGGGTTTGGTTTTGGTTTTAGCCACTGGCAATCTAATTCAGTCGTTTATAAACCACAGAATCTGACGAATTTGTGAAGCTTTCTGAGCAGAAGACCGAGGGCTCCGTTACCTGCTGCCTCCGGGCTGCCACATAGTTAAGCTTCACCATTTCTTTTCCAAACTCCTTGAAACGATTGGCCAAGTCTTGTTCATTGGTTGCATTCTTGACTCCCTCCAGGGCCTCTTCCACCTGTATCATAAGCACGCGCACGCACACACACATATCTAATAAATATATATTCATCATCACACACACAAATTTTGGATTTTTTTTTTAATATGCACCTGAAACTAGTATGTAATGATCTGTATAATGTAATTATAGTCTCATAAATTAAATGTAATTCAGTAATAATTCTTTAGCTGTGAATGTTACAGCACACCTTAGAGTAAAGCCAAAAAAATAGTAATGAAGTGTAATAAATTGTTCTGTGCAATGGGTTTTGTGTATGTTTTTTTTTTTTTATCTCTCTCCTGTTTAACACCAAGCAGGTAAATAATGCAACAGTGTAGATTTATGGATCTCATTTCAGCAATCACAATCTTATTTTTGAGGATGCACTCTAATTCTGAATGTCTGATCCTCTGCCTAATGAAAGACATCCACAGAATGTAAAAGAAAAGGGGAGAGGAGAGAGAGAGAACTTCTGCCTTTGATGGCAGAGCTTATACTGGCTTGAGTTAAACCCCTACGTCGGCCTCAAAAATGAAGCGGTGCCGGAATAAGGGCAGTAAATAATTGAGGGAGTGAGGGAATGAATATGTACATCTGTACAAGTTTGCTTCAGATCGTATCAACTGTTCACTCTTAACAGCATTATCCATTAATTGTTCAGAGGTCTGTATCATTTTCATATTGAAGTAGAAATGAACCTATGTTGTTAATCTTTGTTGACAGTGAGAAGGATGAGTATCGTATCTTTCATCACATCAGGGCACTGTAAAATGTCACCAGCACAGTAAAATTACATGAGTGTTGCCAGGGATTCTGCTCCATCCCCCGTGTGGTATATGCGCTAATATCTGCATCGTTTGTGTTAGGTTGCCATGGCTTCATAACTTAAAAAACCCAGAAGGGGCACATCAACTGGAAAACACATTGTTGAACTAATGTTCATGGAGCACACTTGGTTCATCTCACAATTAATTTGAAGATTGCACTCACAATTTTAAGATGGGAGAGCAGCCTCATGACGTCCGCCATGTCAGCAAGAATGAGCAGCCGGGTGACGGCGGAGAGCAGGGCGCGGGCGGCCCTCACCATTGTCCCGCGCTTCACGGAGGAACACGGGTCATCTGCAAATTCTGATGAAGCTATACGCATGGTCTCACCTTAAACGGAAAAGGGTGGCATGATTATTGAAGAATCAAAGCTAAAGGAACAATAATTGATCCTTCACATAAACTTCAATGAACCCAAAGCGCACCAATCGGTAGATATTGTTTTAATGCATGTTTTTTTTTTTTACCAAAATCATTCAGTGTTCATTTGCTACTGAACGCATTCTAACACATGTAAAAGGCAGGCACTAAAAATACACACTTGCTTAAATCTGCTTATGACACCATAGAGCTATAATTCTGTCTGCCCCAGTGGCGATCTGGTGATGGGTGACTGAACTCTGTGATTTCATTTTGCAGTTCACAATGATATGAACTAGACCATCAATGCCAATTGGCTTGGAACTCATTTTACTTCTGCTCAGGGTCTTGTAAAAAATTAGATATTATTTTCCAGTTTGCACAAGAACACACGCACAAGAAACACTTTGCATTTCTGGCTGCTTCATTCTTCATTTATTCATATAAAACACTCTTCTCTGACAACCTGACATGTAATTTATAGTCACCCAGGTGATAGTGGAATACAAAGAGAATGATGAGAGTGCTCTTCAGAATGCTTCTAAGTTGAAGAGCTTTCGAGAGCATCCATATTTCCAGGGTGGTAGAAAACGGTTCGCAAAAGTGGAGTATCAACTTTTGGGAGAGATACATTTTGAGCTTTGCCAATAAAAGAAAGAAAGGGAGCTGTGTAATTATGACCTCCGCCTTGGAGGTTTATGTTTTTGACAGCATTTAGCTGTCTGTTAGCAGCATTACGGAAAAAACTGCTCAATGGATCTTGATGAAAAATCAATCTGAAGATGGGTCTTGGTCTAACTTAGATCCTATTAAATTTTAAAACATGCATTCAATTCACTCACCAAAGTCACAGTCATAAAGGGGATCAATATGCAATATCGTGCAAAATGTATTCTGGATCTGGATCTATAAACATTTATTTTATTTTGGTTTGGTTTATTGGTTTTGTCTACAATGCCAAACAAGTGCAGAAGATCGAAACTGTCCTGTCTGATGTCAGTTGTGGTAGCAAACAGCATGGTCTATTTCACGCCTCAGGAAACCTGTGAGCGAGCACTGCCAAGCTGGCGCTCCACACTAACAGTGGCCAAGCACGTGAAGCTGATGGTGTAGGTGTAGGATGTGGAAACCGGCTAGAAGAAAACAAACTGCACGCTAAACTCTACATGCCCTTTGTGATGGTGTCATGATGGATCAGTGCATTATTCACATAAAGGCTCACTGACTCACCACGCTAAAACATTTGTGTCAATGCAGAAGTTTGTTTTATTTTAAAAAATAAAATAAAAAATCACAAAAAGTTAGGAAACAGTCAAAGCTTTAACAGCATATGACTGAAAAGTAACTAGCTCCAGAATAAGATGTATTACATTCATGGGACAGCACAAAGCTCAAAATAAATGGATAGCAATCTGTTATAGCCATGCCACTCGACATGCTTTTCTAGTCGTGTAGAGGTCTGACATGATTTGACATTGAAACCAATTAATGCTTTGATAAATATGGCATTTTAATAACTTATTTTGCAGACTTCCTCACCACAGTCATTCCGCAGAAAATGGTTTAACCTTGTATTATATCTTTCACAAATTACTTACATGTGTGAAAATGTCATGTCAGTTATGTTCCAAATGGAACAATTAAATAGAATAGTCAGAAGCTGCACGAATGTCTCAACGTGACGCATTTACAAACACTGCCATTGCTATGACTTTAGTAAGTAATGTGTTCATGTTTATGTCTCTATCACATGTGTCCATGACACATACTTACAATACAAGAAAAAAATTATTTACCAAAAGCATAACGTTTAAAAATAATGTTATTTAGTAATGAAAATGTATATTCATTGTTACAGTTATTACAGAAACCGTAAAGTGGCAGGGATGTTTTTAAAACAAATTTAAATGATGTCTGCGTAATCACGGACAATAAGCTCACCTTGCTTACGGACATCTTCCACTGCAGCAATGAGCTCCTCCTTGAGATCTTGGCTGTCTTTGGCAATCTGCTCACCCTTTTCCAGAAAGTTCTGGGTAGCCTGCTCGACAGACACAGCCAGGACGTGGGCCTTCTTGGAGCGGCCCTTCTTCTTACTGGACGGCCCTTTGTTGCTGGTGTTCACCAGGGTCGTCACCTGGGAAGGAAGAGAAGATGCGTAGTAAGTATATTCATGTTTAAACTATTGAAGAAAAAGTCAGGAAATTATGCTCATCCCAAATATGGGCTTGCGGAACTATGAGGCAATTAATGAATTCTGAACGCTATCACAGGCAGCTACGGCAGACACACTGCCTAATCTCAGACAGAACCCACTGGAAGCAATCATCCCAAATACATGTAGATTACAGCTGCTCCATCAGGCTGTCGTTCTCCTCACAAGAAGAATGTCTGAAATGAGCCAAGCGACAAATACTTTGATCCAAGACATTTTTTCCAGTTGTATTACACAGGACCAACAGGAACCTTTTTTTTTTTCCCACTAGTCCTACCAAATTAACCCTTAATGTAATTGTCAAGCAAATTACTGAAACACTGACAGGAAAAGGACTGTTTAAATATTTGATCACCGTTTCATTCAATTAATGCCATTATCTGGAATAAACTTTCCAGATAATGGAATGCCCAATAACTACTCGAAGCTCTAAGCCAGTCTTGGTCAAGGACAGGAGAATTAACCGTACCTCACATTGAAAACCCAACATGAGGATCACTCCTAAGAGAAAGACCCGGCTTTAGCCAAAGTTCAAAGCCTTCTTGCTGTGAGATGACAGTAACTGCATTATGTGCAAAGTGTATGGCCCGAGCATTATGTTGGCAATACAACCTCAATACAAATTAAAAAGGTCAGGACCGCTCTTAATGGTGCTGTTGGAGGCAGATGGACTCAGCACGCATCAGCAGTGAGGTTTTTATCCATCAGGGCTGACTCAACAATAGGGCTCAGGCTATGAAAGCTCCTTTGTGTGCCAATAAATGTTATGTTAGTTGCTTGTTATTGTTGCTGTAGCATATGGGATGTGCATGGAGGAGCATTCAGGATTATTACATGGGAAATGGGTTAATAAAATTTCCGTTTGCAATGTAAACGAAGGTCTCAAAAGACCCAATATCCTACATAAGATGAAGAAAGGCAGAGGAGACATAGTAACGCTGCAGGAGACTAACCTGAAGAAGAAGGAACATGAGTTCAAGAGGAATGTTCATCAAGTATTTTTATTATCGTCTAGGTCAGGACATAGGAGAGGGAGGATTAAGTCTAAAAAAAATAGTCTTATATTGAAGATAAGGACTCAAGGCTAGACACATTTTGGTTAAAGTATGACTAGAGGGAGAGGTGATCTTTCTTAATATCTATGCTCCCGCGAGGCTCAAACTGGGCATTTTATTTCAAAAGAATGTTTGATCTGAAGAAATCTGAGGTGGAAGGCATTCGGATAAGCGAAGGGAACTAAAATCTTAGACGAAATCCATTTCTAGCCTCTAGGAGAATACAAAAAATGACACTTTTGAAAATTCATGGGATTGATGTCTGAGCTGTGAAGAGGGTTTAATACTATAAGTAAAGTCTACAAGATTTTTTCACCTCTGCTGTTCGCATTATGACAATAAAGAATCTTGAATGATAAATTATTTTTGAGTGTATATGCACAGACATGAAGAGAAATGTAATACAGGAATAATGGATTTATCCGATCATAGTCCAGGATATATTGAGTTTTAGGGGTGAAATAAGAAGAAAGTAAGACTGTGGAAACTGAATATGCCCCTGCTGAGAAGACGAAAGAGAATAAAAATGGAAAAAGTCGAAAGATAGTAGCAAAATGAATGACAATTTTTTTTAAAAATAAACCAAATTCAAGTGCAGAGCTTCCAAATAATTACAAATATGGAACAAAAATTGCATGATGTACGAAGAAGACCTGAAAATGAAATGCACCAAAAAAAGGACAAAGCATAAGAAAGCACAACACAGGATACTGAAGCGAGCTGGTCTGCGCCAGCAGATGCTGTTGACTTATTGTTACTGCACTACAGACAACACATGAACGTCCCTGCAGCTGCGTGTGGTGAATCAGCTGCACGGCAGCTTGTAGAGCATAAAGGCTTTACAGCAGGTCCTCTCCAGGGTGCAGAAGATCACGGGGACATGTTGAGACATCACCTCAAGCTGCTTCAAGAAAGTCAGCTGCATGTGTAATGACATCACACACCGGTGTCATTACCTGCTTGAACTTCTTACATCCGGAGGATTTTACTAGGCCTTCTGTGCCTGCACCTCCAAACTAATAGAGTTTGGAGGTGCAATCAGAAATGCTTCTGCATGTAATGCACATTGTTAACTCAATGGCACAGATACTTTACTGTTGGCTTTAGTTGTGTTGTTTTTTATTGCTCATATTTAGCTTTTTATTTATTTGCTGAATTACTACAGTATATACAGAGCCATGTTAGTTTTACTATGTCATTACAATAAAGGACATATATATTAGCAACTGCTACTGGCAGCAATAGAGAATTGTATGAAGGAAAATATCGACCATTGCATTTCCAATGTGATATTACAACTGTGGACAATGAAGGAAAGAATGTAGTGAAGACAAATATTTTAGGATGTTTAGGGAGAATATCCATAAATTGTTTAGTTTTTTTTATTAAAGGATGAAATTGTAAGACCTTTAAACTGAGGACTGTGTTAATGCCATGTGTGATGGAGAGGTTGGTTTTCTCCACAAGAACCTTGACTGGAAATAATGTCATTTGGCTGTGTCCGAGAGCATTGCGGACAAAATTTCCCATTACAGTCAGAGTCCTCACAGTTTGCTGTACCAGTCTTTTTTCATCTGAATTTGTACAATGCGTTTCCTGGATTATATCACTCTGAAAAGGCGGTGAAATCAAAGTCACATTCTTTCTAGGCTACATTACCAAATGGCTTTAATACTGGAATAAATGATGATGCATGTTCTCGCTCATAATGGATTCAGAAATTGTGCCACTGATATACAGCCATGATAACCTTTAACCATCGCAATGAAAATGAGATTACGTTTAGCACTTGTATTCAAGGCTGCCCTGCTCTGGACTCGTCTTCTCAGCATGTCCTCACAGCTGGATGAGAGCAATGCTGTGTTCCTTTCAATCTTGGTTTGTGAAATCAATAACTCATCATTATATTTACACATGAAAGCACACGTATATCCTTAGCGAACAAACTTCATCCACTACACACACACAGACACGCTTGTTAGCTAGCTGCTACATGCTGGCATAGATTCACCACCTAACGTACAAACAAACAAGCACAATCAAAAAAATAAAACAACAATTATCAAAAGTTTTAACATAAATAGAGGCAGACTACAGACTACCGGAGATCACACGTGATAAATGTTCATTATATGAATCAGCAGTACTGTGTGTACTGTGTAGTATTTGTTACAGTCTCGGATGTGCAGATTGTAAGTAATTGAACACCCCTCATATCTCACTTCCATAGCATGGCAACTCAAAATGCAAATCGCGTGACAGGCCCTCTCTAGAGTCACTGATTTGTTATATCTTCTGGGCTACTGCAGAAGCACGGCAATCTAAAACACAACAGAGAGGTAAATGTATAGAGGATTGTGTCAATGATTTATGGCAAATTATGTTTCACATCGGTGAAACAAACATCATTTTAGTGTCAGGTGATACAGTATTGAAGATAATTATAAATATTACATTTCATATCCATCATTCATGTCCCATAAATCCAACACACTGTACCTTTAAATTTTAATAAGGTAATGTATCCCCCCCCCGGCTTCACATGCTGAGTATCCAGTCATAAAGCACTGGGAAGGAAGGAGCTGCTTATCTTGCACCAAACTGCTTAATAAGGATTAAAGTAGATTGCTGCTCAACATTGGTTGGATGTTTTATATGTTTGTGTGACAGTCAAGATTAAGTCACATGAAAGTTATTTCTTTAGAAGGGAATGCTAGCCAGAAAACACAGTTAATGAAGCACTATTTAATTTATCAACAATGCACTCTGGCAATAACACTGCACGGGGAATGTGTTTGCAGTCATATCAAATTGAATTATATTCTCTAGCCCTTCTTCAATTAAGCAGCGCAGTAATTGGGGCTCAGGAAATCCATTATGTGGCTCCCCTTACTAGTACACAGTATATCCACAGCCAACACCTGGCAAATAAACCACTCTGGACTAGCAGTGTGCAAAAAATTCCAGGGATAATGTACATGACAGTGTCACACATGTGGCAATTAAATTAAACACTGTATATATATATATATATCTTGCACATTCCATTGTCAGCTGCTTAGAAATGAATAATCACTTCTATTCTACCAATTTCAATTCATATGTCCACGTTATATAACTTTTGCGACTCCTCCATGGAACAGCAGATGAGAACATATTGAGTTAAGGGTTGGCAAGTTTCATCTGCACTTCAGATGCTCATTTATTCATCAACACGAGGCTGGGCTGTGGAATACACACAGATAAAGCTCGTGCATGTGTCACGAAGCTTCCCACAGGGATTGACTGACTGTTTTTTTAACAGTGGCTTTAAAAGCTTGATGTATATTTAATTATCCCTGTAATAATCTCACAGCACGAACTGAGGCTGATCCAATTTATGTGTCTTCATAAAGACTGAACTGTGCTGGGGTTGTTTTTTTTTTTGTTATGGAAATATTGTCTCTTCATGAAGAGGTCTGGCTGAATATCTTCAGAATGAGCGGCTCGTCAAAAATGTCATAACCACTTCATGAAAATCGAAGCGAGCTTTGAAAACAATTATAAGCTTGTTATTAATAACGAAAGACCTTCTTACTTATAAATTAAGGATACTCCAATCTGATCTTTTGAGTGAAATGGAGCATAAGAGAAAAACACAAGGATGAGCACAGCAAAGTCATCTAGCTTCTATGAGGGAATTGCAATCAGGCAGCCACTATACTGCAGGCAGCTGCATCGTGCTCTTACACAACGGGCGCAGCATGTTGTAGACAATCCAGAATCCAGTTATGTGAAGAGGCTTTCTGGCGAGAGAGAGTTTTTTTTTGACCATCCAAACAAACAACATGAAAAAAAAAAAAACAGAGACTTGAGAGTTTGCAGCACTGCTGCCCCATGAGGCTCCTTAAATCAATATGTCTAGCTGAAGAGCTAATGCTTTATGCATGCGACAAGTAAAATGTTCTATTCTGTGACTGCTTGCATTTGCAATGGGAGGCTCTGACATTCGGAACCCTTTAAGTACACGCACCTGTCTGCAGTGCATTCTTACTCTCTCGGAATGACAACAATCGCGATCAATTGAAAACTGGAGCTGCAGGTATATTGGATTCATCACCAAGTAACTGCCTGGCCAGATGCAGATAGCAAAGCTGTTGTCTTAGACATGTTCAAGTTTCAAACTGTGATCTTTGATTTATTATATATATCAGCTATTGATTATTCATGAGAATCACTTAGAATATAATACTATATTTATGTGTGCACTGCAGAGCTTACTGTTGGCAACCCAGGTTATCTCTCCACTGTCATCAGTTCTGCTAGGCTACAACTTATCCTCTCCTGAGATGAGGTCTAGCATCGATGCCTACTTTCTCTCCAGTTCATATATCCACAGTTACCACTAGACAGTCTATATTATGCGGATTCCTAGATTATCTCAGCTGCATGGGTTACCTCAGAAAAGGCATGCACTGGTGTTCTGAGACAGCCCCATATTTTCTTTAATCATTGATAACCCTTTTAACTCATGTTTTGACAATCGGTTTGATCCACTACATAATTTGTTTTTCACTACAGATGTATTTTTGACAACTTTCAGATGACAAAACAAAAGGAATGAGAAAACCATCTTTGATACATACAGTATTTGATGTGCTGAACTACTTGATGTTGTGTTAGCCTAATTTTGCATCCATTTAAGAATCAATCACCATCCAGAAAGCTCTACGTGGGATCGTAACCTGAAACTAAGCAGATGTCAGACGTTATCTGTTGGGAGATTCATGAGCATATCTGAAAACAAAGGGGAATCTAAAGAAGAAAATCAAAACAGCTTGTTTGGGGTTAAGAGATTTACCCTTCGTCTATTGTATGAAAAAGGCAATTATCAGTTTCAAAAAGAAAATTACTAGAACTTTGTTCACAATGCATCTTTAAACATTATACAATTAAAAATATTAATGTATTGTTCTTGTGGGTCCTTGCATGAAATGTCCGGTTTTCAAATTAAACTTTTCAGGTCAAAATTTGCAGGTACTTGACAGTTCAATAACTATAAAATCTGTTTGGCCCATAACAGTCTGTGTCATGAATTTCGGCCCCTTTTGTAATTGAGTTTGACAAGTTTTTTTCGGTTGACTTACTTCTGAGCCTCATTTATGAAAGTCAATATTGTTAACTTTGCAAAAGTTAAATTAATTTCTACTAAATAAAATGCCTTTCATCCAGGCCTAACATAACAATGGCAATAACAGTAAGAGGAGAATAGTTTGCATTATTTTATGAGCTCAATCAGTATGATCCATGTCCATTTTAATACTTTATCTCACGGAAGTCATATGGAAGGATGATTTCTGTCCTGAGGAATGTAAATCAGAACAATAATTTGAAAACAAATATCCATGAGGATAGCTGGAGAAACAGAAACATATTTTTGGCTAATCCGTCGCATTTATAATACATCTGTGCTGATCCTGCCCCACAGTCCCAGTCGCAGAGTCCTTTGAAGATTCCAAAGAGATGAGTTTTATTTCACAATTGGAGCTGTTCCTCATTATCGCAACATAAGCACTGTGGCACACTGTCTCTCTATTATCAGGCCTAAAAGTCCATTATAAAAGATTAAGTAAGCAACGTATATATATTTATGAATAAATGGAAATAAATTATTAGACAAACTAGTAATAAAAAAGTCTCTATCATTCTTCTTTCAAACAGTTATTTTTTGTGGGTGAAAAGTGAGGACAAATTGTGATTTAATACCAACTTTAACCTTCCTGTTTGCCTTGATGTCAATTTGACACCATTCATTTCAATGTGTATCACTCGAAAAATAATAGTTCACTTTTTATTTTACTCCATAATTCATCACATTTCCTAATTTGATGGGTACAATTAATTAAGCGTTGTAGGTCATGAGGCAGTCCCAGCTTTGTTGGTGTTCATCAGTGTGTTCAGTGATTTGTGTATAGATGTTCAATGGTGTCATGCCTGTTTATACATCTTTCCGGCCAGCTGGCGTCAGTCCTCGCATTTTTTCATCTGCCTCTCAAAGATAAGTATAAAAATCAAAAAGTAAAGCTGCCTGAATAACACAGACTTGACTTCACTCCTGTAAAAGCACCAAAGCTAATAAAAAAAAAAATAAGGAAGAAAGTAAGACATATTATATTCTCAGAGGGCTTCTGACATTTGTGGAGAAAAATTACTAATAATAGTCATGCATTATTAAAGTACGGTCGTCAGTTCTTCATAACAAATAAGTTAAATTATTGCCTTCCTGCGATAATGAACTGCCAGTCACTGTTAACAAGGAAGATGCACTATACTTGCAAGCAATGAAACAAATAATAACAAATTATTTGTCTTATTTATTACAATATGTTTTCATATTAAATTACTAAATCAGACATTTACTGCTACTGCTATTCATATGAAAGTGATGATGACAAGTGTTTATGTAATCCAATTAAAGCAAGTAAGCCTAAAAACTCATAATGTTATACAGCCATAGATAATGATGCAGATGGTGATGTTTGACGACCAGCAATCACTCAAGATTAAAAAACACCCATAAAATGAATCAGAAGGCAGAGAAATGCCAACATCTGCTCTGACTCAGCCATTTCTATGAATTTCCATGAACACAAATGAGCGTATTTCAGAAAGATAGGCACAAACGTAGCTGACATATTTAGAGACATATTTACCTCAGCCAAGGATGTTGATGGCATTTGTCTGTTTGTTAGCAGGATTACGGAAAAACTGCCAGATGGATCTTGATGAAAATGAAATTTGAAGATGGGTCTAACTTACACTGAACACAAATAAACAAAAACACTTCTGTTTTTGCTCCAATTGTTCATGAGTTGAAATCAAAGATCTAAGACTTTTTTCTATGTACAGAAAAGGCCTATTCCTCTCAAATTATGTTAACAAACTTGTTTAGATCTGTGTACCGGTAAATGAGCACTTCTCTTTTGCCGATACAATCCATCCACCTGACAGGTGTGGCATATCAAGATGCTGATTATAGACAGCATGATTATAGCACAGGTGTGCATTAAGCTGGTCACAATAAAAGGCCACTGAATCACAAAATCAACCGGACTACCTGTGTGACCAGGGGCTCCAGAAGCCTCTCCACAGTCAAGGTACGAATTTCAAGACTCTTGGGATCCCATTTCAACAAGATGGGGGAGGTGGCGGTCGTCATGGTCTCTGTTGGGCACAAAAGCAGATTGATGATTAAAACAATTGTTGCGATTATGTTTATTGATGTTGATTAAACATTTATTGATGTTGATTAAACATTTTTATTAAACATTCTTTAGTCCCATTGCACAAAATACTAAATTCACTAGAACTACTTCACTCCTTAGAGAGCATCCCCACTTTGTTTCATGCTTTCTTTCCCAATAATGAGATAATCTGTCATGGATAACCCTCAGCCAATCAGAAGCAACCACTCTCAGATACCAGTTTTAACCAAGCCCATTACAATTAATTTCTGAAAAGGTAGAACATAAGGCTTATTTTTCATGATCTTTTAAATTGTGGGGTTTTTTTTATAATTTGTATACATAATCGCTCAGTACACTTTTCGTATAGAGCTCTTCTCATTGTTTTTAAGGGACACACACACAATTAGACCAAATTATTGCGAACCACATATTTGGATTGTTAAAATAAAATAAAATGCACTCAAAAATATGAATAGATCAACATAGATTTACTGAAAATTAAAATGTCTTTACAAAAACCATTCTGCAATATTTTGATGCATTAAAGTTTATAAGACCTCACTTGAACACTTCATATCGGTGAGGTTATGTTCGGTAAATGTGAGGACTGAACAGCTGGCATGGGGAGCGGCAGTTTTTGTTTTTTTGTTTTTTTTAAAACGTACAAGCAATTTCAGAATGGGCCAGCTGGGACTGTCACACTCTAGTTCCAATACCAATGAGGCAGAAGGGAATAAAGGGAATGACAGATCTGGGCCAGCGGTCCCGAATGCTGTACACAGTTCAGTACAACATCAGGCAAAGCTGTATGAAATCACAACTTCATCAAAAGTATGGCATTTTAGATTCAAACATGTCTTTCGGGACTTCACATGCACTGGTGAATCAAGCTTTTTCCAATGTTAATTATTTATGTATAACCAATATAACATAAGGGAAAGAATAATGCATGTCGTATTGACTTTTATGTTAAAGACTACTTTAAAGGGGACATATTATGAAAAATAAAATATTCTCCATGTTTCTAACTCAGATTTTGGTAGTTTCGCAAAAAAAAATCCAAAATTACGGTTTCATTACCAAAGACTGTCACAGATGTTTGGGAATTGTGTTAACCTGTGATTAGCCTGTGATTCTCACTCTCTCTGTGTGTATATATATTGTTTCTTAAGAGAGAGAATTTAGTTTGTTATGATGTGTGCCTTAAGCCGTGGGCCTTCTCACGATTTTATTATGCTCGCATAATGACAATAAAGTATCTTGAATCATGAATCTTGAATCTTGAACTTGTGGGAAAAGGGTATAATATAGGACCTTTAAGAAACTAACCCTAACCCCCTGCCTTTTTTGTTACGGCCTGTTGGGGTTCCAGAGGTTTCAACTACGGGAAGCAACTCTGTCACAAAGTTAATATATTACTGCTATCTGAGAGCTACAAAGTTACTAATATATAACAAGGTAGGACATAAATCAGTGTCCCAGATGGAGGTACTGCTTGTTTCAACAAATGCTGTCCAGTTTCTTTTTATTGCTGGAACGCAGCACAATCACTGGTCAATTCATCACTCGATTGCAGATACTGTGTCTGCTGAGTGTGTCAAGAAATGCAGGCCAAATTGGAGCTTTGTTGTTAATTACGTTTCTTGTTTGTGTGCTGGCTTAAATAACACTTTGGTTGTTGAGGCTCATTAATCATTCTAGCCTACTGGAGCCATAAAAAGCCTGGGTACAAGTTCCTCCATTTATTGTTTTAGAAATAAATCAAATCAATACAGTGGGTTCAGCTCAGCTTGCACACTTCATTTACAAGTCACAGCAGAGACGTATGACTGTGTAAGATAATAAATGAATACTCAAGTCTCTGTGTTACTTTCCAGTGCTTGTAAAAATGTGTCACGTACAGCTGACTACAAGGTGCGCAGCACGCCATGTGGGACAAGATCAAAGACTAAAAACAATTAAGAAGCTATTCATTTGAATACGAGGGCTCGCTAGTCTGTACACACAATGTAGGAAAACATTAATGGAGTCGAGCATGGTGATGACACAATGGTATGACTTTCGATTTAGTTCAGAAATTTAGGAATTTTGAGTAAAATTTGTCTAAAAGAATAGAAGTAACATTTGTTTTCCTCAAAGGCTTGATAGCTTTAACCTCAGGGCAGTAAGGCCGATTGATTCATGATTCCTTTTTGCTTAGTGGAGCATTAATTTCTCCCAATGAGCACAAACCTTTTAAATGAACAGACTTACACAAGGCTGTTTCAATTATTATCCTCGCTTGGCAACCGACTGTTTTGCATTGAACTTGAGGTTGAGTTAAACAGTGTTGCTCAATACACTTTATGGATGTAGGGATTGAACATCCTCCCCTTGCTTGATGGCAGATTTTGGTTCACTGAGTAAAGCATCCCCATGATTAACAATAAAATCTGATTATGCGGCATAAAATAAGAAGCAACTTGCTTTAAGATATGGAGTTTGACACACAAATTGCAATAGATCCGGTCTGCCATCAAATATGGAGACAATTGTATCTTCAAAAAGTATTGAATCTTTATTCTTGTGTCATCATGCATGCAAATTACACTGAGTAAAACACACAATTAACTTATATTTGCACCCTATATATTTTCTTCTTCTATGGAAACCTTTGAGGCCTGGTCCTGATAACACTCTTCTATGGTTTATTGTTTTACAACCTAAAAGAAGAAAGCATAGCATAGAAGAAAAGCTCCATGGGAAACAGCAAAACTGCAAACACAGAAAAGGAAATGACATTCCACTGAAGTGTCCCATTTGGCCTGGCAAGATAGACAAAACATAAAGTAATGCCTTCCCCAATGCCACTAGAGCCTATAATTACCACTAATAGAGGAAATGAGATTAACATCCCAGGGATTTGGCTCTTTTTTGGGGGGGTGGGGGGGGGCAGCATTGTAGCATGGCTGGCAGCCCTACTGAGCCTTGTAGTCTTATAACCGTCATTAGTAATGACTTTGTGAGCTTGTTCCATGATACAATTCTACATATTAGAGACAGAATTCATCATCTACTGCCACAAAATGGAATGAATTTTCAAAACACAGGAACCTTAGAAACACCATGAGACCAGACCTTTGACAACTACTTCTACCATTTCTTCATGAAAGCAAACTGGTCTAATCTCATCCCAACTAGGTTGTTTAAACATGTTTTACCCTTCATTAGCACGTCTCTGTTGGACGTCTCTGCTCAATCTATCTCTCTTAGCAGGCTATAATGTACCACTGTCCCTTTAAGTAACTCTACTGCAGTTCATACCACTGACCACCACATCCTATTACAATGAATGGAACGTTGCCATTACAGGAGCTGCATTAATTTGTGTTGTATCAATCTGATCAATCTCAGTATACCTATACCGGTACATCAATCTATATGTTAATCCACACATACAATTTTTTTCTGCGTCATCAGCTCTGAGTCCCCACGCACCTTTTCTTGAAATTCACACAGTTCTTTTTACTATAAATTCGACACGATGATTATGTTTCCTACAAACTCTCGATTTGCAGGTTTGAACTGTGGATGCTGTCAAGAAAATGTGACTCAGAAGTGTGAAAAAAGATGCTTGTTTACACAGAAGCTGAGAGCACCAGAACAAACATTTTGCACCATTTTGCACTTCTGACTGTAAAGCATGTTTTGCTATCAGGATGCATCGGTGGTAACAGTGTGGGAGTAATAATAATGTAATCTGTAACTTTGCCACGTGCTGCTTTTTTGTTGTGACTAAGTTAATTGTTATCTAACACCAGGTCTTCTTGATAAAGTTTGTTTTTAATTGGCCATTACACAATTGGTACCTTAGGTCCTGCTGGTGTCAGCACTTCTTTGAAATAACGCTGACATGGAATAGAGAAAACTGCTAATGGAGGGAAAGTAATTACCTCAGTCGGCCAGGTGTTAACCAGGCTGTGTGTGTGTGTGCTTGTGTGTGTGTGTATGGGAGTCTTATGCTAACCATTCAGTATGTTTAGAAAACCTGTTAAATGATTGGGATGATAGCCAGACTTATGCCACCGGGCGACACAAATATCTGGTTAGATTTGAATAATCACAAGTTTCCCAATGTAAAGCTTCATTTTCGATGAATTGTGATTTTCTACTGCAATGGGAAAAGCTTTGTTAAACCAACAGTAAACGTCTATTTATCTACCTGATATTTACGTCCCATGAGACAAATTGACTTGAATTTCACATGGCTCAAACGTGGAGTAAAGCTGATGATATTTACATTTTCATGTTATCTGTAATCACTGAACTACTTATATCCATCAGGGTTCTGTGATCTAGAAAAAAATATATCATGATCTATTTGATTGCAATCAAAATGTAATTATTTTGATTACATTGTTCTTTAGTTTCACTAGATTTTAGTGTTAATCCAAAAGCTATTCTGTTCACCTGTGGTTTGTTGTTGTTTGAACTATTCCAATATATTCCAATCTAAAAATTCATGGCAATCCAAAACAAGTGATATTTTGACTAATGGTAAAACAAATGATACAGCTCTCCTGTTGAGAAAAAAAACATGCAATTGGGGGCTTTACACAGGAGCTAGAGAGAATTGAGTCATCTGTTGGTTGAGTGGTGCAGTACCAGCGTTGCCTTTCTAGAGGTGTAACCTTGTGCAAACTCACTGCTCGGTTTGAAACAGAAATCTCCCAGGGGATGAACCAAGCGTGTTTTTTTAAAGCCCACAAGGAGCATTTCTGCAACGGAGCAGTGATCCACAGGCACGATAAGACTGAGCATTTGTATTCAGAGGTACATGAACTGTTAAACAGTAGATAATTTAGCATGCTTGGCAACAACGAGAGGTAAGGCAGGAAGACGAGGCAAATTAAGTTCTATAGCGCAATTCAGAAACCAAGGCAATTCAGTGTGCTTTACAGGCTATGACAGCTTTACCCATCAAAGCTGTATCCTCCATTAAACATAAAAGCCTCAGCCCATCAGCAGAATTGGCATGAATATTTTGACGGTCATCAAGATCCAAATGTATAGTTAAGAGCCTGCCTGTCACGCTATGTGCAGTCTACCTCTATGTAAAATCAGTCAGTGCCCCGTAGCTTTCATCGCATTGGCTGACGATAAGCAAAAATGAAGAATCAACTAAATGACTGGCTCTCTACCAGTCGTTTAGAACTGGAGAAGCCTCCTTGAATGAGAGGTGAAACGTCTTCAGCCAAACTTATCAAGTTCAGTTGATTCTTCATTTTTGCTTCTCGTGATTTACCCCGACCTGGATGACTGGACACCATACACAGACCTATTTGACGGTCTTAAAGTGGCACAAGTACGGCTTGAAGGTCAAATCAGGATCAACTGGCTTTCTATTTATGGTTTGAAGGTTTCACCTCTCATCTAGGAGTCTCTCAGTTCTGCTGTTTTTCTTTTGATGTTTATTTTATTAGATTAGATAGTATTATTTCTTTGTTTAATATCTCTTAAATGTATCATCATGGATGACACAAACAGTTTTGGTTTTAGGTTTGCTGAATATGTGTGTATGTATATGTATGTTTATTAATATTTCTAGGTAGGTCGGTTCTTTTCAAATTTCATAGTGAGCAATTAAATGCCGAACACATAAATACAGATAAGCAAATTAATCCTTCACCTTTTGACTGACGTTATCACGTTGGGCGCTGAATGTTTTGTACAGTTCAAGTGGCAACACAACATCTGTGCTTCTGAATTCTGGTCACTTCAACATCCTGTCTGTGGGTACTCATCCATCATTTAGGAAATTTGTCTTGCCTAGTTCTGCAATTTACTGACCAAGATGAAGGGAGCAGCTGTGAAGTGGCAAATACACAGAAACAAACGGGTTTTTTGGCAACTCTTGGGCATTTCCACCAAAAACAAAGTTAATCCACTCAGTTCTTAGACCCTCTGAGGCTGGAGGGCAAAGCAGCAATCTGTGCCAGTCTGTGCAGCAGAGAAGCTTCCATGCTTTGCTCTGGCCCTCTGGAATAAGCCTGTGGCGATTGCAAGACGAACAGAGTGAAAGTTTCCAAAGGTAGTTCTTGCAAATGGAGATACTCAGGTGAGCCAAGGGATTCTGCAAATGTCCCTGTATATATGTGTGTGTTATAAATTAATAATCAGAATCAAGACTCCTCCCTCAATGAATGCATGTTGATATGGATTAACTTCACAACCACAAATGAGGTTAATACATGATAAGCATTCAGGCAGCAGAGAAATAAGGTCGCACAGCAAGTGCTACAACTAGCAGAGTACACTATATGTAAAATCCTAATGTTGATTTATATATAAGATAAACACTACATTTACACAACAAATATATGAGGATTAAGTAACAATTTATTGGTTACATTTTTTTTGTTTCTGTTATTATATACAAATTGATATGAATTTCTGCTATTTAAAATGTTGATGTGTGCTTGCATAATTGTTGAATTGTTGAATAATTGTACAAAAGAAATGCATTTCAGAAGAATAGTTCCACATAAAAATAAGATACTTTTTAAAATTGCAAGATTCAAATTTCTTCGATAATTCTTTTTTTCGATAAAGCTTTGAAAGATATTATGCTAAGAGGCAGCCTCACTCCCAGTGTGTTAAGATGATTATGTGTCTCATATCTGTATGTGGATGAAACACAAAGTATTTAAATACACACATTCTTGTGGTTCTTAGAGTGATAGTACTAGATATTTTTAGCACAGAGGTTTTGGAAAAAAACATGCATATTTGTTACAGATAAATCTACCATTCCAAATCTGCTTTGCCTGCAAATAATGCAATGATCCTTTGCCACGCAACTAACTTTGTGCCTCCATTCCCTGTCATTTGTCATTATGGAAAGATGACATGCAGAACAGACACTGCTTTGACCCAGATTCAGAGCAGTTAAGCACATTCACACACTCGCTTGGAGCAGTGGGTGAGTCTCTAAAAGCAGAAGTCAGGGCTCAACCTGTCATATCTCTGCTCTCCAGAGCTATGTTCTCACATCGTCCAAAATAGGCAGATCAAAGCAGAGTGCAACCTGGGAAATTGTCAAGGCAGCCATGTTCTTTCAATAATCTTTTGAAAACAAAATACAAGCATGCAAAAGCTTAGCACAATCAAAATACATATTTTCAAAATGCATGTCTCTGATGGGCTGGAAGGTATAAATAAATAAATATTCTCCATCAGGGCAAAAATGGGCATCAGCATTTTTGGCAACTGTATGAAAATGTTTTAGGTTATTGCTTTTTAACCTTGACCAACAACTTATGTTTTAATTAGCACTTGCTTGGACAAGGAATTCATCAAATCCATGATTCATCAGATAAAATGATGGATCATGGATTTGTTTATTTCCATTTTAATCAACATGTGATATGTTTCCCTAATTACGTAAAAACTCTTACAAAAGTTTCCACAAATCTTAGTGGAGAGATGAAACACGGGTTAATCTTAGCAGAGGTGCATAGTATTATTCAGTCTTGCCAAAATACTATTTACATTTTTAGTGCAACACATATCTCAAAATATATTCTGCTCATGTCTATATGCTGTGTTTACATATAACTGAGTTTGCCAAGCTGCTGAAAATACAAAATAAGGTTCAGACACACACTAAGTGTGAATGCCATAAATGAGTCACTCAAAGCAGGAGTACACATCTGGCAGCTTGCAGTCATATGGTGAACACTTGGGTACTTTCCAAAGTATTCCCAAAATGATCTCTTAATTGCATGACTATGCACGGTTGGAGCAGGTGTCGTGTCAAATTCCCATCTGGGGGACTATTAAAGGCAAATCCTCTTTAACAACAAACTACACAGCAATGCATCTGTCAAAATGAAACATCCAAAAGTGAAGCAGACAACTGAATTATTTTGCAATCACTTGTTTGTGCCAAACTGGACAGATTTATTTATTAACCATAACAGTAGACAAAACAATACAGAAATCTTAACAAATGTTCTCCCAATTATTTATTTCACAAAAATTAAGCATAGGGGCAGGCTGTTAGTTCCCCTGAGGAGTATTTATTAACTATAAGAGTTATGAGCCAGCACATTCACATGTGACTCCTGCTTACAGTAAAAATAGCATATTGAGCATGTGGAATATTCAACACTGGTGCATCAAGAGACACACATGCCAAATTTAATGTAGATAATATTAACGTTTTTCAAAATTTAATACAGTACATATGTATGCAGGCAAATAGATGCACAGACAGATTCCTCTATTTTAAGGAAATGAAAGGAATATTATAGCAAGCAAGCTACGTAAACATGTTTGGAAGATTTCTGAGAAAGTTGAAAAAACATCGAAAAATATCCTCATTATACGTTCAGACATTTCTGTAAACATTACCAAGCAGCTGGAATATTCGCATAACACCCTGGGTTTTGGCGTATTTCTAAAGACCTCAGGGGGTGATTTTGACAGCAGAAAATTTATGTTTTAGAAATTGCCCTGAAATATTTTTTTTCACAAAACCTCTGACTCCAAGTTTTTGTCTGACCAAATTCTAATCCTTGACTTGCCACAGGCCAGTGTATAGATTTTCAGTAAGAGGGTAGAAGACAAGCACACACCAAACAATAGGAATTTAATGCACCAGGACAGTGCACCGACGGTGTGGGGGGAGGAGCTGGGTCAATACGTGGGGCTAACACCGGTCCCACATGAAGCACATAGTGGGGGAGGATAGAGCGAGACAAGTGAGGCTTCAGAAAGCTGGTAAAACTGAGAGGAAGGAATGAGCCCTTACAGGTTTTCTTCTCAGATTTGTTTTTGATCGAATCAAAACAGCCAAGACCCACAACTGAGGCTGAGACAAAGAAAAAGCAGAGAGGACATTCTGCTGCCAGGAGTGAGTTAATCCAACGAGTCATGATTAGAGAAAGCGATTGTTCAAGTGAGAATAGCACTGATTGTTTGCAGTGCTCAACATTAATGTCTGCGTGCTGAATCTGCAAACAACTGGGCAACAGATTAGCGATATTTGAATCCAACCTAAACACAGGAGCATTTATGTGCAGATGTTTTAGCAGCTTCCCGTACCTCTGCTAAGCTCCAACCTCAATCAATATAAGATCTGAGCCGTTTATGAAAATACATTTTCATTGAATATTGACACAACAGTAATGACAAAAGCTTCAAAAGAAATGGAGCATTTTCTTGGTGAACTATTATTCAACCGCACCCATTCACAGATTTCACTCTAATGGAGTCATGAGATGATGGATGAATTTTGTAAAATAGCTGTATAGAGAATAAAGCTGGGCAGTAACAGTATCAATTTTGACAGCACCAACTTGTTGGTGGGGCGTCATGGGTCTGGTCTCAGGCAGATACATAGACAAGAATTTAAGAGAATATCCTCATTCTAAGCTGCTGCTGCTGCTGGCACCATACGTTCAAGCATTGCTGAATCATGCCCGTTATTGTTCCCCATGAAACAATATAGTCCTCTTTTCTTTCCCCTGGTGTGTCACATAAACTGTTGCCTATTGAAACAGCAGCTGCAGATTCAAGAAGTCAAAAGAATACGTACCAATGTCACATGCTGCTGAGTGCTGAGTAAAAAAAAAGTTCGGTCAAGTGTCCCCGCTGTCCAGGAATAGATAATGTGTTACCATAGAGACAAGGACGCACACACTTCACTAAAAAACCTGCTAAAAATGTTTGCTGTCGTTTCAATCCCATCCCACAAGGCAGAGTTTTTCCTGTGACTATTAGAGGTAAAGATTATGTCAGAACTGCTGATTGTTCTGTGTTGTTTCTAATACTTCATCTCTCAACTCTTAAATGGCACCAAGCATTTGTGCAAGAGCTGCAGCGAAAGAAAGCCTGGGAGCAGAGACATTCCTGTTCAGTAGCAGGGCAACTATGGCTACCTTAAAGCTCCGTTTCAGCACAACAAGGGGTTCCGTGGTGTTCAGCCAATGTTGCTTTCTCTCCCGGGAGACCAAGAACACAATGCAGTCCGGACCACCATTGATTCAGCCCCGGAATTGAATTTCTTTTTCTTATCACCAATAAAAGAAAACGGCTTTGTACCATAAATAGCATACAGTAATTGAGCCAAAGCATTCAGGTGACTAATTGTAGATGGCTGTGAAAGCTTGAAATTTGGTGTAATTAAATGAGGAATGTGAAATAAGCGATGGGCTACATAATGGCTAAAATGCTGAAGCATACTTAGACTCATATAATACTGTGTTCAGACAACTCTTTTACTTTACAAAATCAAATCAAATTGTATAGTTTATCTAGTAAAAGTGTTAAAGAAAATTAGTTTCGCCATTAAAGCATGCCTAACAATGGTCAACTATAAATATAACAGTATCACAAAGAGTGGATGTTCTTTTATATAAAATGACAGAAAAAAAATTATGAAGGTTAAATAAATAAGCCTTTCTGACACGAGGTTAGGGAGTAATGCACATGCAGATAAGAGACTGATGGCTTTCCTGCAATTGCAGCTTTTCTTATAGTTAATACAATCATAACAAGGTATTAATCAGTGACATTTAATTATTCAACCATTCAATTGTCAGATAAGTTGATTACAGTTTTTCAAAAGTAATTGTTTGGTTCATTTGATAATAAAAAAAAAAAAGCCAAATAACAGATGCTCAGCCTCTCAAAATTATATGTATTTTAATATCATTGCTATCACACACAAAGGTCAAAGCCTTCTTCATATTTTTAAGGAAAGGAAGCACTGGACATAATATTTTAATACATATTTTGAACTAATAAACTAATTGTTGGCATTGCACTGTGACAGTCAATTATGGTAAATTATATCCCACACAAAATATATTTAATTTTCAATGCATTTCTCTTTAACTCCTCTGTGAAATCAAAATCCGAAGAACACAGGTCACAACACATATCCAAAGGTATTGGATCTTTTTTTTTCTCATGCTTCCAGATGCAAATAAAATGGAATAGTCCAGTCAACATAAGGGGGTGTAGCTCCTCACAGCCCTGGCAGATTGTCTGCATGCCTCCTTGCCAATCAATTCTAAATGCGGCAGCTATGTGACCCTTAGGAGGATTTGTGAGCTTCCATATATCCAGTTACAGACAGGGAACGGGTCAAACTGCACTGCTCAAAAAGCAGGGATCTGACTCATGCATTGTAATTTTGACTGCAAATCTGAACCATGCATGCAAAAAAAAAAATGCATTTTTTTTTTTTAAGAAAAGCTAATCTCGTCACAACCACATTTTGCAATTGCATGAAATAGAAATTCCTTTAAAGAAGAGGGCACTTTACTCAAAACTCCAGAGAGTCATCAGGAAGCTGCAGGGCGCCACACAACACGCTGTGGGAAGGGATTCTCCAGATTCTCCACCGGTTTACCGCAGGTCATGAAAGAACGTCTCCGAGCTGTAACACTCAAAACTAAAAAAAAAAAAAAGCAACGCTTCACTCTGAGGGTGACGCGAGTCAAGGAGGTGCATTCCGCTATTTACAAACCGGAATGGAATGGAATTGCAATAAATGAATCAAATCTGAACGTGCGTAAAGATGTTAAATTAAACAAAGACGCACAGTTGTCAGGTATTTAATAGCGCTGCAGACGCACAAAGACGAGAGTCTAGAAACGGGAGAATGTCCACGAAGCCTCCGGACGTTTATGCGGATGTGGCTCCGGTATTTTGAGCCACTGTCAGCTAGCTGAGCCACCCCGCTAGCCTAGCCGCCTAGCTTTCCTTTACCACGGGCTCCCCGTCAGTCGGTCGGAGCCGCCTTTCAGCACTGTGCGCACCGGATAGCAGCACTCAGAGTGCGCTCTGGCAGAGTCTCCCTTGCACGTATTTATCGTGAAAGAAAAATAATGAAAAGCAGACAGCATGATGCAGTAAAATTAAGCGTAAAAGCATCCTTTTATTTATTAAGATATTCCTCCAAACTAGTTTCCGCACACTGATGGATGAATCGGCTGACCTCGCCTTTGCTAATCTCAGCAGTGTAGCCGGTCAAGCCAGTGTGATGCTACCAGGCTGCTAGCACCAATTATCCAGCTGATAAAGCCGCAGCATTCACACAGCGAAACTGACGTTACCGACCTTTCAAATGTTATGGTGCGGAGCCTCTTGGAAGTCAGCAAAATTGTGTAGAGCGCCTTGGTTTCACTGAGAAATGTTATTCCCCCCACAAAAAAAAATGGTGTCCTCCTCCTTTCCTCCTTTCCTCGTGAACAGTGAAAATCGACTCAATCCGGACGCTTTCCTCAATCATGTGGTGCTGAAGCTGAGGCTACACGCTTTCTGTAAACGCCTCCTCCTGTGTCTGGCTGCGAAATAAGGAGCCCCCACCCCCCCTCCCTCCTTGCAATCCAGCCACAACAGCGGAGTAAGGCAGGTGCAGATGATGGTGCGCCTTCCCGGAGAGAGCCTTGCAATATAATGGCATGTGCGGAGCGTCAAATCAGGAGAGTCTCCGTTTTCGACGCATGCGTAATGAGGAAGGATGCGCACTGCGAGGGAGTGCACGTCGGGAGAATTTCTGGTAAATTCCGCGAAGGAGCACGGCGACTCCAACTGTAGTAACAACATGAATAATGTTATTAATATTATTATGACTTTTTTTCCAGAAATATTTTTTTTGTACAAAAATCAGATTAATATTGGAATGATTATTGAGTGGAGTATCAAGAACCACCAGAATGGTGGGTGCAATTTAAGTATATAAAGTACTGTATGTAAACAACTATTTTTGTTTTCTTGCATTATTTTATGTTTTATAATTTTAAAAAAGTATATACAATTACATTTTTGTTGTAAATAGTTTGAAACACAAATCGAATCAGAGTCTTGGTATAAATAGCTTTGTGAATAAAATCAATTTTCATTGTGAAAATTGATCCAGCATGTAATTTTTGATGGACATTTAAAAATAATAATAATATTTTGACCAACAAAATGTACACACATTGTACACTGTACACATTTTATCAGAGGTTTCCAAAGCCTGGGGCATGACCCACTGGTGTAACACAGGAGCTTTCGCCCATAGCAAGCTGGGAGAGGCTCCAGCAACAAACCGGATGAAAATGGATGGATGGATAATAACTATTGCTTCATGTGTAATAGCTTTAAAAGTTGAATTTGATGAGGGAGGGATAGATTCTGTTAATTACTAAAATGCTGATTATAACATGGGGTAACTCTGGCAAAGAAGAACAGCTGTTGTCTGAGACAAGCCAGGACAAACGGAAAGGCCAGCACTCACACAGTTCCCAGTTAAAAATCCATGGAGGAAAAGGTGCTTCAACCATGAGCTCAGTCAAGTTATCTTAGCTCCTCACGCCAGCCCTACAGGTGAGCCTCCGTGCAAGCTTTAAAGGTAAATACTTTCTGATGCGCCACGGCCCAGGGCTTGGATTGCTTGGTATAATCATGAGCTTTGCCTTCAGACTTCCTCCTCATTTTGGCAGTCCAGTGCAATGTCTGCATAAGTGCAGTCCCATCTGTTTAGAACACACATTCATATTTCACCACAATGTGCCCCTGATCCCTTCCCTTACATCCACAACTCATTATCACTTCATGCCATTATGCTTTCTCTGGGATATATTTCCATTTCATGATAATCTCTTTATGCATTTCCTCACTTAAGGCTCATTGGTGTTCAGGTATTTTATTTTAAAATGCCGAAGTCATGAATTTCTGTGTGCATGATCATTCTGAATGGCCTTGCAAATAAAACATTGACTGGTTACCCTGTAATTGAAAATTGTACATCACCTAACTGACTCTGAAGAAGTATCCCTTATTTCCACGGTAACAAAAGACATGGAAAAGTATTTACAGCCTCATGTGCTCATGTTTCATTTCAGTTTAATACTTATCCATTATCTATATCCTTTAGTGAAGTTATGATCAGTGGAATAGGACCTGAAAGTAAAAAATGTGCCAAAAATGTGTCTGTCGAAGATTCTGATGATGATGATCTTGCATTCATTGCTATTAGCTTGTTGAAAAGCCTGCTTTCATCCAATGAGATATAATCAGACAAGCAATCAAATCTTCATCATTCTCATTCTCCAACCATGTATTATATCTAAAAGGGTCACTGAATCGCTCTATGTATGATTGCCTTTCATATGCAGAGCAGAAGATTGAGAGTGATTATATTTAAATGAGCACCCCGGATTTGCACAATGATTTTCAAGGGGCTCCGCTCAAAATATATCTCCAGCACTGAAAATGGGAATTCTTCTAGAGTTAGATGTCTGTACGAAAATTCTTGTGAATTAGAATAATGGACACCCAGGATGAGAAGTGTACCGTTTGAGGTGTTGCCAACTGCATCTAGCCTTATGACTCTGGTGTGGAGACATGGAAGAGGACAGATTATGGGAGGTTAGCAAAACAAAATCAGAATATATTCACTTTTTTTTAATACAAAATACATATGTGTGGAAAGGACTAGGGAAATAGTTAGAGGCAAACACACAGTCTGCATCTTTAAGGAGCAGAAACAAAGAACAAATTATTTTTTTCAGTGTGAGTTTTACTGAGTGCCAGTGACCCGGCCCGCTTAAAAAGGTAGTGATAACAGTTGCATACAGAAGTATAACATTTTATTTTTGAACTCAAACACAAACCTAGGATTGTATTATTACAGATAAACTGTGATAAATACTCTTGTCCTGAATAAACTGTATTTTGCAGTGAGGGAAGTATCTTTATTCTATTGCAACAATATTAAACTAATTTATTTGATTTCCTTAATTTATCTCTGTAAAAATGCAAAAAAAAATTAAAGCATGTACGAAGGAATTAGTTTGGACAGATTCTCATATGCATAAATCATTTGTTTACAGAAGACACAACAAACGCGCTATGAAATCATGCATCAGCAAGAGACCTGCTGAACAAAAGAAGGAAATACTGAAAAGTACATTTTGACCTAAATCTGGTACTGCTGAGGCAAGCATTTCTAAAGCTTTTCTCCAGCCACGGCACCCTTTCAAAGTATGCACAATCTTAAATCACCCGTGTCTAAAATTTATTATAAACAGGCGTACTCTGTATTCCGGCATGTATGTACAAATAAGTGTCTTTTTTATGGAGAGCAAAGATCATTTTCTTGTGGAAACCTACTATTTCAGTGATCTCTGAAAAGTAATTTTATAGAGAGGGACCTGAAGTTGTTGTGTACAATTAAAGCGTCTTAAAGATTTACAGCCAATTATCTGGTCCACACTTTTGCACCTAGTATAGACTTCTCTGCAGGATGCATAAAATAGACAAAACGGCAATTACAGCAAGTTTCCACTGTTGCACAGGGAGTGGAGAAGGAAGATAACATCTATCCTCCATGCAGCCTCACTTTCTATTTACTTCTCTCTTTTTAACTTGGTTTTATTTTTGATGGATACATGATGCCTGCTTCTTCACATGTTGGCTGAGAGTGAATTGAATGTTCCAGCTGTTGCAGCTATTTACAGCCTCTGCACCAGACATTAACAACTAGAATCAAAATAATTGCAGATGTCCTCTCAGTGAATACGACAGTAATTTTCTTCCCTCGGCTCACGAAATCTTTTGTCACTTAAGCCCATAGAAAAGCATTCCATTCAAGCGAATATGATGACTCAGTGAGAAATATATAATGTCTCGAAATAATATTTAAAAATGCTGATGTTGGCCTGGGATGTGTGCGGAAAGGATGTGGGTTATGATCAAAAATTGAAATGTATCAGAAGGAGCAGCAGAACTTTTACACACTCTCCAGGGACCGTTGAACCAATTCTATCTGTTCTACACCCGTCGATGTCTCCCGCAGTCACACACATTGACACAGTAAACTATCAGGAGGCTTGCAGCTGTCGTGGCTGCATTTACATATTAGTTTGTTGGAATGTTTCTGAGTTCCAAAATGAAGCAGAAGAAAAAAGAAGAGCCTGGGTTACACATTTTATCTACAGAACAGTTCAATTTCTGATGGGATTTCATGAAAATTGGTCGGAGTTTGCCATGCGGCAGGAAAGAACCCATTAAATTTTGGAATGGATTGCAATCAAGGGGTATATCAACAATTATTTTCCCCAACTGTCTTTTCACTGTTTTTCCTCTATTATGCACAAACTGTTGGCTGGAATTTGTTGAATCTTGGATACAAGGCTTGGAATGAGTCATCTTTTCCGCATTTTTGAGCTAGACTGCTTTTGTCAGTTAGACTTAAACTATTGAGGGATTACAATATACCTCCGATATACCTGCAGAGCATAGGCACTGTCACTGTGCAATAAGCCTGATCCCTTATTTATGTATGTCCTCATGAAATCATCCTTTTATATTTGAAGCATGCATGATGCAGTCTGCAGCATCCCTCAGGCAAATTACATGTTCTATTTTCTGTGGTCAGCCTTCAGTGACACTGAGACTGAAAAATAATTAATAATAAACAAAGAATACATATGACATTTTTAAATATCGAATGCATCACTGTTGCCAGAAAATCGAGCAACACTTACCGTAATCGTAATATGCTGCAGTATTACAAGGATTGCAATATTGGTGTAAAATCCGAATTCTCAGATGCCACTGTAAATTCTGTTGCTCTGCTATTTGTGCTAGAGTTTGCAGAGAAACTGGATGGGACCTCATTCTACTCCATGTTTTACGAAACGGTTGGAATAATTTATTCATGACAGATAATAATAAAGATGTGTGATATTGCCTTGGTGATCCCTTGGTACAGGGCAGCATTGTCATTTATTATCTGTTTTATGTGGACACACTTGTCCGTGGACAATGTTAACACCTTCCTGATTTCAAAGATTTATGTCAACGTATCCCTCAGAGGGACTGTGAGACCATGATAAAGCAGCACATTGGGTTTTAGAACCAGAGTGAAGGCCATTAATCTCCTGGCTGTTCTGTGATTAACACCCACATCACTGCATTTTCAACAACTCTGTCATCAATTAGGAGTGGCTGAGAGATAAAGAACCACAAATTGTTTCTGTGCATTCATCTAGAAATCAGTGCCAAGATGGCGATTACTTTATTTACTTGAAAGCAAACTATAAGCTGCATGAATTTCCAGGCAAGGATTCAAATATTGTTTGGGATATTTGCATTATAAGAACAATAGGCATTGTGTCCCCTTTAAACTGTTAATGATTACCTTCATTATGTGTGCCAGGGGAAATGCTTTGTTTATTTCTATGTTTTGTTTTGTTTGTTAGCAGGATTACACAAAAATTACAAGACAGATTCTCATGAATCTTGGTGGGCAAATTTACAAACACGTACTCATTGATGAGGTGCGAATAAAGGAGATTTGTAATCTGTTCTCAAGAGATGAGCTCGTTGTCAAAGCCCTGCAGCTTCGTGGCAGTTCACAGCATTGCCACTAGGTGGTAGGCTGTGATCAGCCACATCTCGAACATGACCTGGCAACACACACACACACACACACATAATTTTTATTGAATGTAATACAGGTAGTTATGTTTCACAAAATGCTTTTGTTGTGGTCATATAGGTGTAAATAAAAATAGTTATGAGAAATAGGTGTAATTATTGGCTCACCAGGGGCTAGGAGAGGTACATCAAAGGTGAGTGAATATATATATATGAGTATAAATAAGAGACAGATATGCTGTTTGTGCTACATCCTCATGATTGGCAGTCTGAGTGCACGTGAAATTAAACCATTAAATGAACTTTGATTGAGAAATCACTTTCATGCTCATATGCAAGTGTTTTCCTTCTTTCTTTCTAAAGTTTTCTGGAAAACACTGCAGCTTCCCTGTGTCTGAACAAAAGATTTGCATTTATGAAAAATGAATGGATCGCTGGATGCTTTTTTTTTCATGACAAATTCAATCATGCCTAGCGATGCTATCAACTGAATATGATAAGGTACTGAAAGAAAATTATGCAAAACCTTTTGACCCACAGTGAAGATTTTGCACATTTAGTCGCAGCTGAATATATTTTAAGATATAATAGTCAGATTGCTCCAGAATAATGCAGTTTGATATGTCAGCTGGTCCACAACTGAAGTCCTCACTGAAATATATCAAGAATGTTGGATGGATTTTCCTGCCCATTGATCAATGTGAGTAAATACATTCTTTTTCTTTTTTTTGGATGAAACTATCATTTATTGACATATGTGTGAAACAAAAAACCCAGATTTGTTTCATATCTGCAGCTCCATACGAGCCTTTTGTCCTAATTTTAGACACCTGTGCATGAATCATTGAACACAGGCACACATCCAATTTGGCAATACTTCCAGCAATGAATGTGGAATGCGACTGCAGCATCAGTCACCCACGAGTACCGATCTCTGTCGTCAGTATTACGGAGTTGTCACAGAGGCAGATGACGTGTCAAAAACAGAAGATTTGTTAGAATTTCCAACAGCATGATTCTGTTTCTGAATGACCTGTTCAAAATGTAATGTAGGACTCGGTGTTTTCAGTCTTTCTCTAAAAACAGGCACATAATCAACAAAAACAAACTAATGCACATGTCTGGGGGGCATTCTCACAGTCAGAATCACAGGGAAATAAAAATAAAACACTGATTGGGTGTGAGGGGTGTTGCTACAAGATTGTGGGGCAAAAAACATAACAACAGATTATGTTTTATTTAAAATGCAAACACACAACAGAGGCTAGATTCAGATGTGAAAAGTCAATCATAAATTACATTCTCCTCCATCTCAATGCCTGTGAGGTATCACAACCCTGACAACTATGGTGAAACAAGCGCAAAGCACCAAAGTTATCTTAAAGTCAAAACCAATATGCATCACATCCCCTGTTTTTTAGAGGACAAGGTTGGGTTATGTTCATATTTGCGCCACTGGAATGGTCTCATTAAAATTGATGGGGAAGTCTGAGATTTTGCTGCTGAGCTTGTGTCAGTCTCTTTTGAGCGCACGTGTTCACGACCTTTATGATTGCAAATGGCATATAGAATTGAAAAATACATATTTCATTGGTTAATTAATGTCCCATTATGACATAAGTATGTGTTGTTTTAGTCTATGATTGGGAGTTTGCCACCTAGTGGCACATTTCAAACCATAATTATTGGCATATTTGCAAATGGCTGCAAATTACCCAAAACTGTTTTGACACACATCATGGTTGGTAATGTTGAGTCTGCCTACGCATAATCAAGTTGAGATGTATTTTAGTGAACAGCTGAACTCCCTGCTTGCTATGCAAATCATATCGGTAGGCTGATAGAGAGAGCCGTTATATGACGTCTGAAGGACCTTTCTGAGCTTCTGCCTATTGCAGGTGATTGCACAGGAAAATCTCCCGGCATTAACATTATTAATAAACATTTTATTTCATTTTGGGTACATCAGTGAAACTGATCTGTAAAATAACGTGTTGACTGTTTACACTCGAGATGGACTCTGTCCTCAAATCACAGTATATTGCATTTCTCAAGAGACTTGGCTGTTGCAATGTATTTGCCAAATGAGACTGGATGTGTGACATGTTCTCCATTTTTCAACAGGGATGGAGCCAAACCTGTTTGAGCAATGTTCTGAGGAGAAGGTCTTCACCATAAATAGCCTGCGGCATCTGTCATTTTGTCAGACAGCACAAATCTTGGTGGCAGTCAGGCTGCTGATGCTACCGCTTGCATAGAATGTCACCTCTCTGTGTGCAGGGGGTCTTAACATTTTGTAGAACTCTATTTGCCTAAATTTATACCCCCCAAAATATAATAATAATAATAATAATAATAATAATAATGAGACAGCATACCTGATATGGTCAAATACATGTATTACAATATTATACTATTGCAAATTTAATGAACATCTGACACACAGTTGTTAACCGCCCACTGGCATTGTAGCCCATAATGCCTCTGTCGAGTCCTTCAACAAATTAGAGTCTGTGCCGCTGAATTGTTAACCAATCCAAACTTGTCAGCTAACTACGCAAAATTATTTTGCATAGTTAGTTGCGTAGTTTGTTGAGATCTCAACAAAAATAAACAATCACCATTGGCAATGAAAATATTGAGGTAGAATTTTTTTTGGCAAAATCGTTTAGCGACAGAGTTAAGTGAGGACGACCTGTACTGTCTGTACAATGTATCCTGCATCTAAATGAGCAGATACTTCCTTCAATCCAGTTCAACCTTGAAAAAGCCTTTGCATTTGGTAGCATGGAGGATAGGAACTGACATCATTTACCTTTAGAACAGAGTCCATTAGTCAGACTGAGTGGAAAAAACATGGCGTAAAACCAACAGTGCCTTTTTTAGATTTGAACAGTAATCCTGCCACATACCGCAGGACCAGTAGTCCATGATTATTAACAAGTGGCTAGGATTATCTTGACATTTATATGTATCCGCTTTTCATGAAGGGGAAATACACAAAGCAAACAGCTGGGATGGCTGTGGCTTAAGAATCAGAATCAGAATCAGAATCAGAAGTGGTTTATTGCCATTGTCAGTGAGGGTTCACAGACTAGGAACGTTGCTCGGTGAAGTCGTGCTACATCTAACATTAAGGACAAAATACAAAGACCATACAGGTACAGACATCAACAGCAGCCGGAGTGGTTACACAGATGTGTACTAGCAGCAGTAAACTATCGTCATCACGCAGTGAAAATGGAAAAGTGCAAGTTGTATTCAGGAGTCCGGGACAGAAGTGGTAGGAGTGTCCTCCACTTGTCATTGTTTCAAGCCCACGTTCCCCAATCTATATGCCAGTGTATCCTTGAGCAAGAATACTTAAACCCAACTTGCTCCCCAGGTCTTATAAAGGCTGCCCACCCTTCCCTACTTGAAATGCAGAAATCCCAAAAGCATGCCTAGTTTTGTATAGATATTTCATCAAAGCTTGAAGAGATGTGTGCAGCATGATGCAGCATTGATGTGCAGATAGAGGGAGGAGGTGCGTTGACACGACGTGCACCTCATCCATTCCACACACACACCAATAGGACAACTTATTGAAGCTGAGAATGTCGGTTTCATCTAACGATGAGCCTCCACACAGATATACGATAAAGGCTTTGAGGAGATTTTGATCACGGATGATCAAGAGCAGATCAAAGTTTCAGTGTCTGCTTGTTTACTATAAATTGCAGAAATGTGCTCGATTACTTTTCTTCAGTTTGCAGCAGACTGTACTGTTGCTAGAGTAACAGAAGAGCTGTTTCCCCATCGTGTTTTTCTTTGTGGATCAGGCATTCATGTTGAACAGTAATGCTGCCACTCAGTGAGCGCTTTCTGCCATGCAGTGGGTTTCAGCACAGTCGACATCTGTCTCGTGTGATGTCATATGCATCTGCTCTATGCTGGTATTATTTAGATCTGGAGTTAGGGTGCACTGGGAGTGATGTGTTTGCTGTCAGGCAGCAGCACTGATGGGAGGTGCAGCCACAGTGACAACAAATAGGAGCCACAAATAGGAGTTTGGTGCCGCTTGAGGTCATAATCATGCCAGCAGTGCTTAGGGGATAATCCTCACTTATGCACTTCAGGTTTGACTAAACATGAGCATGTGTTTTGTCTCATCCAGATATGAAGGACAATTCTGTTTGCCTATTTTACTTTACAATTCTAATTGAGAGAATCTAGTGGTTGAAGTAAATAAGATTGCTTATTTCAGTGAATGATTTGTGATGAATACTTGTCTTTGTTTTTTGATGCTTAGACTCTTCAGTGAGATGGAGATCGAAGGTCCTGAGCAGCAGCAAGATATATATCCTCCCTTGGAGTCCAGACAGTGGTGACGGCGGCTGATGACCCCTGGTAAGAGATGATGAATGCTGTGGCTGATGAATCTGTGAGGACTGGGTGGTGAAGGGAAGGTGGAAGACATGCAAACCAGCAGCTTGAAAGAAGTAGAGGAAAAAAGAGAGTCATATGTAAAAAGACAGCAGTGAGATCATAGACCAATCCTGCAGCTATTAATATTGAATAGATTTGGATCAATTGGTGATTGAACGAACCGAGCGTTATTTAAACCAGAGCAATCTGGTTTAAATACATGTTGATGGTTAAGTGCAAGACATTTCAGGATCATCATCATCATCAACGATCAACAGTTAAATTGTTGAAACAAAAGACAGTACCTGGACATTTTTTGGTGATGTTAATATTAAACGACAACAAAACTCCAGTCATGAGGAGCCTGTCTGTGATCTTGAGATAACACAAAGCCGGACAGAATAAGAATGACACTATTATTGGATGAACTCCCTGGAGTCAACATGCACATTCAAATTACCTGTGGTAAACAATCAGAAGCCGATTAGACGTTCACATCCTATCATGCAATTTCAGTTGTGACATAATGTTTCAGTCATGCCACAGACATTATAAACTAAATTATATGAATATTTAATAAAGTGAGTCATGCCATTAATGCCAATGCATGAATTCTGACAATAAGGAAGGAGCTTCCAGAATAAAGGCAGAACAGAATAATTGTATAACTAATGTCACTAATCACTGATTATGAGTCTTGCATGTAGTTTGTACTGAGTAAAGAAATGTGCATGGACCTTAGAGATAGACTTTTCTCTATAATTAATGCACCACTGAAGTTAGAAAGTTAGCTTCACCCCCCAGGGGGCATCAAATAATTCCCGCCATAGTTCGACCATATATTGATCTTACTAGAAGTCTGCTAATTTAGGGTGATTGGAAAAACCATTGTGGGTCTGAAGAGCCTTTAAATACTGGGACAGAAGTAGGACACGTGCACCTTATCGAGATAAGATAAGACAAGATAGATAAGATCAGGTGAGATAAGATGAGATGAGACAAGATGAGACAAAATGACACTAGACGAGAAAAGATGAGATGAAATGAGCCGAGACGAGAGGAGGGGAGATGATGTGAGAAAAATACGATTACTATTTATTGATTTAACTTTATTGATCCTACAGTGGGGGAAGTTCACTGTCACAGCAGCTCAAGTGGTAGGACACAGTAAAAGTACCAACAACATATAAATATATGGTAGAATATGGAATATAATTTTGACTTTAAACAAAACCGTACTGTAAATTGTGATGACAGTGACAGCAGGAGTCGATTACAATGCAGCATACAAAGTGACTGCATCTGGAAAGAAAGACCTACAGCAGCAATTCCTGAATACACTTGAAATGTCTGTCACTGAAGGAGCTGCGTCAGGCTCCCACACTCTGATGCAGAGGGTGGGAGGTGATGCAGAGGTGATGCACTTAATGGCTGACATGTTCTCCTGTCCCCCACCATAAAAATATAAGAGGCCACCACAGTGTCATATAAAGTTTCCAACAGTGGCACGGACAATCAAATAGAGATCAACATTCTCAGCAGGCTCAGGCAACAGTGGCCCTTCCATGTGAGTGTTTCCCTTAAACATTCTCCAAGTTTAGTTTTTTTTCCAATGAACACATTGTCAAATGGACATCTCCATTCATCACGGCTCACCTTTGTAAAGTCCTTTATTTTTTAGCTGAATGCATTTTGCAGTTGTGCAGCATATAGCATTTAACAATTTGAAAAGAGCTCCACATCAATTTCATTTCCACCTAGTAATTCTTTCGGCGAATGAACAGTCTCTTGGAAGAATTGGGAACATTAGGTTGGCTCAATGAAAGCAAAATTAAATCAGTGAAGTGGAGAATGTGAATTTGTCCTTCCTGTCTTTTCATCTTTGTTCTTAACAATGATGCGCGTAATATGTATATCACATGACTGTGACATTAACAGAAAGGGGTGAGCAGACAATTTGATTTTCCTCTAAAAATAAATGTATAGAAATGTTGGCAAGAGATGGAAATACAATAAGATAAAAAGAATATATGTAAATTATTGTGGAAAACATCCTGATGACTCACTGCAACAACTATATTTAATGCTATGAATATTTGTGCTGACAGTATAGTGTCTGGAGATGTCTGGCCCTCGACATTCTATTTTTGCAGTGCAGCAGTTTGTGGAGGTGTTATTTTTACATGTGAATAATATAAAAAAAAAAAACCCACAAGCTTATTTCTCCACCCTTGAGTTGAGGCAGTAAAAATGAAGGCTGACCTGGAAAGTAAGCATCTACAACTGAATTAAAACATGTTTTTAAAAACAAATCTGATTACGAGCTCTTCAGATTGCTATTATATTTTTTAGCTGGGCTAGCTGTGAAACCATGGTTATTACAGTTTCATACTTAAATGCAGTTTCAGAAATATGACTTCACCCCTTAATGTCAGGTACCATCAGCTGAGGCTGACTAAATATTCTTCTGATGAATCATCCATGCAGTCAGACAGGTGCTCAGTCACTATAATCAATGCTAAATAAATTTCTGTCATACAAATAAAAGAAAGTGTTTGCAAAAAAAGGAAAAGTAGAAAAAAGAGTTTAAGAATAAGGAAGTAGATAGTCTAGTTAGGGTTTGAAGGCTTGCTTTAAACTGGAGCCAAACACACAAAAGCAAAGTAGCTGCACAAGAAAAATGTTTCACTGACAGTTTTCCAAAGATTGCAAAGAGTAACTCAATTTACAACCTGATACTGATGATTGCAAAATGATGAAATATCAACACAAAAGATCTATCATTCATGCATTCGAAAACAACATCTACTTTTGATTCAACACTATTCAAAACGCAATCAATTTTTGCTGATCAGCCTCAGGAGAAAAACGTTAACAGAGTGGGGACTTCTCAAACCACATGCAGTGACAGTGAATCACATATGGGATGAGAAATCAGAGTGCTTGCTATCAACAGATTTTTGTTGCCGTAGTGATTCTTGGTTATGGCCTGTTAGGATGCCTGTGAGTCCTCTTTGCTTTAGTGGTGAATTTTGTGCTCAAAATAGTTCTACAGCCCATTGGAGCAAGCCTTCTGACCTCCATTCATTCTCGACAGGGGACATTGAAGAACCATTCTCTGAGTCTACTGCGTTTTATTCATGAAATTTTCTACAGAATTTTTTCTGGCTGAATTGGCCAGTCTTATGTAAGTTTTAAGTCGGTCAAAATGACTATCCAGCTATTATCCCAGGATTTATTTTACTGTTCAGGTTGTTTATTCCACTTACTGTTGAGATCATGAATCCATAATTGCTGCAATTTAAAACAACACACTTTGCATTCATAATTGATCATTGCCAGTTATCAGCAGACCTTGCTTTAAATGACATGCTGATTGCAAAGTCAGTCATGCATTTTAATTTTTGCAAACCTCTGTAGACACAAAACATGCCAACTGGAAAACTGGGACTTTTATCATCTTACATGTGTGTTAATATTGACTGCGAAGGTAATGAGCACAAACAATTTGTTTTTGTTTTTCCTGTGCATTGGAGTAAACCTATTGTTGTGTAACAGAAACATATTAATGTTTTTTGGGGCCTTATGAATGGACACGTTCACATCGTTTTCACATGTCATCTGGATATTTTCAATATGTATACAGGATGTTGTTGATGTTGCCACTAAGTTAATCTCCATACAAAGGTTTATTGCAGATTAGAAATATCAAAACAAACTATCAGCATAAAGAAGTCCCTCGTCTTGAGAAAAAGCACTCGAGTCAATAAAAGTGCACAGCTGATGGTGAATGAATCGTCTGTGACAGAAGTGAAGCTGAGTGTGAGAAGTGGATTTCTCATTGTTTTGGAATCTGCAAAAAAGAATTCAGGCAGAAGATCAGTGTGCATTTTACAAGCTCTTGGCAAGGATGATGGATAGCACCCCAATGGTTTGATTGATATGCACGGTCAAGATGAGTGAACGAAATGAAGGGTGGACGGGCTACATGTAAAAGTAATAATAAATAGCTTTATATGGCAAACAAGTGAAAATGAAAATGCTTTTTGGGAAGAAACATAATACGTTTTGAATTTCCACGACCGTGAGGAAAATAAATTATAGCACCCACTGTTTTTCCGACTTATTTCATCTCTCGGTAGAATGAGATTCATGGAGGCAACGCACCTGCTTTTTTTATTTTGCCTGGAGCCATGAAAAATGACAATGATTACTCATATAGAAACTTGTACCTTTCATCTTTTACTGCAGAGACACATGACATTTGGAGCAAATAAATATAACAACTATGACAAATGAATTTCATTTCATTTACACATTGTCCAACCTTAACTGGATTTGTAATTCTACCTCCAGAATTACACATTTTTGAATGATTACCCTTGCTAGGGCCTCTGTAGCAGTGATTTTAGTCTGATTGGCTGTTTGTTTATTTCTTTGAGGAAGGATTTAAGGAATCTTAAACTTGGTCATCTTAAAAGATCATTCGGTTTCAGGACATAACAATAATAACATCATCATCTCACAGTCCTCCAATCATATGTAACATGTTTATCTGAGTTGCTTGAGGTCATTTGCCTCAGACTGCCTTAATATCCCCCTGCCGTCTGTTTGGTACTGTTCAGCTCTTAATAACCCAAATACAATTTAAACTGATAGGAGTGTAGTTCATGTCATCTATATGTCGCACATGGTCTGCAAAGTATGACTAGACAAAGGCTCACATTGCTGTGTTCAGCATTCATACGTAAATTACAATCTTATAATCCGACAACAACAAAAATAATACTTTGATTGGTATTATATTTTTTTAGTCTTAGTTTTGTTGACTGGTTTAGATTACCCAGTTCTGTTTAAAAACTTTTACAAATGTATACCAATCATACTTTCCTCCTCTATCAGCATGACTACTATCATTCCACAGAGTTGTAGACTGCATTCCTCATAAAATCTCAATTTAGGACAGTGGGGACGGCTCTATTCAAGATGAATCCTGAGTCGAGAGGAAGAGGATGCATCCCTAAAGATTAGTTCCCACAAAGCTTTGACTCAGCCCCTGAACTTCCTCAATCCCACGAGTATCGATGGCAACACTAAGACAGCACACAAGCCATTGAGTTGGAAAGATGCAAATGAGTAGGCATGGAAAGAAGAGCAAAACCAAAAGTATATACCAGTATGTCTTCTGTAATAATAAAAAAAAAAGAAAAACACAAATCAATGAAATAAAAAATTGAAAAATAAAACATGAGTGAAAGAACAGCATGTTCGCAATCAGTGAATGACTTGCTTTCCAAGGTCGGATGACTAACTGGACGTTAATGACAGTCTGGTTTTTATGTCGGAGTTAAGGCTGCACATTTCAAACAGTGGACAGTGCATTGTGAAAGTCAATTTGAGGGATGGGCTTTGGTCTTCATGCTTGAAGGTTCAGCGCACATCTCATTCAATGAATTCACAATAAGAGGCTTTTTTTATTTGTTGTGTTTAGCTTCTCCATTTTCTGCCTCATTTGTTACCTGATTCAGTCTTGCTCTTATGAATTGGTATTATTATTTCTTTTAGCACAGCACATTTTTGCATGCTATACACATTCAATTTAATGAAATGAAATGAAACTAGTCAGAAAGTAACAAAAACAGGCCCTCATCATGTTTTTTCAGAACAAAAGGTGTAAAACCCCTAGCGCAGTTCTGATTAACAACAATTTTCCACTTCTTCTTCTTTACCTATTTGGTCTTCAGCATGCACTAACCAACATAACATGCATTCCCCAACACCTAATTCATCAGAGTTGATGGCACACTGCTGTCTTACTGCCAGTGTTACAGGGAATTAAATTACACATTCACCTTTCAAGTGGGCATCATGATGTCCTTTCATCGGGGGTTTGTCTAGAACTTTGACAAGAGGTGTGGGCACATTTCCCCTCGGAGAAGACAAAATAGGAGAACATAAATAGACTGCTTCCTTGAAGAGTCCCTGGTCCTGCCAAATGATATCATTAGTTATGTAAGTGCATACACACATAATATTTGTGCTTTTGGCTTAGTTTGCTGTAATGCATCTGTAAGTTTATCAACTTATTCATCATGAAGCAGTGAAGATGGTGAAACAGAACTGTGCTAAATATAAGCTAATCTAATAGTTACTCCATTACACCACAAATAAGCGATGCTTTAATTATTCCATTAAGTTTGGTGTATTGTTCGCCATTTAACTTAAAATATCTATAAAGCATTGTGACATCATAGCACTTAGATCAGCATGTAAATTAAGACTTTTGTTGGCTCAGCTGTCTTCTCCACCACATAATTCATGTTATGTTCTTTAAAGTCTCCAGAAGACTTGTCGGTTACTGGTTGAATCCTTGAAACAACAGTATCCATCTTGGCAAAAGCAATAAATGTCTCGCATGCAGCTTTGCAGAGATATCCACCGATGATATATATCAACAGTAAATAATGAGGCTGGGTCTTAACGATTACCTGATGAAGCACATGTGACAATGTTGCTGAAATCATTTTGGTATAGCACATTATATAACTTTAGAATTTATCACTGCATTGTGTTATTTCATTTCATACACTGACCTCCGTTTTGATATGTGGTTGGAGGAAATCCTATTTTCATATTTGACTGGATGGTTCAGTCTGAGCTGCAGAGACTTTCATGCATACCTCCTCACCTGCAGAGATCATGCTTAATAAATCTTAACAAGATGTAGGTTGGATTCATAAACAATGTTGTCATGGTAGTTGCCATAGTTACTACAATTGGTCAACAGTCAAATGGGAGGGGTGGGATCAGCTGGTTGAAATCCCAGAGTTTTGGACAAAGCCTAATTTTCTTTAAGGTAATCCATTGTTTTCTCGCTCTGAATATTTTGTATCCCAAGTGAGACAAAGATGAATATAATAGACTGTAATATCGATAAAGATGCAGTTAGGCGGGTGTAAATCCAAGCTCATGACCATGTTGCATTCAGCCATCTTGATGTTGAATCACGTAAAGGACATGACGCACGCAACACAGACTTTAAAAATGATATGCATGTAGAAAGTATGTGATAAAGACACACACACGCACACACACACACACACACATATCCATCATTACATAGCTATGGCACACAATCATTTGGAGTGAGTCATCACCCTGAACCCCCTCCCGCTCCCTTCGCCTCACCCTCGCCTCACAATCTCTACCTCATTGTGCAGTGATGCATTCCAGTTCCATGGTAGTTTTTCCCCACAGATATTACAACTATTACCTAAAATCGAGATAAGCCGGACAAATTAGAACAAATTTAAAACGAGCCAAAGCAAGCAACGAGAAACATTCACTCTTAAATGAGAAAAGAATGAGAAAAGGTCAGACCATGTTAAAGACAGATGCAAAAGAGAAACATCCTCTTGCAAATCGTATTATGCTCAGTGCTTCAGTATTACAATAAATACATGGTTTCTACATTGAAAGGAACCCTGTTTCTGTTTATTTGTATACTATTCAATGACCAAAATGAGATTCGGTCCTTTTTTTTTTTTAATCGCCAAATGATTTCCCTTTTTCATATTGCCTGCTTTGAACATATATCTTTTCATCAGTGATTTCATTTCCTTTCCCCTTTGTTACAAATGCTTCCTGCCTGTTTGTGGTTTGTTGTGTGTGTCTATGAGAGGGAGAAGGTGAGCGGCGACTCACCCTCCTCTGTATCACTGCTAATTGCTGATCAGCGTCATCCACAGAAGTGGACTCTGAGCTGTAACGAATTGCTAATGGGGGAAGCTCTTGTGAATTACAGACACTGCTCTTGTGGACGTCAAACATTTAATATTTGCAGTGGAGGAAAATTCCAAAATTTTAAGTATGAATGCATCAGAGTCGTCATTTTATTCATCATAATTTAAAGGCTAAATAGTTGTTCAATACTTCTGGAATTTAAATAGCAATGGCATAATTTTGCAGGAAGGTGCCTTATTCAATGAACACCTACTTGTGCCAAGTGTTTTAAGTTTTTTAAGATGCATTTAATCTGCTTGGTTCAAAGTAATTCGGGATGACATTGCTTTTCAATGTGCTTGCTTCCTCGTGAGAAGCCCCCCCTCCCCCCCCCGCAAGTGGCTCACCTGCTATTGTGGGTGAAAAATATGGGCATATTTTGTGTCTAGTGCTCATTTATGAATCTTCACTGTCAGATTAACAGTGTACAACATATCATAATATCCTTGAGAAGTTTCTCGAGCCAGAATATGGAATACACAAGACACCTTGACATGTGGGATGAATATAAAATGAAAGAATTTGAATTACTGCAAGCTGCAAACAACAAACAACCTACAGTATAATGCTGAAGGTCGTAATTGAGGCCAAGGAGAGTCTGCACAAAGGTATTCGTCATAGCTTGAATTAATGAAGCGCACAGACACACACTTGTAAGGGTGACTGTCAGGACCACTTCCAGCCACACATCTCCGGCTCTCTAACCCCCAAAAAACTCGGTCGGGTCCAGGAGCCTCAAATGTCGCCCTGTAATTTGACATTCACAGGCGCTGTTTACATTCAGGTTGGATTCAGCCTTACATAACTCGTGTCTGTAAACAGAAGAAGAATAGTTGTTGAGATGCTCGCCAGTATGACAGTCTGCAGTAATAAAGTGGTTTGCTGTTACTGCGATTTGTTTGCTTTGAGACATTCCTGCGTGGTTTATAAAGTGTTTTTTTTCAAATCTTGGAGAAGATTAAAAAGTCTGCAGAGTTAGTCATTATGGTACAAATAAAGTAAATAAAAAGTGCAATAAAAACGGTTTAGCTCAAAAAATAAAGCTGCTTTGTTTCTTGACGTTTCATCAACACCAACAAAAAGCAAAGTCTAATAAGATTTGAACAACAATATAAATTGCAATAAGACATGCTGCTAAAAGCAAATTCAACTCTATATTTGGATGAAGGCATTCCAGTATTAGAACTATTTACTTTATAAACAGCAGCATACAGATGATTCTTTCATTTTAACATCTGGAATGTAATGGCTGATTTCCAACCAGGTGCATCAGCTAAAAGTACACACTCTGTCTTCGTTGTCAAACTAATCACTGATTTGATTTCAGCCATGGAGAGCAGAGCCTCTCATCAGAAGCTGAGCGGAAAATGTTTTGGAATGAGCCATTTGATCTTCTCCAGATGTTAGGAATTAGCTTCAAATTGTACATCTGTATTAATAAGCATCATATGGATAACATTACTTAGTCATGTCTTTATGAAACTAATTAATCTGAAGGAGCTTAGCTGCTTTCTTCAAACTTTACAACCAGCAAAGCCTCATTTTGATGTTGTCTGGGCTGCATCACTGTCTTGACCCCGGCTAACAGAGGACCAAAATATCAGTGTGAACTAAATTTGAATGTAGAAAAAGCTACATATGCATAAACTCTGTATGCATCGCATCAGTTGCAAATTATTTACCTGTGTCTGAATGCATTGTCCCTGCCAAAAAAAAAAAAAAACGAACATATATATAACAGACTGTGAAAATCTAGCTTGTGGACCCCAGAAAGTAGAGACAGAGGCAAAATAGAAGTTCAAACAGTTTACTAACAATATGCTCAGGAATATACAGATGGACTGGGGTCAAGATAATGTAACAGAAATACTGTTTTACAAGAAGTACACTTGAGAAAACACAATAGCGATGGAGGAATACAAGTTGGCAACAGGACACGAATGCATAACTGGTGCTGGAGCGTCAGCAGGGCAGGGTCTAAATAGCAGGCAGTAGCGCGCTGGAATGAATGGCAGGCATGTCTCAAGGTGTCCCATTAGCAAGCCTACAAATTAGTGAATGCAATTGTGCATTGAAGTCGAGGAGCTGAATAGAAGATGAATCCAAGGAGAGTGCCTCAATTCCTGTACGAAGAGACAGCATGTTGAATAATTAACACCTTCATAACCATCTTGCACCACACAGTAGTGCTAGGCTGAAGCGAAGGAGGTCGAAGTGATAAATCTGCTTCACAGTTACCCCACACAGCTACTGTCCATGGTGGCGGAGGGATTCATCAAAGAAAAATGACAAACTGAATTGACTGAGATTGCTCTCCATCACTCGAAAGATTGAAGCTTTAAAGGTCTAATTTTCTTGGACAAAAATATGAAATATAATATATATATTATCTTGTCAAATGAAGAATTAGTTTCTGGAGCTCACAAATGAAAAAGTGTTTGGGCCTCAGGTTAAATGAATTTTCACTTGGGATGGACAACTGCTAATAAAATTCAACGTGTGAAAGTGAAAACTGGGTCAGTTAAAATGCGCTTGAAGTCAATTTAATTGTCATTCCATCCGTTTTCTTCCACTGATCAAGGTTTGGGTCACGGTGGAAGCAGCCTAAGCAGGGTATTTCAACACTTTCTCCTTTAGGGGATCATGAGACGTTCCCAGTTTAGCCGAGCTGAGTAATCCCTCCAGCTGCATTTGGGTTTATGCCGGAGGTTCTTCCCAGTTGGATAAACTCAGGAAACATCCAAAAGGAAGAAGCGCCCAGAAGCATCCTAACCAGGTACCTGAAACACCTCAACAATATGATGCTTAACTAGTGTTTCTTTCATTTATTGATATGTTGTTATTGTTATTCTCAACCTTTAGTGTGAGTTATTGTAAACTGGAATGACGGGGAACTGAAGCAACAATAATTTGTTCTCTCTTTTGCTTGTACAATGGGATGGAGCATCAGCTCCAATTGACGAGTGTGAACAATAGCTCTGTATAATAATATAATACTAATGATTTTTAATTGACTATTACTCCTAAATCCAGATCAGACTTGTATATGTGCTACATTTTATGGGGATGTCTTTACTTTCTGACTTTCCCTGACAGGCTGAGATTTAATAGGATAAAATAAAAGTAAATATTTGACACAGCCCAAACGATGTAAGGAATGCTTGGCTGCGTTGGAGAGGATGCTATGCATTTACTCTACATTCATGCCTATACAGTATGCATATAAACTAACATGTACACAAACAGTTAAAAATGCAAATTCAAATATTTGCGCATTGTTTAATTTAAGTTGAAACAATTCAAACTTTAATGAATAAATTATGGAACTGCAACTGCCCTCTTCAGTCTCCTGCTGAAGTTCCCTGCGAAATGGGATTCTTGTATTCTCAGGTGGTCTCGGGAGGTTCTTAGCAAATAAATAATTGCTTAATTTCACGGTTGTGTCGTTTCGTTGCAGGAGGCTGCTCGAGGAGCATTTCACCCCAAGTCCTGCAGAACACAACAAAGATTTTATAGATGCAATCAATGGTTTGAGCACAGGGTGGAACATGGTTGATCGACAAATTAATAAATTAAGATGTTGTTTTTTTTTCAGATTCCTATAATCCGGTGTCATCCTATAGGCGTTAGCCTGGGAATCAATTATTTGCAGACTTGGGTCTGATTTAGCACATTAGCATGTACTTAACAGCAAGCTCAAGTCAAGTGCTTGCACATACAGTGTTGGTTGGACATTTGAGTATCGTATGCTGGTTCTTTCTAAACCTGGTTGTGTTGTCTGAAACAACATGGATTGCCAGGATTGTATTTTCCCTTTTCAACTTGATTGGCTAAATTAATGTAACATGTTTTATGAAATGTGATGACAGAGCATAGTCCTGCAGCTTGGACACTAAAACCTAAATAGAGTTGAGATTCCTCACAATTTGTGAAGGAAGCTTCCCCTAATGACATCCAAGGAATGTTCCCACAGCAGGGGGAAAGGGCAGCCAAGGGTTCTTAGATGTTTGGACTGGAACAGGATGATGCTCAGTCATATTGCTCCTGCCACCTCCCAGTCCTGGAGGTCACAATCATTTTTCACTCCTTATCCTTTGTTTGTTTTGTTCATGAAAGCATTCATCTAATTCGGACTGACCAACAAAGATATCCCGCAGCAATTCTTCACCTGCAGGATAATTACAGGGAGAAATTCAGAGAAGTTAAAAACTGCATCTGCATAGACATAATACTAATCCTCCTCACTCGCCTTCCCAATTTGGCGGACTGTTTAGGCTACAACAATATCCAATCTCTCTCTCTGCCTGTCAATGTTGCTGTCTGCAACACCACCCCCAGCCCAACGTCCACCTGTAGGCTCAGGTTAAGGAGGTTGGTTCACTGTTCAAGAATCCCTCCCCAACACTGAGATGATGGGGAGTTATACGGTCAGAGCATTGATAGTATACCCAAGCTCCTGTACTGTGTGTTCTGCTGCTGTAATAATATGCATTTAAAAAAAATGTTTTAACTTATTTTATATAATTTAAATTATAAGGCAAACCACACCAAATAAAAAGATTAACTGCCATCTATCTCAGCTCCATACACTCAGTGGAAGTGAGGAAACAACGTTCTCGAGACGAACGAGGTCTTAAAGAGAACAGTTTAAATCTGTTTTAGCTCAGGTATCCTGGAAACTTTATAATTCCTCTTTACAGGAAGGAAAAGAAGAGCAGAAACAGAGCATGCCAGTTCTCCTGCTTTGACTACATGAAGCACATACAGACTCAATTTCATGCATCACATGTTTTGTACAAACTATGCCTGGATTGGTTTGAACTGCTTCACTGGCTTGTGTGTTTAGACATGTGCCAGATGTTAAACTGCATTCTTGATGCACTAGCAATTGGAATGCTCTGCCACTGTTCTTGGCTAGCATTATACATTATTGTGTGCACATTCATCAAAATATATACATTTTATAGGTGTACTGCTTTTCTATTACAGGAATCTATGTGAATTATGTGTAAAGTTACCAAGTCTAGAGGGACTTAATTAAAATGTTACCACTTCTATCATATCTCTAAGGACACAAGGACACACTCTGGAACAGGTACTGGAATCCTTTCCTCCCACACTCCTGTTTCCCACAGGAGGCATCAATCATTTTAAATATGTATGCAAAATAATTTAGTTGTAATTTGTTGGTTGACTTTGCACGCATCTCCAGCAAACCCCGTCCTTCTTTTGATTGAGGGCTTATTTAATTGAGATGATGAAAATCAATTAGTTATTCTCTTTGCCCTCATCTCTCTATGCAAGTTGCTTGAGGCTGAAGAGCTGCAGCCTCTGAGAACATGAACTGAACTATATCTTTGTCTTAATTTCACTAATTTCACTGGTTCAGCACATCAGAATACCCTCTCATGTGGCCCACACACACACACACACAAGGTCACATACACTGTCATAATAAAGGGCACACAATCTAAGAGTATGACAAATGCACTAATTAAATTCTGGAATATCAAGCTCTGATGTGTGTTGACCTGTTGGAAATAGGAGGAATAACACGTAACACATTTACACGCTGTTTATTTTTCATTCACTAAAGCCTAGTATAATGTGGCAAATGAATGCGTTGCCCAAGAGTTCATGTACTAAGACTTAGCAGAATAACTTTCCACTTCTTTCCAAGTGAAACATTTCATGCTCTTGGGCAAAATGTGAAGCGATAAGGGTATCTTTATTCCTTTGAACCTTTACGCGAACTTTATGAATACAGCATGTCTTTGCCTTTCTTTCAGAAGAGCTCCGGAGGAGAACTTTGAAGGCCGAAGTGGAGAAGGGTTCCATGTGAACAGCAGTTGAACATTTGCTCCAGCATGATGCAGAACCCTATATTCTATTTCCAAATCACATAAGAGTAAATGTAATGGATTCCCACAAAGTGTTTGACTGCATACAAAATATGAAACTGAAATAAATAAATAAAAACTGTTAACAAAAATATCCCATTTTAAAGTATTGAGGGTTAGTTTAAGCTCAGAACCAATTGAGGGAGAGACAACGGTAGAAGTTCAAAAGTTTCACTGAGCAAAGTAGACAAGAGACTGTTACAGGCAGCGAAACCCTAGTAGAAATCCAAGCGTGCAAATAACCCAGACACAAGCAAGAAAAATACTGGAGAGCCGAGTCACAGGCAGCTAGGCAAACACAAACTGGGCGGAATCATGCGGCAGAGCAGTCAAGACAAGGCTAAGTAGCGGCCTGATTGCTGGAGATTGTAGCCAGGTGTGTCTCCTCTGTGTCATCTCAGGAGGAGAGGAAAACCAGCCACGCCTCCTGCCACACACACACACACTGCAGGAGAGAAGAAAGACGGGAGGGGAAAAGAGACAGAAAATATCAAAACAAACTTAACACAATGTAGAAAGTTTGCTTCAAGTCTACTTTATTAATAGTTAATCCACTTTATGAAAAGGTTAGTCTGCGCTGTCCTTTCTACGCTGTCATACATTAAGTATCATGATACATAATAACTATACTATTAAAGTGCTTCCCTAAACCACACAAATTATACACATATTGTGAGCTGTGATCTTATGGCACTCAGAATATTGTATGTTAAATATAAGATGGAGATTTTTTTTCATTGTGCTTTTTTTTGTCTTCATTAGTATGGATGTGCAGTTGAAATATATTCTGAAGTGCCCCAGACACAAAGAGGTTTGTGGAATATAAATGATTATCCTCACATGCATAATTTAAACTGGACCCACAGCGACAGATATACCTTGAATGTCTTTGCAGTGAACTTTGGTGCCACTGTTCAAATTGCAAGTTAAAATGTTTGGGTAACGGGCAAAGGATATTAGTGTCAAAATATGTTTAAAAAAGAAACGACTCCATCAGTTAAAAAAAATGCTTACAAGGATTGCATTAAAAAGGAAACACACAAAACATAAATATAGAATATGCACACTCTCAAAGTCCCACTCTCTGCATATAAAACAACAACGCAAATATTTGAAGCAGTGTAATTTGCTTTTTTTTACCTTGCCCACTTATATTGCATAACAAAAGAACAAAAATAGAACTACTAACAAAAATGTCACTGAAAAACATTTTCACCTCTGCAGTATTCTCCTTCCATCTATCCTTTATCCTAGAAAGCCTCCATGTGAAACAGCGCTGCAGTTTTCTAAAAGACATTTTCATTGATTGGTGCATTTATTGCCACCACTTGAAGCAAACTTGCCCCGTCTATCTCGCACAGTCTCTAACAATCTCTTCTTACTCCATGGCAAAATATGCAATCACAATTTTATTTTATTGTTAGTGAAATAGCTTCTAATCATTGACAAGAGAACCAACTAAATTGAACCTTCATTGCTTCTTGTGTTTTTTGGCTGCATCTCCCTGACTGAGGATAACTAATTATACAAACTGCCGTGTCATTGCCATTTGTGCTGCAGATATGAAGCAGAGTCTTGATGGGTGCATTTCTCTTCTATGCCTCCATTTAATGTGGACCTGTGCCATACAGAATTTCAATGAGTGCCCAGTCTTATTTTTAGTAACAGTTTAACTGATATGTATTTTACCATTTAAGAATAACACCGAATAGAAAAAGCATGCACACGCATACTCCAACAACAGTATGTACTTAAAAAGGCCTGATGCCGCATTGCCAAGTACATGTCACGACACAGGAGGCAAATTCATTTTGTTCAGTTCCTCGGCATATGCGTTCTAAATCCCTTTTCTTCTTTTTTTTCTATGGGCTACAAGGTCTGTAATGACGCCAACGTGATTTAGATGAAAATGGCACTAGTGAGTCGCCGAAAGCAAGGACCACGGCTGCTTTTACCCTACGCTGTTCAGCAGGAACATCAGGACATTGGACGGATGAAATGTAACAAAGCACCGGCTGATAATTAATGTACCTGCCAACTCTTTGTGGCATTTGGAAAATTGCTCCGTCCTTTTCGTTGAGGTTTCCAAATTGAGTGTTGAGTGCTAAATGCCCAGCAGATGCAAACATAGATAACAGCTGCAGTCTGCCACCATAAACATGCCGTGAACGGAAGAGAAACACGACCAAGAATTCCTCTACAGAAAACTGAGGCTGTGTGAACCGAACTGCGTTGAACAGTTGAACCACAAAGACTTTGTTCTTCCTCTGCAGGCTGATGTTGGAGTGGCTAATTGGTGTGTTTTTTATTGTAAATTATGTAACAGCTACAAAGTACATGAAAGCAAACTGGTAGAAGGAAATAAAAGAGAGCGTTCCCAAGAAGGGGAATTCTTCATATTACATGTATCTTATTTGCAGCAAACATGAAAAGACGAAACTGCGATATTATGAGAAGAATGTCTGCCTGATCGATCGTCAGCACGTCTGCCAGAGAAACAGTATCAGTAACACCCTTCAACCAAACGTCTCACCGCCAAAAAATATTTTTACGATTTAAGTGTACAGATTAAACATAATATAATATAATGCAAAACAAAACAGAATTGCATCTCATATAATGGATAAAATAATGGATGCAAAAGTACATGATATGATATTCTGTTCCTCAAAGACAGATGAATAAAGTAATAAATAAAAGAACAGCAATAAAATGCTGCTCCTAACAACTTCTACAGTCAACAATATCACAGAGCATCATATTTTCTTTTTTTTTACTGTATTCCACCACTGAAGTACAGCATTACACTGAGAATCATGTTCTTTCATCAAAATAAATATCATTAAAACCTTCGCCAGCGCTTCCAATATACTGTATATTCATCTCTGGCTGTAAAAACGTGGCCATCTTTTTGTAAGAAATTAAAGATTTAAGATGTATTTCATGATGGCTTATTCCAGCAAATAACATTTTGGTTTGAAGCCGCTTAAAAAGTTGAGTTGGCGACTTATCCGGGGTGTACCCTGTCAGAGGAGCAGGATTACGATTACAATTACCCAGTAACCTACCCCTGCAACCGAACAGGCAATCAGGACTGGGGGGAAATGTAAATTTGAACTTGCAGTCTCAAAACCACATACATTGTTCTACCATAAATATAGATGTTTCAGTTATTTTTTTCCCAGCCTAGACAACACGTCCATGTGTTCAGTCACTCAGCTTCACTTCAACTGCCAGTCATCGTCAGTGTTTCTAAAGCAGCAGACGCTGCAGTCTGCTGTGTCTGTCCCAGGCACTAATTACTGACTGATCAGAATTGGCTGTTCCTCTAATTACAGTGTCATCCTCTCTAAATGTGGCAGAATTACATGCCGCCTGCATGGTAACACATACTGTCCTCCCATCTACATTAAAAGCAAGATAAAAAGAAAAGGTTGTCTCGCTTTATAGCAAGCAAAGAAACGGCAAAGACTATTGGGCTGCACGCTATGTTCCCCAATATGCACAGTTTAAATGAGGAATTGTATACGTGTGTACAGCATGTTGCAAGAAAAATATACTAACAACCTTTTTTATGACAGTATCGTTCCTGATATCTAGTATCAGGAATATTGTGAAATAGAAGACGCCAAATGTGTCCAGCTCATTTCTTTGTTGTACTCTAATCTCCTGGCTTTTACAAAGGTTTGCACTCAGTCAGCTCTTTTAATGTATTTTGTTTGTTATTTTGTTTGTATCTAATTCAAACTCACATTGCAGACTAAGGTATTTAATCCTGGGGGGAGTTAATTTTTATGGGAAATGACAGTTGGAAATAATGGCATTGCAATTTATCACATGGTTTGTTTATCAGCAGCCTATCTTTTGAAATTTGTTTTTATTTTATTACCTCCGCCGAGGCTTATATGATCACCTGCGTTTGTTTGTCCGTCCATCCGTCCGTCCGTCAGCAAGATAACTCAAAATGTTCCGGTTCCGTATGTGTCCTCGATATGTCAGAGATTGGTTCCACAGTCTCAGAGGTACCAAACCGAAACCACAAGTATTGCATCAAGCTTTTAAACATTATCATTGTTATTGTAGATATGATGTCATGCCTTGGCCAGATTTATATATTTTTGGAGGCTGATAAGAGAAGTGCTTTTGTGATGTGGTCTTATTTGGCAAGATCATATCCTACTCCCTAAAATATGCATCTGTTAACATTATAGTAATCTATTTGTTTTGTTTCCATACACTGTGTGCAAACAGACATCAGCAGCAGCATCTTTTTTGTGCCTTTGTAGGATTACCCAAAGTTATATCTGTGCTAATTCCTCTGAGACGACTCAATGTGTCAAACTAGTGTGACAGAAAATAGCTAAATTTCCCCTGCCTTGTGCTGGTTGATCTCTTTCTGTCATGAAAAGGATGTTGCCTTAACCTCGTATTTGGCTTTCTTCTTCAATAGCAGCCTGTCTGCAATCATGCTGACATGGTAATTGCTTTACATCATTGCATCATTACCTTTTTTTTTTTTAAAGGGATGGCCCTGGAGAGTGAGTTGTCTTTTAAAATGATGCCCTAATAGCAATACAGGTAAAAACAATGCAATTCAAATACAAAACAGCATTATGTTTATTGAGGAGGATTTTAAATAATTATCACAAAATAAAACACTGACATTCCTATGACTATGTCAAAAGAAAGAGATTTTCATTTATCAAAATAGATAAACCAGTCGAGTTGAAAAAGTTTCAGCACATTCTTCCATTTTTTAGGTGCAAAGTGTTTTAAAGTTTCCCCATCTTAGTATTGATCTGGAGATCCTCAAGGACCAAACGGCCTCTGGACCTGATGCAGGGTGGTTTTTAGTTTATAGCGAATAAGACGTGACAAAAAGTTAGTTTTCTAGTGCTTCACAGATAAACAAAATGCAATGTTTTTCTTTTATTTTCTGACTTCCCATGTGATAAACACCGATGCATACTGAAGCAACACACAAAAATGGCTCTTAGTGCAAGAAAGATTGTACATTTTATCACCATCGTCAATAACGAATAAAAGAAAACGTTAACTGGAGTTTTTATTGATTTACGTTTTTAGCTTGTTTCTATTTTTTTTAAATGCTGTTAAGATTTTAGAGTCTATTCTAAGATAACCTCTCAAGTTTATTACAGCAGCTCTGCCTACATATTTCTTGAAATTGAATGTGTGATGTTCTTGCTATTATGCTGTCGCCTTTGCCATTGTAACACTATAATTCTCTGCTGCTAGCATTAATACAAGATTATTAATATAATGTGGCATATTCAGAAACCAAGGTGTTGATATGCTACATTTATTTGCTGTCCATGAACAGCAGTGATATTCTTTTTTGAAATTAAGGCAGAGTGTGGCCCCCAAAATGCAGAGACAGACACAGGGAAAGGTTTGAACAATTTTGATTAAAAAAAAAAAAAAACATTTCACTATGATCAGGGCCTGCTTGCAGAAAGTCGGTTTTGTGAAAACTCCGAGTTTGTCAAACCCCCTGAGATGAGGGAAACTCTGAGTTTTCAGTTCCAGAAAGAGAGGCAACTTAAACGTTGGGTGTGTCACTGTCTGTCTCCTCCCTCCTGCTGACCTGTTTGACATGGGGTCTCCATTTTTCCTGTAGATGTTGACGCGGAATTAATCCGCATGGTGTTGCCAGAGAGGTTTTAGACCACGGCTCAGCGTCAAGGTGTGCTGTTGTCCTTTAAAATACAAAGCTAACCAAAACTGAGAGTTGGGATGAACAAGAACAGAGAAAAATGCGTTGCTAAGATCAACCACTGAAAACCGTTAAGAGCCATAAAGAATCTGGGAGAGAACGGTGTAAGGATTAGGAACCCGTGGGGCTGGCGGGTTAATAGCAGCATTAACTGCCTGCAGATCCTGAACAAACTTTTTGATGTTTGAAATGGTGAATCTGTTCAGGGAACAATAATTCCAACTTGTAACAATGAATCAAAGATTCTCTGTACCTCCTTTTGCAAAAGTAATATCGGTTAATCATACATGACTGGTGTTTATTTATGCTGCGTATTATGATCCTATATCCTATTCTACATATTGTATATACAGTGTACCGTATATAATCAATGGAGTGACAACCTCACTGGACTGTAGCAACTCCACGTTGTATTGAAGGCATTAAGTAGCCGAGCTAATGTTATACCAGCATGCTCCTCATATGCAAACACACAAATGCATTTTTTCAAACACGCCATCATTAGAAAAACAAACATTTCATGTGTTCAGGCAAACACAACCACAACAAAGTGCATCTAGCGTGAGAACGGCGCAGCTAAGGGCCCCGTGACCTTAGAAGTCACAGAGCTGATCTCAGGAGAGTTGCCTCTGTAAACCTCGTTGGTGGCTCCTGGGGTTTTAAACAGCATCAGGCTGAGGCCAATAAAACAAACATATACATTAACAAGTGGGCTATGCAGATTTAGTTACTGTAAATTCATATTTGCTGCATATACATGTATACATTATGGTTTCTCATATGTGTGATTGTGACAGACAATAAGGGTGTGTCATCCCCATCAGGCTCACCAAACCAAGACTGTTAGTAAACCCCGTAGTCTCAGATGCTGATTAAAAATAAAATAGCATTTATAAAATTTGTGTAGCAGTTCTGCATCTACAGGAAAGTCTAAATTAGCTGCCCGAGAACACACTTGTGCTTTGTTTTTATGTTGCTTCAGTCTAATTGACATTACTCTTATTGACATTACACATATTGACACCAAATTTCATCCAGATCGGATCCAGAATGAGGTTGGGAAAAAATATTCAACATTGAAAAGCCCATTTACAGACTCAAAAATCAGTTTGAAAAAAATATGCATCAACTCCAATTCACTTTTACTTTTCATGGTATAAAGATAGCAAGAACAATGTAGAACATTTTGGTGATGATCCAGATCACCATGTGGATGGAGTAAATCCAATTAGGATGGGAATGAGCTGCTTGGCGGAGGTCTGCACTCTCTGAGTGCTTTTCTAGTTAAGCATGGTATTATAGCCTCAGCTTCGTAGAGTCCGGTATGGCTCTATTCAAGCATGAAATTTGATACCGGCCCTCCTGTTGTTATTTGCTTCGCTGGCAGCGCTCATTTGTCTTCTCAGTAAAAGCATTCGCATACTGTATTACTAAAAACCACAAAGGTCATCGGATAATATTAGTCTGTTATGATCAGAAGTTGTTTCATATCACTTGCAGTATTTGCATAAATAAAAATACACACACGCACAGATATATTCCTTAGTTATATAAGTATTTAAATGCATTATTAAAGATAAACATCCTGCACAGTTGTGTTTGTCTGCTCAGATGGTTTGTATGGAAATTGCCTCTTTTGTGATGGTTAATGTGATGCTAACTCTGCCCAGTTGGATCCACATATGCATCATAATCCTGATCTGGCAGATTCAAAATGGATTTGGGGTGGCACGGTTTAATGTTATAATAATTTATAATTGCTATTTAAACTGCTGCCACAAAATTGCACAATGAAATAACCCTCTCCCACCTGAGCCACTGCGGAGGGAGCAGCCCATAGCAAGTATCCTGATGAGATCTCAATCCAACCTGAGACCATGACGGGCAAACGGAGACCAGGTACTGACTAGTAATTGCACAACCTCTGTCCAAGATTTGGTCTGATTCACCAGGGACTTTCAGGAGAAATATTCTGTTGCTTTTGGTTTTATCTCATTAAACTGCTTCAGTTAAATTAAACTAAAATCATAAATCTCAACAAAATAGAACAGATTTTTGGACTTCATTATTTCAATAAATATGCATGCACGGCCTCGCCTGCAAGGATTCAAATTTGAAATATTGTTAAAATGTCACACACAAAACTCGACAGGGTAATTATGTGCCCCTTGTGACGCTTTTTGGGTGACTCTTAGAGAAAGGTGTATTTCTGTGGCACCATTAATTAAGGATGGGCTAAATGATAAATGCATCCGTTTCCCCTGGTTTCCACATGAGTTTTACGCCATCTGATAAGAGCTCTCTTTGAAGCACTCGCAAGCTGTAAATCAACACTTGTGAATGCAAAGGGGATAAGAGGCGTCTGATGCAGCTAATGTACTCTGGTTGAAATCAACAGATTCTTGTTTGACCTTGAGCCTCAGTTTACAGCAAAGGGGCACTCCATTATGTCTTTCTGCTTACAGAATCCTCAGGTAAACAAAAACAGAAAATCCGATTTAATATTTGTGAATACGCATTAGATTTCTTTTTTTTTGTGTGTGTTTGTCTTTCTTGGTGTACTCCGTTGCCAGTCAAGAAGCGATACGAGACCTCTCCAGAAAAACCTTTGAGCGATCATCTACAACGTGATGGGAAACCACAACATGACTGGAGGCTGACTGAAATCCCAGCGCTCTGCCAAGAACTGATAAGATAGCTCACAGACAAAGTCGTGAGTATATTGCAACACTGAGAGTCTGACGGGAAAGACGTGGGGGGAAAGAAAGGTGCGTGCTTGGTGTGCAAATGTTTTAGCAACAGATAATATGGGAGCTAAAATATGACGAGGCAACAGATTTCTACTCAAACTCTTACTGTTACTCATTTATGAATGGGTAAAAAACTATATTTTTCCATAGCTATTATGTTATTATTTCTCTTTCCTCTCAGAACCATTTTTATGTTCTAATTAATGCAACAAAAAAATGTCATGTGATGCAGCGGGCCTGCAATGTGTTGCTCATTGCCACATCGGTACAGCATAGCATTGCATGGCATGTTAAAACGATAAATGACACGCAGGGCAGATACTTCCAAAACACATCAAATGGGTGTTAATCCATGCAGATTGAGGAAGCCTTGTGTTGCCATAGAGCCCTTTTTAAACTACGCTGAGTGGCTTAAAGTATATATACGAGTCACTCGAAAGAGTGTCTGCGTAAGTCTGAGGCACTCTGGAGGGCAACAGGATTACACACACACACACACACAAAAAGAAAAAACTCAGAGACCACTTTGTTATTTTGCCTGTCAAACATCTGAAACAACGTCTGCACAAACCACACAATATCTGTGGGTTGTGCAGACTTTAACATTTATTTTTCTGGGTGTGCATAAATATTAGATTACAGGTGTAGTTCTTTTTATTCCATAAGGTGTTAACGCTGCTATCAATCTTTCATATTTAATAACCACCCGCAGTCTCGAGAATTTATCATCATCCCTGGTTCAGCCTCAGTGGAGATCTTGGATGTCACGTGTTTCCACCAGATCTCGTAAAATTAGACACCCAGCAGCGATTCTCTACAAACCTTGACGAGGAACTAATAAATACATACATTGATTGTTTTGTGCCTTTTGCCTTCAATGTGGTCCGCAGCAAGTAAAAGAAGTGATCCGATATATCGTCCGGCGTATTCCACTATGTGTCCCCAAAGCAGCGGATGACTCTAAATGAAAGAGGCCAGACAAGTTGTATAATGGTGAACTCCCAAGTTCACCATTTACAGTCACAATGTGTGATATATCAGCAGTGTTAACAATCTGTTTCTGCTCCCCTTAAATGGCCAGAGAACTCTGTTAGTACAAGGTGAGTCAGTAGATGAGGTAATAAATCAGGAGTTCGGGCAGGATTCAAGCATCTTTTTGGAGGGCTTTGGCCCATCAGAAATGTGTGTCCTGTATTGTGTGGCTTAAGGCTGCACGTCTGCAGCCTTGTCCCTCTCACCTCGTAAAGAGGAGCAGGTGGGCAGGATGAGCGTGGGGCTTTTTTTCATACATCGGATAATGAGAATTCACTCTGACAGCAGAACAGACTCAAAGTGACTAGAATCAGAAATGGGGACGGCCGCAGGTAAGACACTGAGTCCGTATTAGATTGACTCTCGACTTATATACCAGCATCTCGTATGCTTTTCAATCAAATGAGACTATCTGGTGCATGGTCTCTTCTCGGCCCAGAATGTAATTGGACACTAGTAGGCACAAGTCATACTATTAATTGCAGAAGGTAATAATGCTAAAATTATGGATATAATTCACTTTTTGATCTACTGGCGTTTGTATGACCTCCAACACTTTAGAATGTATGATACTACAAAGAGGGGAATGTCTGTCTGTCTGAAATTGATGATACAAAAGAGCAATTTAATCAAGATACATAATCAATATTAATATGCTAGGAATAGCAGTAGGGCTTCAGGTTCAGCATCAAAAAGGATGTAGCTACAACTCAGTCAGCTCATTATCTAGATAGACTTTTGCTGTTTACTTGGTACCTTATCAAAACCTCCTCCACTGTTGCCATATTTGTTCCTCTTCAAACCTTTGACATTTCCCTGCTACAGCTTTTGGCATAGACAAATAAGGAGAATAAGTGCAAACGAACCTTTATATTTACTGTTGGAGATAACATGATTAATATTAGGCCAACTATGAGGTGTAAATGTACTTCGTTGTGTGTGTTTGTACTGTGTATCTGCATGCATAATGACAACGAATACAAGTTTTAAGATTTTTTTTAAAGATTTTAAGATGACGCCGGACTGAAGCTGGCCTTTTTGGCTGATTTCCTGTTTTTATTATTATTATTATTATGATTATCTTTGTAGGATGAGAGGTTATGTCAGGTGTCTGGAGTCATAATGTTAATGTCAGACTTCTTTCAATTAGAGCGTCATATCTCTGACCTGAATTAATGTGACGCTCCCCTGTGGAGACTCCGCAGACGCGTTCGTGGGTGGAGCTGGAGATTCAGAACTGCTGTACCAGCTCTGACTCAGTGATCATTGAGAAGGGATGCAGTAGAAAACACCACAAGAAGCAATGGATGGGGATGGAGTTAAACATTTTTATTGTTATTATTATTTTAGCATATTAGATTCTCTAGAATAAAAAAAAACCCAAATGGCCTTTTTTTGTTTTTTTTTGTGAGACTATTTCTTCATGCTTTTTGGATTTATTAATTTGGATCTTCTGCTATTGCCTTTCAACTATAAGGAGCTGGAACGGCCTCAAATTTTAATGCCTTTCATAAAAAAGACTCTCCTCTAAACTTCTCTTTATGGCGTTTCAAACATGACAGACTCCAACTCGCAGAACGAAAGCAACCGTGGGATCTATTTTGCCGAAGCTTTCAATGGATCCGTTTTGGACCCGATATTTCCAAACGACAGCGTCACGACATGCACGAACTTTTCAATGGACTCACAGGTGGTCGGGGTCGGGGTGGTTCTTTCCGTTTTCATTTTGGTGGCAATTCTCGGGAACATTTTGGTCATCCTTTCTGTGGTGTGCAATAAACATTTGCAGACCGTCACTAATTTCTTCATAGTCAACCTGGCCATGGCGGACCTGCTGCTGAGCATCATCGTGCTGCCTTTCTCCGCGTCTCTGGAGGTGCTGGGCTGCTGGGTGTTCGGCCGGCTTTTCTGCAACATCTGGGCTGCGGTGGACGTGCTCTGCTGCACCGCCTCCATCCTCAGCCTGTGCGTAATCTCCATAGATCGATACATCGGTGTTAAATACTGCCTGAAATACCCAAGCATTATGACAGAGGGGAAAGCCGTGGCGATTTTGATTCTAGTCTGGGTGTTATCCGCGGTCATCTCCGTCGGGCCGCTCCTCGGGTGGAAAGAAGCGCCGCCTGTCGACGACAGCATCTGCAGCATCACGGAGGAGCCCGGTTACGCGCTCTTCTCCTCGCTCTTCTCTTTCTACCTGCCGCTCATGGTTATACTCTTCATGTATTTTCGGGTCTACGTGGTTGCGCGCAGGACGACCAGAAGCCTAGAAGCCGGCGTCAAACGCGAGAGGGACAAGTCCATGGAGGTGGTGCTCCGGATCCACTGCCGGAGCGTCCTGGAGGACGCGCGGTCGGCCAGCTCGAAGAGCAGCAAAAACCACCCGTTCCGAAGTTCTCTCTCGGTCCGGCTGATGAAATTCTCCAGGGAGAAGAAGGCTGCGAAAACTCTCGCCATCGTTGTGGGGATGTTCATCTTGTGTTGGCTGCCGTTTTTCTTCTTTCTGCCGATGGGTACGTTCTCTGACTTCATGCACTGTGAGCCATGGTGCGTCTGTTGTTGTGCGCCACGTTGAGCAGGGGGAGTTGTATACAGAAAAGAAAGGGGTGTTAGAAATCCACGTGTGAACCTAGAAAACTAAAACGAAATAAATCCCAGTACTTAAAATGATATGGAATTGGAACTGTTGCTCCTCATGAGAAAGAAAAAACAAACAAAACTCCAAAACAAACAGACAAACACACAAAACTATACCACAACATACAGTAATGCTGGCTGCAGGCCAAGCCAGTGTTGTACAAATAAACAGTTTGAAGAAAGCTTCTACAACAACAACAAAAACCCAGCAGTCTGTCTGTTCCTTCACCTCTTTAAAAGAACATCTTTGAATTTATAGCACGTCTTTAAAGAGCCAGTCAAACCCGGCTGACATTCTTTAGCAATGGCCAATCTGGAACTAAATGGCTTACAACATTTTACAACACTGCAGAGATAGATAACAGATACATTTAGGCATTAATTGTTACCTGATAAATACATACAAATATGAGATACAGGATTTAGTATGAGGGACTAATCCAGACATGGGCAAACCCAGGCCCGGGGGCCATATGCGGCCCGTTGGTCTTTTTAATTCGGCCCGCCAAACTTATCCAAATTATATCATTAAATAAAATTGTATTATAATTAAACCTCATTCATTTGACCTTTTCCTTGTAATGCTGTCTGTAAAAGGCCAAATCCTTTAATGCAATAGCTTTCATGTGTCATTTATATTAGTTCACACAAATACTCCATCCATCTGTTCTTGGTCCGGCCCCTCTGTCAAATTTTTAGAACCTATTGTGGCCCGCGAGTCAAAACGTTTGCCCACCCCTGGACTAATCTATAAAGTGTACATGTTGCTCACATAATTGATGGCAAAAGCAATTATGGACAATTGTCCAATATCATGTCATATGTGCTGAATGGATTAGAGTAAAGTCTAAAAGGGTGGCGGGTGCAGAGAGAGAGAGAGGAGAGAGAGAGCGAGAGAGAGAATTGATTCTCAATCTGTTCTCCAGGATGAAGATCAGTCGAGAAAAGAATGAGCTTTAAAGAAACAGCACAGATCAATAAAATATAAAGAGGCAGCCAATCTCAGCTGACACACAGACACTGGACAAGTGGGCTGGTCATCACAGGGGCACCAGTTCACCTCTCCTACACATTATTCACTGTGAGAACATGCAAACTGTGGTAAGGTGGACTCAACTAAACTAACTAAACTAAGCTCAAAGCATGAAATCATCTTGTGGAATCCCTTCTGACATGTTGCGCTGTAATTTGATGGTAAAGTGTAGCTTCCCTCGAGGAAGCAGTGTATTACATAACATCCCCATAGAATCAGCAAAGTGTGACACTGCTGTTTTATGGATCCATCCCCATGGGGGTGAGCTTGTGTGTGCGGGGGGGGGGGGGGGGGGGGGGGGGGGTCCATCCCAACCTGCAATCCCAGCCCTGTTTTCCATACTTGGTCAGTGAGGCAGATTGAGACACATCATTGATTATTAATGGATAACCTTTTGCTGACATACTTTTAGCACATGTGGTGCTAATCAGACTCCGTGACACGATGCACATCCAGATGAAGAAGCCTGACCGATGCGAAGCCACAATCAACATGCTTGTGTTTGCTTATTCATTGCATTTTTTATTTTTTGCAGCAACCATGTAACAATTAGTGGTCATAAAAGAAAAGATGACAATTGAAAATCAACATGTGAGCCACACCATTGCACTTTCTGATATGTTCATTCATCATAATTAACATGTGCAGTCTCTTTAGAATATTTTTCCTGCTGCATAGCATGACCTCGTTTGCAGATCATTTAAGTGACCATATATAAATATTACCTTTAATTTTAGCACCATGTCAAATACAACCAGAACTGCAGTAGGTGTCATTGTTCGAAATTGATCAGGACTCGGTGCACAGCAGTGTTTCACTGCTTGGCCTTTAGTGGTTGTATATTCGGCTTTTAAAAGCCCTTGCATGAAATGTTGACATTTATTTGCAAGAGATGGAGATTGCTTCCTCCGCTCTGCAAATCAGACACTGATCAGTAATCTGTCTGCTGTCACAAAATGCATTCTGAGACAGATGGTGGGACAGACTTCAGTGTGTAATCAAAGGTCTGATTTGTTCCTCGACTCTGATATTTACGGGGCGAACAGCAAAGATTAGAAATGACAATCATCACAGAGAAACCAGGCTCAGAAATGATTTCTGTCAAAGGCTATGAAGCAAATGCATAAATAAATCGAAACAGGCGTATATTACGCTACCGTGGGAGTATGCATCAGCAAGGTGAATTACTTGCTTCCTGCTTTTAGAGGAATGTCATTTCAGTGGAAGGAATCAATAGAGAATATTGCTTCCTTTAATCACTTTATTCCTTGAGAGTCTGAGTCAGTTATGTAAGGTAGAATGTGTGAAAGAGGAAGTAAGAGTGACAACTCTTTTGAGCTTATGCCTCAAAATAATAAATTCAAACCACAGTTTTTACTGCTTTGCTGTAATGTTGTTTGTAGCCGAGGATGAAGAAGGACATGAAAACAAAGCACAAGCAGTTTAATTCATAGTCCTCATTTTATTAGCAGGATTAACATTTTAAGTTGACTTCTTATCCAGAACCACGGGGAGACGGGAACAACCAGGAAAAGCCAATATCCCATGAAGAACAGCATGCAAATCTAAATGCCAGACCCAACAGCAGCTTGGCTTGGGTTCATAATACGCTGCACACAAAGCAGAAAGAGAATATATATATACTATAAATATTAAAAGATAAGGTGAATATGCTTTCTTATGAACGTTGTTAGCATTCTGGTTGATATAGGCTTGGAAAATATTATATTAAATAAACTCAAACTAAAATCATCACAATAATAGCTGAGCTTGCAGCTTGTTGTTGAAGCATCTTCTGTAAACATCGGTTTTCTTCAACGAAATATCAAAATCGCCTTTTTTCTTGTTAATAAGCACAACGAAATAGACACAGTTGCACAACTACTAAAATAAAAAATAATAATGCTGTGCGTATGCTGCTGTCAGAGGGATGATCCAATTCCCCATCCCCTGCACGATTCAGCTGGCACGTACCCACAATGCATTGCATTGGTCCCGGATCACTGCAGCAGTGTTGCAGTGTTCTGCTGTTGATCACAGCATTTCAAACAATTTGTAAACAAGCAACAGAAAGTTGTAACCAATCAAACAGACAAACTGACATTTGCTCCAAGATTTTGAAATATATATACTTTGCATTTTGTGTGTTTTCCCACAAATCTTCACGATGGCTCCGCTTTGCTCTACAGGCTCCTTCTTCCCGGCCCTGAAGCCATCCGAAGTGGTGTTCAAGGTGATTTTTTGGCTGGGCTACTTCAACAGCTGCATCAACCCCATGATCTACCCCTGCTCCAGCAAAGAGTTTCAGCGGGCCTTCACCCGTCTACTCCGTTGCCAGTGTCACCAGAGACAGAGGGTCTTGCGGCGCTTCTATGACCAGAGGTGGCGAACAGCTGTCAAAGGAATGAAAACGGATCAGAGGGGAGACTATAATCCTGGCTATGCTGTCCACGAGTCCTCTTTGTTACAGAAGGAAGGGGGGCGATCGCTCAGTTTCAAGAGATGGAGTCTGTTTCCACGGCTGCAGAAGTCCTCCTTTAGTCTCAAAGAGACAGTGAACAATCTGTCACATAAAATCAAGGGAGGGACAGGGAAAAGTAACACCTCTGCTGTAGGCCGGTCCGATACGGTGGAAACAGTCTCTTTGGGTATTTACAACTGTGAGCAGAACAGCTATAAGTTTTATGATTTGGCAGATTGCTATGATCTGAAAGAGACGGACATTTAAGCAGACACCAGAGTCTTATTTATTTTTCAAGAGATCATATTGCGCCAATTATACGATGAGATAACATTTTTGTGTTCACAAACGATCTGAGAAACCTTAAATGAACCTAAGTTTTCTGGTACTCTATCTGGGACCAGATTCCTGGTGACTGCTTTGTTTGATATTCAATTAATTGAAAAAATTGTTCTACAGATAAATATTCATCATTTCAGGTACATTTTTTTTTATTATTACTGCCACAATGTCTGGAGTTTATCAAATGTAACTTGTTAGAATACAATATTTACCATTGTTTTATGTTTTGACAAAGCATAGTGAAGATGATGGCTAAGAATGAAGATGCTGCACAGCATTTATTGTCATCTGATTTGCATAAAACGTTTTTTCAGGGGTTTTGAGAAAACCTATTAAATATTTGGCAGCATTTCATTTTCAGATTTTTCCTTCATAACTCAATAATTCTTTAGGGGATGCTTTACATAATTTCTCAGGAAATATTCCAGAAATCGTGATGTAAAAATAACTATTTATTTATGTGGTTCATATGAATTTATAAGGTGTGATGAAAATCCAGTAAATAATCCAGGTCTACTTAATTTTCTTGTCAAAGTATAGCCTTTGTGAATGTAATTTAAAATATATCTGTACAGCACCATCATGAATGAATGAATGAATAGCATTTTAATAAAAGCATTATGTTAAAATTGTCTACTATTTATGACTTGGTAGGTTTTATGATAAATAATTTATGTTGTCAGACCACTTCCAATGTGTTATTTTTCTATTACAAACAAGAACAGGTCTGTGTGATCTTAGTTATGTGCCCAAGTCCTGTTCTAATTAGATTATTTCACCTATTTTATGTGGATGGGTTTGGCTGAGATCAGGATCGAATCCATAACATTTTGGTGTACAGTCAAAAAAGGATCTAAATCCCAGATTTTTATTATTTAGGTTTTCCTTTTTGCCTGTGCTTTTTTTTTTTTTGAGTAATTTCTTCAATAATGAGGATATTTTGTGATATTTTTGAAAAATATCTTTAAAAAGAAAACATGCTGGGAAAACATCTTAATTAGAACAGTTTGATTCTTTTGTTGAATATGCCTAATAAAATATGTTGTTTCCAGTTTCCAGTCTGGTTGTTTTTACTTGTATAATTTGCAAAAATAATTAAAAAATTTTTTTTAAAGCATTTAGTGTAATTGGGTTCTCAGGCAATAACTGTAGAGAATTGTGTCTGAGTGGAGCTCTGCACTCTGCTCTGTATTCAGTGTGGTGAGTCTTTGTTGCAAGTTACAAGGAGAGTGTGGCAATATCAAAACATATAATATATGCTTTTAGTGACTTTGCACTCTCTAATCTCATTTGTCCCAAACTTCATTTTGAAAGAAATACAGCAACAAACTTCAGGAAAACCTTTGTGGAAAACCTCCATCCTGTGCTTACATAGAAAGACCAACAGGAGGCGCTAGAAGACCAGGCAGCGTCAAATGACATGCAGTTCATTTTAAATCAGCATTAACGTGTTGCTATAGGTTGAGATAACATACTGCAAATAGTGAGTTAATAAATAGAAAGATATGCTCTATACATTCACTTATTTGCTCCATAAAAGAGAGACATAATATTTAAAACACAATGTTGTATTTTTACATTTGTTTAGTTAACCACTAAAATTCAGTTTGGGGAATAAGATATGTAGCATGAGCTGCTTATTCCAAACCAGATTACTCCCATGGGTCGCTTTGCTGTAATTCACCTCTCATAAAGAGTGGTGGCTTGCTTTTCTTTCATTATAGTTCAAGACAAGCCACTGTTTTCATTGTATGAGTTCACTGTATGTGTCTTCCAATGAAAGACAAATAAATAAAAAGGAGAAGATGAAATGCCACATATTAGATAGCATAGCCTGAAGATTGAGGGAACTCTCCAAATGATTCATCGGGACCTCGGGAACACATTTCTCAATTCAGCCACATCCCATAATAGAGGTGATTCTGTATTAAATGGCATTTTATTAGAACATTAGCCCAGGACATTAGTGTTCTATTTAATTTCACTGTGTTTGGTCCCCCTCAGGGACCAATTACATATTTGTTAAACAGTACTCAAATGAATTCATGCACTACACACTACAGTAGTACAAATATGACCCTAAGGATCAGAACAACATCAAGAACAGGGAGCAGATGTTCCGGCTGACTTGGAATAGAATTTAATGAACACTCCAGAGACTGGAGCGATCGCAAAATGAAACTTGTCAAACCACAAACCTGAAAAATTAACATTTTGTTTATGAGAGAAGTGCTCATATTTGCATTACTTGACTATATGCCTGAAAAAAAAAAAACTTTACATATATATAAAATGTGAGTTTATTAGTTTAATCATAGGCTACATATTTTGCAATACAGCAATAAAAAACAATAATAAGATGACATATTGAAATGTGATCTAAAATACAATACGAAGGTCATCTTTTTCCATGGAGAATATTAATGTACAGGTAGTAGTAGGATTTTGTTCTTCCTAAGTCTGCAAAATGTGTATTAGCTAATTTGTATATAGTACCATTTAAATAAAGTCATTTTGCTTTCAAATAAAACAGAAACTAGCATTTTGTGGTCGTTCACCTGGCACTGCTGGTCCCAAGAGTATAAAGGGTGGGGTGATGAGCTGGAATGCAGGTCAGGTGTGACTAATTGGTTGATCGGCCAATTCGTTCACAGCTGCACCGGAAAGCGGAAATCAGAGTGAAAATAGGATGGAGGATCAAACACAGTTTATACAGACAGTATCACAACAAAGATTCCCCCTTCAGTAGCTGTAACATGTTGCATACGCGTTCAGCTTGTTATCTGTGCCAAAGGTTAGATGCATGCATCCATACATTTCCCTCTGGGATCAATAACATATTCTGTATGTCTCCCTTCATGACAGCTGAAATAGTAATTTGGTGACTTGAACATTTTTTTGTTTTTACCCTGGTAAATAATTTCCCTGTCTGTCATTTGTATTTAAAGAGAAAAAGAGGAAGATATGATTCCATGATTGGAAAATATTATGTGATTATTTTCCCTTTAACCTTTAAGAGTAAAATCAATACCTTTTTCTTGTTTTGATAAAATTATATTATAATCTACAACAATAAAAAAGCTTCTGGAAAAAAATATCAACATTAAATGACGCGGAAGGGGGAAAATAGAACAATATCAGGGCAATTAACGAAAGATGCATTTGTAACTTGAGTGCAACTTCTCTACATTCCCCTGGAATATGCCACCTCTCAGCATCCCTTTCAAGCGTTTCGGGGTGCATTAGAGCAGTGTTCCCCAACCTTTTTTGAGCCGCGGCACATTTTTTACATTTACAAAATCCTGCGGCACACCCCCAACCAAAATGACACTCTAACAGTACATATTAGATTAGATGACCTTTATTATAATACATATAATTAATAATATAGTTTTTTTTAATGTATTTATACTTAGTGGGAAACCTGGGGCTGTTTCGATGAACACAAAATGAAGACACACACGAAGACGCAAAACCAAGCCAAACACATCTCACAGAGAACAAGGTCAAATCTCTGCATTTAAATCTCAAACAACACAACAAGAAAACATAAATTAAAAAGTGCAAAAGATAAAGCAGCATCAGGTAACAGTTCTACTGTTTTACTGAAGATTGCCATCAAAGGAAACCAAGTGGCTCAGCTTGGAGGGGCTGATCCTGTTTCTCCTTTCTGTTATCATCTGTCCTGTTCTGGAGAAGATTCTCTCTGAGGGGACAGATGTTGCCACAATACAGTCTCAATCTCCGTGTGTAAAACGTGGGTAGACTGAACACCTGGACTCCCACCAGCTCAGTGGGTCTGCACTTCTTTGGACAAGCGGCTCCTCAAGATACGATCTTACTTTATTTTATTTTGGCTTTGTGTCAACCGCATTAAAATGTGTCCAGATTTCTACGTTTTCTATCGCTCGTTTTTTTCCTCACCCTTTCTAGCGCGTCGTTTGTCTCTGGTCTAAAGTTCTCTCTCTCCCCGCCTCCCTTTCGTTTCGTCCGCTCGCTGTGCTGCGTGTGCGTAAACACCCCCCACCCCCTGCTCGTTGTGGACACGCACACGCCCACACACACACATCTCGACCAATCACGTTAGACTTTAACAGACTTTTTTTTTGGCTCACAATGACGGAAACCAGCTCTTGTCGTTCACTTCAAAGTCTGAAGAGCGATCTACGGGCGGCACACACACTTTATTACAGCGCGGACACCCGACAATGTTAATTACGTGATATTATAAAAAATAAAAATAAAAAATACATTTATTTTTTTTGGGAAAATTTCTCACGGCACACCTGACGATCTCTCGCGGCACACCGGTTGGAAAAAAGCTGAACTAGAGACGCACACACTGGAAGCCACATTAACCCATGAACCAAAATCCACACGCAATAATAACTCTCACACCCAAAATCAGTGTCTCTCCAGCATCATCACAAAGTGCAGAGGCGAAGAACGACTGATCCAACACAGCTGCCGAGGACCAAACAAACCTCAAATTCTTGTAAAAAAAAAACTACATGCTGCACCCCTTGGTTTCGAACCCGGGACCTTCTGGCTGAGAGTCAAGCGTGCTACCCACTGCACCACCGAGAATGCAGTACGACGTCGCATAAGGAAAAAGCACAGCTCCAGTGCAACACGCTGTGGTCTGAAATAGCACCTCATCATCCGACAAGTATGACTTTGTTAATGCCTCGGGTTTCCTTCCCCGCACTGGGGGGTGGTTGGTATTGCTACCAACCACCGTGTCGGAGGCCCTGGGTTCGAGTCCCGCTGTGGGAGTGGGGTAGAGTGGGGGTAGCAGGGTAGGCCTGGGGCCTTGCCTGGGCGGGGTGAACTGGACCGGTCCACTTCACCCCGCCCAGGCGGCCCTGGGCCTACCCTGCTACCCCCTCTCTATCCCATTCCCGTGGTGGGATTTGAAGCCGGGGCTCTTTAAACTTTTCAACATTGCTACCAACTATTCCCCCACCCCCGTGCACACACTCATACACTACGGACAATTTGGAGTAATTCCCCTAAATTGCATGTTTTTGGAGGTGGGCGGAAACAGGAGAACCCCGACGCAGACACGATTTGAACCCGGTACCATCTGGCTGTGAGGCCAGCATAAACTCGACCAGCTGATAGCCAGCCATTAACAAATTCTCAACACCAATGATGATATCACAGACAATCTGAATGTAAATATACATACTTTAATCTCATGCCCACAAATAATCAACAACAAACCCAACTGCAGACACAAATTGTATCGATCCAAATATAGACATTTTGCCAGCTGAAATATATTACATTTTAAAAAGGTCCAAATATTTTAGATCTCCAGTACTCACACAATACTGCCGTAGTACTCATTCAGTACTGCCCCAGTACTAATAGAGTACTACAATAGAGTATTGATGTTAACAAACCTCTTGAAAATATAAGCTGCCCGTTATGGGCTTTTCTTCCGAGCAGATCAGATCAGCAATACGAAGAAAATGTACATTTATATTTCTATCCATCTGGTACACGTTTCACATCTAACACTGTAAAAAATAAAACAGCAAATACACTGCAAAAAAAAACCATGTGTTCATTTGGCCTTTGGTTTGCTGACAGGATGTGATGTCACAGATCACACATCCAAGCCTCGTTGTATCAGAAAGTCTTCGAGAGCACCGAGTCGCTCCACCAGCATCACATCCACGTCCGACTCGTCCCCACGAGGGACGCTGCCATTGCACTGACGGAGAGATGCTTTCCGCTTCCGCTGCTTCTGAAGTCGCCGGGTGGGAGAAGCTGGGCTGTTAGAGATATAAATTACTTAAAATGATGACGCACAAAGAAATAAGACATTAAAATAGGGTATATTTGTATTCACCTGGGTGTAGGCGTACGCACATAGCTGCAAGGAGAAAGGAAAGTTATAGTTAATGCTCCAAGTGCAATATTATGATGTACTAATACTCATGAATATTAATAAGGGTTACTATGAGAGCCAACCAACCAGTGGTCGTTGTTCAGGCCAGGCGGGGCTGTCCAGTCCTTCAATGGCATCAGGGGACTCAAACAAGTTACGCCCCTCGCCGACTCAAATACCGTCTCCATGGCAACTGCTGAGAACCGCAGCATGGGGGCACGGCTACAGGAGGCAGTGCTGAGGAAAAGGTAAAAAGCTCTGCGATTGGACGAGCACGCGAGGGGCGTGGTGAAATCAGAGAACTGCCATTGTCCAGATGAGATACTGAGAGATCCTGATTGGCTGCAGAAAGTGCAAGGCATCCTGGGAGGACGAGTTTGAGGCGGCGCGAGGAGAAGAGGAAAAAGGTTGAGATTTTTTTTATCGTATATTTTGTCACATAATGATTTCACTCCACTTTACACGACATAGCCGGCTGGACTGCAGTTGTCACCAATAAAACTGTTTGGTACATTATAAAATATATAAATATAAATCCTGCATCAGGTAATAAAGGGAAAACATTCCACTTTTACTGCAAAAGGACTCCGGGAGGAAGTCGCTCCCATTTTTTTTTTTTAACCTGCTGGTCGATGCTGGTAAACGTTACGTCTTTAGCGAGTAACTTGTTTACTTCTCACCCGCGGAGCAGCAGCGGCGCTCTGAAACCATTCACCCTGACAGCACTGACGGCCGCCTCTGATTGGCCACTTCCTCCCCGCTCCCCTCTCCTGGGTTTTTTGCGGTTGAAGCTGTGCAGAGTAATCGGGGCATCATCTTCCTCTGCTCCTCCTTTGAAAGACACCTCCATCCTTCCGACAAATCCCCCAGCAGACTCATCTCCATCTTCGTCCCCATTTCCAGTCATCTCTCTTCCTCTGTGGTCCTTCCTCCTCCTTTTGTCACCACATCCGTCGCCCTCCTCCGCGTCGCCTCTCCTGCCCCCGCCTCGTGATTGGCTCAGACTGGAGGAACGGTGTGGAGGCGCGGGTGAGTCCCCGGCGATAACGGAGGCAACGGCAATCTCACCGGGAGAACAGCCTGATCCCCCTTTCTCTTCTCTTTGCCTGGTCCTCCTCTTCCTCGCTCCGATGCCCCTCTCCAGAGAGTCCAGACGATGACCGAGGGAAGCCAGCGCTCCTCGCAGGAGGCGGCGCACCTCCGAGCGGTGAGCTGAGAGGAGGCGGGGCAAGACTGAGGAGCAGGAGGAAGAACGGAAGGTAAGGAGGGAGCGGGAGGTTGAGATGAGAGGTGGAGGGCTGGGAGAGGGGGAATGAGCGGGAGAAGTTAAGACTGCAGTGCGATAGAGGAGAGAGGGTGACTCATGAGGAGAGGAGACAATAGAGTGAGGAGAGGAAGCTGCGGAGGAGACGCTCCAAGGAGACACAGGCGGAGACAAAACTCCTGAAGGTGAGTTCCCTCGCTCAGCTGGTCTGCGTGGAAACAGAAGTTCTCAAACGGACTTTCCATCCATCAAAACGAACCCGTTTCGCCATCGGCCTCATCGTCAGCCGAAGGCCGAGCTGGATGCGGCGTCGCCGTCGCCGCCCCCAAGCCCTGCCGCCTGCCACCGCTGTCCTTCAGGGTCGGAGGTCGACTCAGCATTTTTGAGAACTGTGAGAGAGACAGAATAACATCTAATGACAAAAACAACAACAAAAAGAGTTCTGGGCCTCCAGCCGGGGAAGGTTGAAGTCACCTGAAAGTTGTTTGTGCCATTTGCTCCACGCACGCGCACACACACGCACACACACGCACGCACGCACGCTTAAAGAGGAGTTAAAGAAGCCATTTCTGGAGAAACCATCTCTGAACAGAGGAGGAGGATTAAGACACCGTATATTATTATTGTAGAATCTTCCTAACACCAAATCTGTGCACGTAACAAGTGTAAAATCTTTTTAACCTGAATATTTGTCTCGTAATTGCACTTCCGGTTAGATGCTAAACTGCATTTCATTACCCCCCCCCCAGCCACACCTGGGTGCAGCTCAACAAAAGAGCTCACCTGAGGGTGTCTAATTTCTCTCGCGGCTCAGAATCCCATAAACATTCCTACAAGTTAATTCATCGTCATTTGACGAACAGGAGTTCCTTTTTTTTTGGGCCTTATTACTCTCTCACATCGGTCTTTTTTATGTGACATGAAACAAAGGGACACTCACAGAAAACGAGCGGTATTTAGGATCGGCGTGAGAACAAAACAGAAAAAAGGGATTTGGAGAAAATACAAAAGCTGCTCGAGCTAGCTGCGCCTAGCTACCGTTAGCACATTACATTGCGCGTGAATCGGTTAAAATGTCACAAATCGGGAAATTCATTTTACCTTTTCAAAGCCTTCGGATTCGTTTGGTCTCCTTTAACTCCTCTTATCTCATTTTAAGCGCTTGCGACGCTAGAAAATGCCAAACCTGGCCGTGCGGTTCTGTGCAAGACACACTTCTGACGTCACTAATGCCCAGCGTTAAATAGCGGAAGTCACAATCACAATGATGGAACTTCCGCTGAAAGTTTCAAAATAAAAGTGTTAGTCTAGCGCAGTGTTTCCCAACCTTTTTTGAGCCGCGGCACATTTTTTACATTTACAAAATCCTGCCGCACACCCCCAACCAAAAAGACACAAAATTACACTCTAACAGTACATATTAGATTAGATGACCTTTATTATAATACATATAATTAATAATATAGTTTTTTTTATGTATTTATACTTAGTGGGAAACCTGGGGCTGTTTCGATGAACACAAAATGAAGACACACACGAAGCTCTTCCTCATCAGCTCTCAGTCTCTCTCTGCTTGTAGTTTTTATCGCCGTCGAGCTTGAGAAGCTCAGCTCACACAGATGTGTGGTTGAAAATGGGAGCAATGTCAGAATAGCTTTGTTGGCTAGAACGGGGAACTCCTTGGCAACAGATAACCAGAAACTGTCCAAAGGAAGATCAGCAAAGTTTAGCTTTAAACCACCATCTTGTTTCAGTTCAGTGTAGTGATGGGAATTCCAGCTCTTTTAAGAGAGCCGGTTCTTTTGGCTCCCAAGTGGCTCCTCAGATTTTTTTTGTTGTTGACAAAATTAATTTAATACCAAATCATGTGCAGTGTAAAATTAGCTACTAATGTAAAAACATGCAATATATCAAATGTTTATTAAATGTCTTTATTTAAATCCTCTTTGCACTGCTAGCTACAATAAACATATTATATAATATAAAATACAAAACCAAACCAAACACATCTCACAGAGAACAAGGTCAAATCTCTGCATTTAAATCTCAAACAACACAACAAGAAAACATAAATTAAAAAGTGCAAAAGATAAAGCAGCATCAGGTAACAGTTCTACTGTTTTACTGAAGATTGGCATCAAAGAAAACCAAGTGGCTCAACTTGGAGGGGCTGATCCTGTTTCTCCTTTCTGTTATCATCTGTCCTGTTCTGGAGAAGATTCTCTCTGAGGGGACAGATGTTGCCACGATACAGTCTCAATCTCCGTGTGTGAGACGTGGGTAGACTGAACACCTGGACTCCCACCAGCTCAGTGGGTCTGCACTTCTTTGGATAAGCGGCTCCTCAAGATACGATCTTATTTTATTTTATTTTGCCTTTGTGTCAACCGCATTAAAATGTGTCCAGATTTCTACGTTTTCTATCGCTCGTTTTTTTCCTCACCCTTTCTAGCGCGTCGTTTGTCTCTGGTCTAAAGTTCTCTCTCTCCCCGCCTCCCTTTCGTTTCGTCCGCTCGCTGTGCTGCGTGTGCGTAAACACCCCCCCACCTCCTGCTCGTTGTGGACACGCACACGCCCACACACACACATCTCGACCAATCACGTTAGACTTTAACAGACTTTTTTTTTGGCTCACAATGACGGAAACCAGTTCTTGTCGTTCACTTCAAAGTCTGAAGAGCGATCTACGGGCGGCACACACACTTTATTACAGCGCGGACACCCGACAATGTTCATTACGTGATATTATAAAAAAAATATATATATTTTTTTGGAAAATTTCTCACGGCACACCTGACGATCTCTCGCGGCACACCGGTTGGGAAAAGCTGAACTAGAGACACACACACTGGAAGCCACATTAACCCATGAACCAAAATCCACACGCAATAATAACTCTCACACCCAAAATCAGTGTCTCTCCAGCATCATCACAAAGTGCAGAGGCGAAGAACGACTGATCCAACACAGCTGCCGAGGACCAAACAACAAACCTCAAATTCTTGTAAAAAAAAAAAGTACATGCTGCGCCCCTCGGTTTCGAACCCGGGACCTTCTGGCTGAGAGTCAAGCGTGCTACCCACTGCACCACCGAGAATGCAGTACGACGTCGCATAAGGAAAAAGCACAGCTCCAGTGCAACACTCTGTGGTCTGAAATAGCACCTCATCATCCGACAAGTATGACTTTGTTAATGCCTCGGGTTTCCTACCCCGCACTGGGGGGTGGTTGGTATTGCTACCAACCACCGTGTCGGAGGCCCTGGGTTCGAGTCCCGCTGTGGGAGTGGGGTAGAGTGGGGGTAGCAGGGTAGGCCTGGGGCCTTGCCTGGGCGGGGTGAACTGGACCGGTCCACTTCACCCCGCCCAGGCGGCCCTGGGCCTACCCTGCTACCCCCTCCCTATCCCATTCCCGTGGTGGGATCTGAAGCCGGGGCTCTTTAAACTTTTCAACATTGCTACCAACTATTCCCCCACCCCCGTGCACACACTCATACACTACGGACAATTTGGAGTAATTCCCCTAAATTGCATGTTTTTGGAGGTGGGCGGAAACAGGAGAACCCCGACGCAGACACGATTTGAACCCGGTACCATCTGGCTGTGAGGCCAGCATAAACTCGACCAGCTGATAATCAGTCATTAACAAATTCTCAACACCAATGATGATATCACAGACAATCCGAATGTAAATATACATACTTTAATCTCATGCCCACAAATAATCAACAACAAACCCAACTGCAGACACAAACTGTATTGATCCAAATATAGACATTTTGCCAGCTGAAATATATTACATTTTAAAAAGGTCCAAATATTTTAGATCTCCAGTACTCACACAACACTGCCGTAGTACCCATTCAGTACTGCCCCAGTACTAATAGAGTATTGATGTTGACAAACCTCTTGAAAATATAAGCTGCCCGTTATGGGCTTTTCTTCCGAGCAGATCAGATCAGCAATACGAAGAAAATGTGCATTTATATTTCTATCCATCTGGTTCACGTTTCACATCTAACACTGTAAAAAATAAAACAGCAAATACACTGCAAAAAAAAGCCCATGTGTTCATTTGGCCTTTGGTTTGCTGACAGGATGTGATGTCACAGATCACACATCCAAGCCTCGTCGTATCAGAAAGTCTTCGAGAGCACCGAGTCGCTCCACCAGCATCACATCCACGTCTGACTCGTCCCCATGAGGGACGCTGCCATTGCACTGACGGAGAGATGCTTTCCGCTTCCGCTGCTTCTGAAGTCGCCGGGTGGGAGAAGCTGGGCCGTTAGAGATATAAATTACTTAAAATGATGACGCACAAAGAAATAAGACATTAAAATAGGGTATATTTGTATTCACCTGGGTGTAGGCGTACGCACATAGCTGCAAGGAGAAAGGAAAGTTATAGTTAATGCTCCAAGTGCAATATTATGATGTACTAATACTCATGAATATTAATAAGGGTTACTATTAGAGCCAACCAACCAGTGGTCGTTGTTCAGGCCAGGCGGGGCTGTCCAGTCCTTCAATGGCATCAGGGGACTCAAACAAGTTACGCCCCTCGCCGACTCAAATATCGTCTCCATGGCAACCGCTGAGAACCGCGGCATGGGGGCACGGCTACAGGAGGCAGTGCTGAGGAAAAGGTAAAAAGCTCTGCGATTGGACGAGCACGCGAGGGGCGTGGTGAAATCAGAGAACTGCCATTGTCCAGATGAGATACCTAGAGATCCTGATTGGCTGCAGGTCTGGGCTGGCTGCAGAAAGTGCAAGGCATCCTGGGAGGACGAGTTTGAGGCGGCGCTAGGAGAAGAGGAAAAAGGTTGAGATTTTTTTTATCGTATATTTTGTCACATAATGATTTCACTCCACTTTACACGACATAGCCGGCTGGACTGCAGTTGTCACCAATAAAACTGTTTGGTACATTATAAAATATATAAATATAAATCCTGCATCAGGTAATAAAGGGAAAACATTCCACTTTTACTGCAAAAGGACTCTGGGAGGAAGTCGCTCCCATTTTTTTTGTAACCTGCTGGTCGATGCTGGTAAACGTTACGTCTTTAGCGAGTAACTTGTTTACTTCTCACCCGCGGAGCAGCAGCGGCGCTCTGAAACCATTCACCCTGACAGCACTGACGGCCGTCTCTGATTGGCCACTTCCTCCCCGCTCCCCTCTCCTGGGTTTTTTGCGGTTGAAGTTGTGCAGAGTAATCGGGGCATCATCTTCCTCTGCTCCTCCTTTGAAAGACACCTCCATCCTTCCGACAAATCCCCCAGCAGACTCATCTCCATCTTCGTCCCCATTTCCAGTCATCTCTCTTCCTCTGTGGTTCTTCCTCCTCCTTTTGTCACCACATCAGTCGCCCTCCTCCGCGTCGCCTCTCCTGCCCCCGCCTCGTGATTGGCTCAGACTGGAGGAACGGTGTGGAGGCACGGGTGAGTCCCCGGCGATAACGGAGGCAACGGCGATCTCACCGGGAGAACAGCCTGATCCTCCTTTCTCTTCTCTTTGCCTGGTCCTCCTCTTCCTCTTCTTCGCTCCGATGCTCCCCTCCAGAGAGTCCAGACGATGACCGAGGGAAGCCAGCGCTCCCCGCAGGAGGCGGCGCACCTCCGAGCGGTGAGCTGAGAGGAGGCGGGGCAAGACTGAGGAGCAGGAGGAAGAACGGAAGGTAAGGAGGGAGCGGGAGGTTGAGATGAGAGAGGTGGAGGGCTGGGAGAGGGGGAACGAGCGGGAGAAGTTAAGACTGCAGTGCGATAGAGGAGAGAGGGTGACTCATGAGGAGAGGAGACAATAGAGTGAGGAGAGGAAGCTGCGGAGGAGACGCTCCAAGGAGACACAGGCGGAGACAAAACTCCTGAAGGCGAGTTCCCTCGCTCAGCTGGTCTGCGTGGAAACAGAAGTTCTCAAACGGACTTTCCATCCATCAAAACGAACCCGTTTCAGACGCGCCGCCATCGGCCTCATCGTCAGCCGAAGGCCGAGCTGGATGCGGCGTCGCCGTCGCCGCCCCCAAGCCCTGCCGCCTGCCACCGCTGTCCTTCAGGGTCAGAGGTCGACTCAGCATTTTTGAGGACTGTGAGAGAGACAGAATAACATCTAATGACAAAAACAACAACAAAAAGAGTTCTGGGCCTCCAGCCGAGGAAGGTTGAAGTCACCTGAAAGTTGCTTGTGCGATTTGCTCCACGCACGCGCACACACACACACACGCACACACACACGCACACGCACGCTTAAAGAGGAGTTAAAGAAGCCATTTCTGGAGAAACCATCTCTGAACAGAGGAGGAGGATTAAGACACCGTATATTATTATTGTAGAATCTTCCTAACACCAAATCTGTGCACGTAACAAGTGTAAAATCTTTTTAACCTGAATATTTGTCTCGTAATTGCACTTCCGGTTAGATGCTAAACTGCATTTCATTACCCCCCCCAGCCACACCTGGGTGCAGCTCAACAAAAGAGCTCACCTGAGGGTGTCGAATTTCTCTCGCGGCTCAGAATCCCATAAACATTCCTACAAGTTAATTCATCGTCATTTGACGAACAGGAGTTCCTTCTTTTTTTTTGGCCTTATTACTTTCTCACATCGGTCTTTTTTATGTGACATGAAACAAAGGGACACTCACAGAAAACGAGCGGTATTTAGGATCGGCGTGAGAACAAAACAGAAAAAAGGGATTTGGAGAAAATACAAAAGCTGCTCGAGCTAGCTGCGCCTAGCTACCGTTAGCATATTACATTGCGCGTGAATCGGTTAAAATGTCATAAATCGGGAAATTCATTTTACCTTTTCAAAGCCTTCGGATTCGTCTGGTCTCCTTTAACTCCTCTCATCTCATTTTAAGCGCTTTCGACGCTAGAAAATGCCAAACCTGGCCGTGCGGTCCGGTGCAAGACACACTTCTGACGTCACTAATGCCCGGCGTTAAATAGCGGAAGTCACAATCACAATGATGGAACTTCCGCTGAAAGTTTCAAAATAAAAGTGTTAGTCTAGCGCAGTGTTTCCCAACCTTTTTTGAGCCGCGGCACATTTTTTACATTTACAAAATCCTGCGGCACACCCCCAACCAAAATGACACAAAATTACACTCTAACAGTACATATTAGATTAGAGCACAGCCCAACCTGCTAGGATTGAATGCCTTGGGCCTCATCCAGAGACAGATGCATGTCAAGTGTGTTAGATATGTTCTAATTAAGCATGGGGGGGATTTTCAATGAATGCAATTGAAATTAGATGGGCTCTGGAAGTGTCACCTATATGGTCATATGTAATGTGAGTGTGCTTTGCAGACATCTTTCTCTTTTTAGTATGTATGGCAAAAACATAACCTCCTCAGCCGAGGTAAATACACAGGGGCTCGTCGATTTACGATGACAATTGGCTTTTGTTCTTGTTTTTGTCATATACCCACTCAGTCATAAGTCTCCCCATGTTAAATTAAATTAAGTATATCATGCTGCATCATGATATGGAATGTATCGGAGAAGAAAGAGACAATTTCTGAATGCAGCCTCAGAGGTAGCACGTGGTAGTGTCGCCCTTGAGCCGCTTCCAAGCCTGGATGTGGTTTTATAAGAAATTGCTGCTCTTTGTTTTCCAGAGCTCAGTAAAACCAGGATGGTCATACAATGGCCTTCAATTGCTACACGATCTGTCATCACCATTCAATCAAAGATTCCTATGTTATTATTGTATTATATTATCTGACATTTTACCTGGATACAACTTTTACCATTTTACACACGCCTCTCAACAATCACTTTCATTTCAAAGTGCAACAGAGCACAGCCAATCCTGCAAAGAGAGAACATCTTGGGCTTCAGCCAGTGACAGGCGTATCTCAAGTGTGGGAGGATGTGTTTTAATTAAGCATGGGGGGGTTTCAAATGAAGGGAATAATGGAATAAAAGTGTGCTTTACACACATCTGCATTTTTGTTTCTGAAAGAAGAGTGAATAGAGGTTTTTTTTAGGGGGGGGGGGGGGGGGGTTGGTTGTGACCTAATATGATTATACATTCGAGTTTGGAGTTGTAGCTTGGATGGTCCTTAGAGCAATGCAGCTCTCTTCTGGAGTGCCATTGCTATTACATGTGCCGTGCAGGAAATTCATATCACTGGCAATCGCTGGCTCATGTGGACAATGTGGTGCGACATTTCAAACCTAAAATAAAACATAAGACATACAGCCAGGTTTCCACTTATGCTTTACTGAAATCGAAGCAGTTAAAATACATTTTTTTTATTATTTGGAAACAAAAATGTCAGTCAGCCTGCACAGCTACGGAGGCTTCGTTGAACTGAACGAGACGCACCCGTTACACATCTCACCTAATCAGCTCCTGCCTCTTTGGACAGTTCTCTGCCAGAATATCATCAGTTTCCTCCGTATTTTCAGGCTTTCCCGTTCTATGTGTCATCCCGTATTCCCTAGTTCTATCTTTACTACCTGAGAAAACAGATCCAGTTGAAATCAAGCAAACTGATTTGTTTTATCGTCAAAATCTATGGATCAAGATCCTGAAAAAGCCACCATTACTGATAGCATGCTTTTTGTGAATAACTTATGAACTAATAATAATAGCAATGTTAATCTAGTAGAAGAGAACTAGCAATCGGGTTTCACTGAGCAGTTTTCTCATTCTGGGAAAGCACAAATGTCACATAATTTGGTCATACAAGCAATAGCTTCAACACAAGTAAGTTAAAGCAATCTTTACACAACATAATAACAATACAAAGAGTGTGTTATATTACTAGGGACAGTATTGCACCATCCTGAAACTACAATACTGGGGGGAAAGTCGTCCTGCTTTTGCATCACAAATAATTGCACAAACAGGAGTACATTATTAGATCCGTTTATTTAAAAAACAACAGTAACTTAACAGTAAGTAAAATATAGAAACAAAATTAAAAAAAGACTCACATCAGCTGACAGATACCAACAACCTTCCAAACAGATAAGAATTCCACACATCTGTCTGTTAGTAATGAGCTATTTGCTTTAGCGAGGTGGAAAGCCCCGGTGCAGCCCTCCCCTCCCCCTGAATCCTCCTCTGTCACCACGGAAATTTGGTCGGTTTCTCTCTCGGCCTCTGTCTCCACCTCGTCCTGCATTCGGCCCGCCGCGCCCCCCTCTGGGTGCTCCACCGCCACGATCTGACTTCAGCTTGGCGGGGGGAGATTTAGGCCTTAGCCTCTCTATTTCCTCTGTGCAGCCAGATAGGTGGGAACTGGGCAAAGAAAAATGTGAGGCGTAGGCCTCTGCGTTGAAGTTACTGTTGGTCAAAGTAGGACCCACCGTCAGCCAGCCTAGTGAGACGAGACGAGACGACAGTAAGGACGTGGAGAAACAAACGGTCCAACAGAGAAAGCCATTGAGCCCGAGAAACCAAAAGGATGCATGCAACATGTTGTTGTGGCTGAGAGAGTCTCGACCTCTCACCTGGTCTGATTGTCGAGTCTCGTCCGAACAGGTGCAACCGCCTGCGGCCCAAACAGAAGTGTTCAATGATGTGGAAGATCTCCACTGGCTTTTCCACATTTCCCATCTCTGGCTCCTCGGTGATGATCAGGTCAATGTCCACGTTGGCATGGATGAAATCCCCATCGGTGCTCCTGCGCACCGTCCCTTTGATTCCCATTAGGCAGTGTTCCTGGAGGGAACGTGCAGACGTCCCAATAAACAACTCAAAATGGTTACATATTCGACGTGACATGAAGTATGATTCGACGTGTGTGTGTGTGTACCTTGGTCCTCTGGAATACTGCTTTCGGGTCCAGCGCCTTTGTCTTGCCTGGGTTGTTCTTGTTGGTCTTGATCCAACAGATATCTTCACACCGCCTGAATCCCCATTTCCTCAAACACTGAAACGGTGTGATCAGGAAAAAGCATGAGGAGGAGGAAGGAGGTTTTTCAACACTTATTAATACAAATAAATTCAATCTGCTAAATTTGATAGAAGATTCTGGAAAAAAAAGGGACGGGCAAATACTCATTAAAAACTGTCTAGAGATATCGAAAGTAGAGATTAAAAAAAAAAAAAAAAATCATAACATCTCTCAATCAGAAGAACTTTCCGAAACCACATTTCACTGAATGAGGGAATCATGTTACCATCCTGCCCAAATCCAGGCCTTCACCGGAGCCGCACCACAGAAACACGAAGGAACGCAGAGCTGAGAGCTCCTCGATATCCAGTTTCATGATCTACGAAGGCAGAGGGCAGAAAAGGGGAAGAGGAGTGAGTGCACGTGATGTCATCAGCATCTCAACGGTCTTAAATAGAAATCCTTTCAACTTGGTGAAGTCGTCAGGTGGTCCTGTCGAGAACTGGACTGCGGACTGGACTCATTCTGGATCGTTGTCGCCCCCTAATGGGGAGGGTCAACAACATAAAACTATTCACAGTAATAGCTTAACATACGACCATCATCTTTTCTTCTCACTGCCGTCCTTACCACTCGCTTTCTTCGGACCCATCACTTATTAAAAAGGATCTTCACAGATGCAGCCTGAACGAGTGAAGCACGATTCACACAGAAGCACAAAGCAGACCAACATGCATACGTACGTCATCCCAGTTCCAGAAGCGTTCGGTGTGGCTGATGCCCGATTCTCTGTAATATTCCTCTAAGGGAGGCTCAAGCAGGATTACATCAAACTTGCACTTCAGATCCTGCAAGTCAAAGTGCTCTGGGTCAGCTTGGAGGTACCTAAACGCAGAAGCACACTAAATTAACAGGACCCAAACCTTTCGGATCAGTTTGCCACATTAAACTGGCTGTCGTCTTCCTCTTTATCTGAGTAGAACAGCCCTTAAACTAAAGGAAGTATTGGCATTGACTTGAATAACATCCGTGTCATCGTTTAACATACATGGGAGGGGTGTTGGTGGTGGAAATGAGCTCGTCCTTCAGTCTTATCAGTTCTCGAAGTTTTGGGTATTCTTCAAATCGGTCAGCTAAGCCTAAACAATAGAAGATTGTTCGTGATCGCCGTGATCACACACCGGCATGCATGTGTCCTTAAAACACACGTAAACAGACACACACGTACACTCACCGACATCTCTAATGAAATTTTGTGGCCGGTGTCCCGTGTCAACAAAGTGCTGACAGTAGTCATTGTGAGGGTTCAAGCTCTGGGTGCCCTGAAGATGAAAGATTAAATTAGCAGACCAGAAACAAATATTTGCAGTATTCTAATATCCTACGGACAACACATTTTAACGGCGTGAGTAATGCATGACTAAAATAACACATTTCACATACATGCACTGCGATTACATGTTCTGTCTGTCGAATAATAGACTGGTTCTAACGTAATAACAAGCTGACGCCATGCGAGTCATGCAACGACAACATCCACCTTCAGCCATCGAGTAAAGACAGCAGCCACAGACACAACCAGCCAGACCGGCCCCGCGTGCGTTACTAGGCTGAAAGGACTCATGTCACATGAATGGCTGATACATTTTTTACCTTTACAAGTATTTTTTTAATGTATTACATTTGATTTTTAACTAATTAGACACTTAAAATACATTTGTTGTCCCCAACCTTAAGAAAAGTACTCGAGTCCTTGTACACCTCCTCATAGGGGTTGCTTTCATCCAGCTGCTGCACCTCCACCTCATCCTAAAACACACAAAAACTACGTTCCAATTTCTGCCAATAAATAATACCTTTACATGTAGTGAGGAAACGTGTGACTGGCAGATACAGCTGAAAAGAATTTGATCAGGAAACAGCTGATGAGTCTAAATAAAGTCCGGAATGGGTCTTGTCTGCTTTTCCTCGTCACAGTTGTGCTTTTAGGCAGTAAATCAAAGTCATATTTGTTGACAGAAGAGCCGTATAAATAGTTATTATCACTACAACATGCTGGAGGCTCCTTTAGCCCTCACAGACTAATAACGGGTTCCACCTTCAGTTCTTCCACATCTTCCTCCGTCTCCTCGCCCTCTGCCTTCCTTTTGGACGGTGCAGCTGAGCTATCAAATGATGATCTGCAAAACACAAACCAGATTCACCACAAAGCACACGGTCAGAATATTAGCACTGGCAAGACAAAAATCAAAGGAGTTTTGCCATCGAGTACAATATATTCCAACATTTGTTTGCTTTCAAAAGGCTCCTAATTATCATTGCCCTCGTCTCTTTGTGATTGGATTCTATCTTACCTGCATGTTTCTCGAGTCTCCTCTATCTCTTTGAGTTCATCTTTACTGTTAAGGACCGCGCCAATGCTGTCGGCGCTTTCTGCTCCCAGCTGCGGTACAAGAATGAGAAAGTGAGTCTGCAGTTCGATCTATTGTGCGTCTTTATTTTACACTAAGTGTTACGTCACGTTTAGCAGCATATTTTCTGTACGCATTAGTTTTGACATTGTATTTCAGCTTTCACTACTCTGTGACTTGGAGCCATTTTACAGGAAGCAAGGAAAATATTCATATGCTTTTATTCAAAGGAATAAGTCTGAGATTTTTAAAAATGGAACAAAAAAAAAAAAAGCATTCCGGTACAGATTGAAATAATTTTATATTGCAGCCTCGCAAAACCCGAAAATCGGCTTTCTTGATTTTAGCTGCGTCCTTTCAGCACTGAACCAATTCCGCTGAAGACTTTTAACTGGTATATAATATTGCATCGATGAGCCTCATGTCTTTGAAAACACGGTTAGCAGAACGGTCATTGTTCAATTAGCTTCTTGCTAACAATAACCATATTCACCGTTCACTTGCCTGTTGAGCTAAAAGTTGCCGTCTAAGTTTTTGTCGCTGACGGATCTCCTGCAGCCGACTGTTCATCGTCTACGCGGTAAATGACACACTTTACTGTTAAACGTAATTAATCGTAGCATCTGAACTGAATGCGTGTCCTCCTCCTAGCCAGCCACCGTGCCCACAGCGGAGCGGAAGCTCACTGACTGCCGCTAGAAAGGATCATCATGGGTGGACTCGATATCAACACCGGGACGCTCCCGCTAGCATGAGTGCTAAACTACCCGCTAAAACGAAGCTTTTAAGAAACCCGCTTGTGTTTTATTTCAGTAAACCGAGGAGGATAATGCATCCACGGCTGTGCTGACAGCCGATTCAGAGCCGAAATCAAGAACCGATTTCAACGATTACTCATCGCGTTCCGCCTCCGTCTACCTGGATTTGTTTTGGTGTACGCTCGCTTAGAATTCAACGTACACATTTCACCGAATGAAGTGGCGCCACTTGATGACGTCACATAATTGCGCTGACTTTACGCCCAACCTGGATAGTACCAACCATATAAATCGATTGATCTGCTGCTTCTTTTGAGGCTCTCCCGTCTTGCTTTTCTGGAGCGCTACATTGATTCCAAACTATGTTAATTTCCATCATTATTTTAGCGTATTGATATCATTGTCTGATAGTTTGTTTTTTAATTTTATGTCAATTTGTAACTTGATGCAAATAACTTCTTCGCTGTAACGCATTTTGAGATTGATTTGTTGTATGTATTTAGATGTGTATTATTGTATGTATATTTTTTCTCCAAATAAAATGTAGCATTTCATTATTGCATCAAACTGCAGTGTCTCCATTCGGCATGTCTGCCTGACTAAAGTGATAAGATTGATCTTGTTAATCTTTCTACATACCCAATACAAAAATGAACATCAGAAAGCATAAGTCAAATAACTCTGGAGGAACACCACATGGCAGGTGTTTATAACATAAGCATTTTATACATGGTGTCTCATACAGCAATACAGAGTTCTGGGAGACCTAAATTAAGTGTCCATTATTTATAGTGTGGGTCCCATTCTAATCTCTTTATCTGTTCATTTGATATCACATAATTAATAATATAAGCACCTCTTAATGAAATCATAATCACAGTGACATACGACAATTAACGCTTACACATGCTATCAATTTTCTTCGGGGTGTTCCCTATCCATCTGCCCACGCAAATCGAAGTTCCATTGATCCGCGTCGTTTCTCCTTTCTCTGTGTTCTCACTCCCGTCCCACGGTTGGGCGATGAAGGTGCTTCGAACATCGTCTTCTCCGTTGATGGGCTGCTTAAAATCAGAGACCTAAAAATGAACAATTTGGCATTTCTTGTTCTCACTCGAGCGCTTCTGGCTGCAAATTGCGCGTTCAGTTATTCCGGCAGCGTTCCTTCATTCATCCTCCCGTTTACCGACTGCATCCAGAGTCGTGGAAAAGACGGCTCCTACCGCGGAGCGATAGACGTCACCGAGTCCGGCACCCGGTGCATGAACTGGACCGACGTCCCGGGCTTCCAGGAGCGCAATCCGGGGAAAGGAATCGGAGAACACAATCACTGCCGCAACCCGGACGGCCGGATCCGACCCTGGTGCTTTTTCCGGAACCACAGAGGACGGGTGGATTGGGGATACTGTGACTGCAAACAAGGTAAACACGCAGGCCCGCAGACGCGCAGCGAGAAGGAATCGCAATCCATAGAAATATGACGAAAACGCAATAAGCAAAGTAACCGACGCGTAATGAACTAAATGCTGGCAGACGAGGTGAGCCATTCGTTTCGCGTATTAGATGAGTTGGTATTTGTGTTTTCTGAATGATGAAGAGTTGATTTAGTTAACGCAGAGGTTTTTTGCAGAGGCGCGCAAACTGTTAATTATTTCGCCCCAAATTATGTTCCGAGTCAGGAAGCGCACGCCGCGCACAGGTATGACAGGAGACAGATGGCAAGTCAGAACACATTTTAGCCGTTTGATGCCAACACGAAAGGGGTTACCCTAATATTTTGTTGGCTAAATAAAAGTTCTTTGAGCCGTGAGTTTGAAATGATTTATAACAGCGCTTTATCCTTATCTGTAGCGCAGAGGCTTGAACTTCCTGGCGTCATTAAACTGAACACATCACTTCTCCGTACAGCTCGACTTAATGAAATAACCCTTAGAATTGTTTTTATGTTCTTACATATGAGTTCAGATTTTACAGTGTACAATATTTCAACATGCGTGAGACATAATAACAGTCATATAGCATTTACTTTCTATTATGTTTAAACAGTTTTTTTTTTGGTTTAGATAACACAATGAGTTGCTTATGAAATGTTAAGTTATGAACTGAAGTGAAATAAAAACTTGTGCGTTCAGCTGTTTTTGATGTTGGCAGTTTCACTAGTCCACTCCTGTCATATCAACAAAATCAGACACGCCTCCCGTCTTTTATTTAAAATCCTTCAATCGATCTGGCTTTTTTTTTTTTACCAGCCCACGTATTTACACATAGTGACAGGTTATGTGCTGTGTTCTACATCTAATTTTATCCCTACCTCAATCCATCCCACGCAGGCTCTGTGCGTCTGCAAGGAGGCCGCTCCAAGCTGGATGGCAGGGTGGAGGTCTATCTGGGAGGAGTGTGGGGGTCTATCTGCAGTGATGAGTGGGGTGATGAAGATGCTGCAGTGGTCTGCAGACAGCTGGGTAAAGGGTGAGCGAGCACACATGCACCTGTCATGCTCAGACATGCAATGTGTTCAACACTCTGTCTCCATCTTCCTCTAGCATGTGGACACAGGTCTTTGCACTTTTCTTATGTGAACCTTGCATTCCAACCTCCTTTTCCCCTACAGGGGTTTTTAAAATGCTATTTACCTTGTTACCGGCTCTTTCTTTGTCTCCGTCTCCCTTCATCTCCCTCTCACTCAAACATGTTTGAAGCTTATTGTCTCACATTATGAGCCGCTTGGGTCCCACGGGAGGACATATAGGCCAATACATATCACAGACATAACTGGGGTGTAGTCTCTGGAGAACAGAGACGTTCTGTGCGCTTTCTGCACATGTTGACACTAAAACAAGCGCTGGTAGGCATGCTGACTTGAGCATATGGCCACGTGTTCATATTCACACAGGATGCAATGAAAGCCCAAAGCAGAAAGGAAGGAGAGCAAATGTCAGCCATATGTCAACTCATATCTTTGGTGATGACTTTCATATGGCCAGTTATTGATAGTGGGTGGAAAACCACTGACCGCATTGACCCTGGAATGACATTTAAAGAGCGTATGGATGGTTCATGGTTACTGGTGCCAGGTTAAAATGGTTGCTTGGGATTTTTACTCTGTGAGCGCGCCGTCTCAACTTGATTTAAGGTTGTCTCAGATGATAGAGCAAAAAAAAAAATGTAATTACGTTCCACTTCTCTTGAGATGTTTACATTAGAATGAAAACATGTTTTTTTTTTCTTATTTGGTAAAATGAATTACATGAACCTCCTTGCTCGCTTATCTCCATCCAGGATCTCAGGTCACGCACGAACAGTTCCCTTGATTGGTCCTGGCACAGCCAAGCTCCATTGGAGGGCGATCCGTTGCAGAGGAGAGGAGCCAGACCTGCTTAGGTGTCCTAAGACCACCTGGAATGGAGAGGAATGTTCTTTGGCTGCAGCAATCTCTTGCACACAGCAGCAAAGTAGGCACTATTCATGGAGAATTATAGGTCTGTGATGGAGGCAAAGGATACGGTCTGGTGACTCTAGAAAGCCTCTACAAAGCGTTTGCATTTTATGGCAGTTTGTTTAGATACTTAAAAGTGTATGCACTTACTTTTGCTTCTGTTTCAGCAGCAGTGGAGCTCCCTATACGCCTCGTGGGCGGTCAATCAAGGACAAAGGGTACAGTCGAGGTCTTCCACGCAGGGCAATGGGGCTCCATATGTGACGACCAATGGGACGACAGTGATGCAGAAGTCGTGTGTCGACAGCTAGGCCTGAGGTGAACAGGCATCCACACACACACACACACACACACACTAAAGACATGAATGTTCATTCACACATAAATTCCAACCAGTATTTAGCATAAAAGTATTCAGAAACTGAATCTGAAAAGAAATACATCAAGAGTTCAAGTACACGAGCAAAAAGTGCGACAGAAACAGAAAGTAGGAAGCTGAGATGAATTCATGTGGGCGTCCAACTGTCTGTCTTTTCCACCGTCTCTAACTATGAGAATTATTCTTTTCATTCAGACCCAAAGTGTGAGGATGATCAGTAATGAACATCTGGGGTGAGACGCTGAATCAGGCTCATTGTTCCTGCAAGAATTCTTGTACCACAGAGATATGCATATTTAGTAATCCTACACTGCAAATGTTCCTGTGTGCATTATGTTCATGTTTATCTATACACAGATGGCTTTTGCAGCCGTAGCTCACAGATAAATTATATTTATTTGTTTATTTTTTTTCATCTCTTTTGTTTGTAGCGGTGTGGCAAAAGCTTGGGGCGAAGCACATTTTGGCAAAAGTTCAAACCGTGTGTGGCTGGATGAGGTACGTTGCACAGGCAATGAACTCACTCTGGAGCAGTGTCCAAAAAGTGCCTGGGGGGAACACAACTGTCTACACTCTGAGGACGCAGGAGTGTCCTGCAACCTTCTAACAGGTACAGTAATGCCTGCGTCAATATATGTATTCCCCATTTGTCACAGATTTGTAAGTGAAATGCATGCACATATATATTTACATATGCAAATAGGACATGCTCAGTCACCAATGAGCTCTCAGATTCAAAGCCTGCAGACCTGGGCAACTTTTCAGACAATTTATTACTAGAAAGACTTGCTGTATTTCAAAAACCACCAAGATACATTTGTAAATAAACCATATTAAGTTATTTTGCTATTATTTCTAGTACGTTTAATGCCCTTTTGAACCACAAAGCAAAAGTATCTTTAAATGCATATATACAAAGAAAGATTCTTCCTGAATTCCTTCATGATCATGGGTTTGTATGGACCAGTGACTGCTTCACACAGCAGACATCTGTCTAGCACAGGTGTAAGTAAACTTATAACATATGGATGCATTCCATTTATATGTTGTAGTGCTTTTCTCTGAAAAGCATGGCAAATTGGCTTCAAAGGAAATACAAAATCTATTGAGAAGGGTGAGGCATTAAAATGAGCTTTTTTAGAGAGTGCTTGGCAACCAGTCATCAAAATATGGAGGGCAGCCATTGCTCCGTCTCATTGATAAATGTGGGAAAGGTTCTCTGTGGATTTACCAAACACATAGAAAGGACTTAGTGAAGGTTGAACATTACAAATAGAAGCATCACATACATCATCCTAGGAGAGCTGAATGGGGTTCTTGTTGTCTGCTGCCCTCCTATAGAGTGTATTAGAATAGAATCGGTCTTTATTGTCATTGCAACAAGTGCAACGAAAACAAAGGGGATTATTCTGAAATCATATTAAAACATTTTCCACAGTGGGTAATGTCTTCATAATGGTCTGTGTTTGCATTGCTGCATTACAATAAGACCATTTCATTTCAGACAAAGACAAAGAACAGCGGCCACTCATTCCTCACAGGTTCCCTTAGAACTTCAAGCACATGAAAAAGTTTTTCTCAATACAATGAGTGGCCATGAAGGAATTATTTTATATTTGCTCTTCACAGAGGGCATTTCTTGAATCACGGTTAGTTTTTTTCCATCTCTCCAGATGGTATCGTTAGGCTGGTTGGGGGTGAGGTCAGCCATGATGGACGTTTAGAGGTTTTCTACCGTGGTCAGTGGGGGACGGTGTGCGATGACGGCTGGACAGATTCAAATACTCAGGTGGTGTGCCGACAACTTGGTTACAGGTAATGTGAAGTTCTCAGGCATGCAATCCTGCACACACACTGTCAAGACACATGCATATTTATATATATATACATATATTTGTGTACATGTTTACCTTGTAGATTAGGTAAGACTCTTCTTTCTGACGGACGTGACGTCGCTCCAGTCCAGCACTTCGGGTTGGGGTCAGGCCCCATTCTTTTGGATGATGTCAGCTGCTCAGGGAAAGAGCCCAGTCTGTTGCTGTGCAACAGGAGGGAGTGGTTCCGTCATGACTGCACACACCATGAAGATGTTAACATTGCATGCAGCAATGGAGAGAGCCTTCCAACTAGTAAGATATCTTATTTTACTGTTATATATATACTAAATGCCAAGAGAGCACAGGAACCATAGATGTGTGAGGAAGGCCCGGTCCAACCTTTAAAATGTTGGTTACATATGTGACAATTAAGAACACACAGTTCATAGGTAGTGAAGAACAGGAAAACGAATGTTGCAGTGACCACATAAACTCAGGTAATGGAAATGCTTGATCTGAAATATGCTTCTGCCAATTCCACGAAATAGGATCTCACGTTATTAATAGGAAGCAATCCAACAGTCTGCAAGAGCCAGATGAGGATGATGCAGGTCTCTAATAGGTACAGCTGCTAGCTGGCTTGTCCGGCTTAATAACTGGGCTGCTTGTAAAGTCATCAGAATTAAATGGACCTGCTGTGATTGAACCATTGCCTAAAGTTAGTCTCTCTCATGCCAGTGATTCACTGTTCCTAATTGTAGCATCATTCCAAGCAGGTACCAAGGGGTTGATGTATTACATGTATTAATTTAGGATTCCATAATGGTTATTAATGCAGTTATAACTACCTTTCTTGCCATGCGGACAAAAGACAGAAATTAGCGCATCACTTTACGGACATGCCACTTCTGCAGAGGAAGACTCGGAAGGATTCTGTTCTCTCCTGATGAAAGTGGGACTTGAATGGTGGGACTATTAATGAAAATTATGTCTGCAGCCTCCAAACACCGATAGAGATGTGTAAGGCTAGATCTGTATAAAGCAGCAGCGGCTCAGATTTCGCCTCATACCGTTTAGAGCCGTCTGATTCTGCGCCGTCCGTCTTGAGCCGAATGAAGCGCGAAAGAGTCTGCCGAAAAGATTCATCATGTTTTAATAACAAGTGATAATCAGTCTGGTTTAAGGAGCTTATGGTATTTGGCAGGAGGCTGAGGACACAGTCTCACCGCACAAATGCCCACTAAGGATTATGTTAGTACCACACATCATTTGTGTGTTTGTGCTGGTGTTTATGTGCGTACATAAATCCCTCCTCCTCCCTCGCCATACCACAGGAAGATTGGCTTATGTTGTTTTTGGAAAATGAGATAAAGCACCATAAGCCAGAAAATGCTTTGAAGCCCTCCACCCTACCGCACCACACCACCCTCTGTTTTGAGGTTTTAAGGCCTGCAGTGTGTGTGTGTGTGTGTGTGTATGTGTGCGTGTGTCAGGTGCAAAAATGAAGTGTTTGTGTATTTAAGTTAGGCGACACAGATGAGCATTTCATATACAATTGCATTTATGAAGTTGGATTAATTCATCATTTCAGTATTCCTGCATTGATTTCAGGCTAAACTAAGGACAGTTGAGGTCTTTTTTTAACAAAATGATTGTAAAATTGTAAAACTGGACACAATATTTGAGCGTCTAAATGAAAATGTACATTTATAGCAACTATACTGCTATAAACTGATGATGATGATGAATATATTTATTAGATAGAATGTTAGAGTACAAGTACAGTCACACAGTAGCATGTATTACAGTACAAATAAAGTCAAACATCCTGGGACTTGAATGGTGGGACTATTCAAGTCCCAGGACTTGAATAACTATAGCTTAAAAGTCTTTACATGTGGGAATGGTGCAATCTGATCCTGAAATTTCCCACACATGGAAAAGGCATTGGTTTCCTCGAATGAAATGTGTGTGTGAGTGTGTCTGAGCGCACATGCTGATTTCATGCATTTGATCAGCACTGTCAGCAGTGAGTAAATGAAAATTAATGATCCTCACATGGTAATGGGAGCCACACGATTTCCCTTCTGGATCCACAAGTGGTTTCACACACAAAGACAGAAGCTGCTTCCTTATTGTGGGGCACAAACGCACATGCCCCCCCCTCCCCATCACTACACACATTAGCTTTGAGGATCATGTTTGTTGGGGAGTGTGTGTGTGTGTGTTGTGTGTAGTGGTCTGAGTTTAGTTGGTTTCAATTGTGTTTTTGTGTTCTTCAGGTGTGCCAGTAAGACTTGTTGGAGGAGAAAGCCCAAGGGAAGGTCGGGTGGAGCTTTATCTGGCAGGACAGTGGGGTACGGTGTGTGATGACGGATGGACCGATCGTGATGCTGAAGTTGTGTGCCGACAGTTAGGATACAGGTTCGTGAGTGCGTGCATGCGTATTAGGAACAGCCTTTTTGATGACCTTGTGTGTCTCCGTGACATGATGGGAAACAACCAGCACAATGACTTCCATAGAGCCCATGTGGGAAGAAGGCTTCGGAATACTGCTGGAAGTAGTAACTCCGAACTACAGGGAGATTATCTACAAAGTGAATCCAGACTGTCCTTTCTTTCCTAAATCAATCACCTCTTCTCTGGTTTGGCGTCTGTCTGACTCTTGCTTCCACTTTCTCTCAAACCCCTGTCTGTTCTCAGTTTTCACCTCATCACACCTGCCTCCAATGTTAAGCAAACACACAACGGAAAAAAAAGAACTCTGTGTGCTTTGCTTTGGATTATTTAAAAAGTTTATTTTTCATTAATTAGTCTTTTAAAAAGTAAGATTTGAGTACTCCTTTTCAACCCCTGATGTAGCGGCTTTTATTAGGGGGTTTAGCGGCGCCCTTTTCACAGAGCCAAGATAAACATCCAATTAAAGGGCAGGCCAGTTGTGCAAATGACCCCAAACCGGTGACGGATATGTTGAGGCAAAGCAAACCACCTCATCTCCTCCTCTCCGTGTCCCATTATCTCATTATCCCTCTACGACGCTGTCCTGTTTGTCAAAACAATGACAACGAAAAGGCAAGGGAAAAGCTCAGAGAAAAAAAACTACCCTCATTTCCTCACATCACTCCTCAGCGCTCGTACCTCATCCACCTAATCCTCTCTGACACTTCAGTGTGTTGATGAAAGCCACATCTGGAGCACATAATAAGCATAAGGGAGCAAGATGAATCATGATAACAGCCATGTTAGGTTTATCACTCTGCGTCGCAAAGTGTGTGCTGAAAGGCCTTTATATACTGCACACAGGAGGTCCCTGAAGATGAGAGATCACCTCGGGGGGAGCAAAACAAAATATATGCACATAGCCAAAAGCATTCCAAGTTATATTTTCCATTATGTCTCAGGAATTTTTCATGATTTAAAAATCACTTCTGTTCATGGTGTGGTTGGCTGTGATATAACATATAGGAACAAACTTGGTGTTTTTCTCCAACTCAAGCAGTTACAGTGCAAAGCAAGAACGTGTATCGTTTTTCACCATGTTGTGTTGCTGTGTGTTGCCACAGAAACAATCCGAGTAGGCTTGGTCTCAGCCTCTGGCTTTTTTCCAAGTGACTTGGAGGGTCTTGTTTCAGCACGCAAAGTACTGCTCAAGAGGCTAATTGAGACATGGACACAATTCTTGATGTCTCAGTAATAGACATGAGAATCCCTCCGGATGTGTGGCGATACTTGACCTGCCCCAGGGAGGTGGCATGACATCATCTCGGTCAGCTATCCATCAGCTGTAATTAAAATCACTGTTACAGCCTGTATGCACACAAACACACACACGCACACACCTACACATCAGCGTATTGGACCTAATTTCTAATTAAAGTCAGAGGTGAGGCCATGATACAAATACTGTTGTTATCAGAGTGTGTCTTGACTGACCTAGATTGTGTCACAGCCAGAGAATGTTCAACCATAACAGCTACACTACCACGTCATCACCACCTATATGCAGCACACACACACACACACACACACACTCACGCATGCACGCAGCCTCTAAATATAATTGTTTCTGTTTCTAACATCATTAAAGCTTATTTGGAAAAACATCAGCTGAATAAAAAGTCTCATTTCTTTTATATAAACCAAGTTTATATGTTACAACCCAATAAAAAAAAAAGAAAATGCTATAATTAAATGTGGCCTGCATGCAGTCTGAATGCACAATCTCATTAGACCATGACACAGAGCAGACATTTTATATTCTGACAGGAGCTGTAGCTGCAAGTAATTCACAGTGTAGCGTCCGTTCGCTAACACAAAACAAATAGTCTGTCAGTGGAGTTTATAAAGTAATATAAGATCTTATTGCGTTTCAGGCTCAAGTTGAAGTCCCTTAGTGCATATGTGAATTATTGAGCCCAAATATAAAATTGATGTCTCTCAGGTTGGCAAACCAGCGTTTACAGAATGTCCCTGGAGCTTAACTTAAAATCAAGGAAGACTGAACATTTTATGTTTTTGCCCCAAAGGTTTGTAATATTGTACCTTTCATTTCAGAAAAAAATCTTTTGAGATTTCCCTGGCTTTCCTCAACTGATTTTTGCCTTTGTGTTGTTTATTACAGCTTTAGAAATGCTATTTTTTAATGTCAATGAAATGTCTGCATGTTCTGCCCCCCAGCGGGGTGTCGAAGGCCCGCGTGATGGCGTACTTCGGGGAAGGGATGGGGCCAATCCATGTGGACAATGTGAAATGCAGCGGTGAGGAGCGTTCAATAGCGGACTGCATCAAACAGGCACCCGGAATACACAACTGTCGCCATAACGAGGACGCTGGGGTCATCTGTGACTATGGTGAATGGCAGCCCAAAAACAAAGAGGTCAAAGGTCAGCTTTTGTTTTTATGACTCTAATGATGCTCGTGTTATATATTAGAAGCATCTGCATTTTGAAAATGCCCCAAAAATTTTTTTTTTTGAATCAATTACACAGAAAAAAGGATGCAAAACAAATGGCCACTGAAATGTGAGATTTAGAGACAAAGCAGGAAAGACCTTAAAGTGTGTGTGTGTATAAATATCCAGATGGTGAAATATAGAGAGCGGCGCTATTACTTCACCCTGTCTGTCACACATCAGGTCAGACTCACACAGTCCTATCCATTACCTGCACATGTTCTATTACTTCCATTTCTCACGCGCGCATTGTGCGGAAAGTCAAACCTGAGCAGGACGGTGTTTAGTCTCCAGTATGATGAATTACATCCCCTGAAAAATGACTTAGTGTTTGTAGATTTTCATATTGCCATCACAGGCTAGGGAAATAATCTCTCCTTTATTTAAATCAGTTTCTTTCAGGTTCACATGTAGAGGTAAAAAGATGAATTTGAATATGATTATTTTTTCAATCATTCTACATGTTTAATGAAAGTAACATCCCATCACCGCCCGACACACACACACACACACACACACACACACATAATGGTTCCTCCTTTGTCTTTGTCAGACGCTGTCAACTCAGTTTGTGGTCTGCGGCTCAAGCACACTCGCCAGCGGCGAATCATAGGAGGAGAAAACTCTCTGAGGTAAACTGGAGGTGGACAGGATGGAATAATGAAAGCACAGGGAACGCCTGCCCGAGATACTGTATATAGAGAAAAGAATATTGGACACATTTTAAACACACCAAATCCTATGTGGAAAACGGGAAATGTGAAGTAACAGGCAGATAAATATACAACTGTTTTTGCTTCCAAACATGAACGTAACTTATTTGTGGAAAAGTGGAAGAATGAAAGTGTGCATGGATGCCAGCGTTTAATATAAATGTCTTGTCTTGGGTGATTTGCTTTTAAAGTGAGAGAGGCAGGCATGGCTGACACAGGAGATCTCTCTGAAATGAAACAAGAAAACCCTGCGTGACTGTGTGTGTGAGAGAGAGAGAAATAGAGAAAAACAAGGAAATACAACACCGCTTCCTGTTTAGTGTTACTATACAGTTGCATATGGACAAGTGGTGAATGTGAAACTAAATAAAAAATATATATTTTGTGTGTGGGTGTGTTGAGATGAATCCTGATTGTTTACATGCAGCAATCTACGGTGTAAACAAAGTATTCCAGCCTTTATATAAATGTTTAGTGAGTTCTAAATAATCACATAACATCACATTTGGGCAAATTATCTTACGAATATGTGACATTTGCTGTTACGAGATATTGTATCGCAGTGCCAGAATGTCAGACCAGCACATTGGTCACTTATTAAAGTTGAAAAGAGAAAAAGGCGACTTTGTGGATGTCAATAAGGTGTTGCTGCAGTGTACATATTTTCAATTAAACGCTACAATGTTTGTCAGGAGAAGGCCAGCATTTTTTTGTTTTTATTTTCTTGTTGCTGTTGTTACCTCAAAACAGAACTCACCTAACTTGGATCAAACTGTCAAACTAGTCAGCGCTGTTTATATATGGATTAGTATTTTTGTATGAGAAAACAGACTTTCACTCTCATGCATGTGCATGTGCATCCATCACAACTACCACATAATAAGAACAGATTTGAATAGAAGCAGAGGCAGTGTGATGTCATCATCTGAACAGGACGCCATTACTCTACTATAATCTGTATTCACACAGCAAATTGATCCATACTGTTGCCATAGTAATGCTCAAAATATCATATAATTAAGGCCAGAGCTTCTCCGCAGCACCACAATGTTATTTTCAATGTTGGAATATGCCATATTTTACCTTAACCAAAAAAATCCCCTGTGATGTCATTCCCATTTATTTGAATTGCTCCTTCTATCTTTTTTTTCTTAAAAACTGAAAAAGTTTCCCTGATAAAATAAATTATTTGCAAATGTGTGCACAAATGTAATTGTGTGTGTGTGTGTATGTGTTTGTTCTTGGCTGTGCGTTGTGTGTCCGCAGGGGTGGCTGGCCATGGCAGGCTGCAATACGTTTGCGAGGATCTCGAGGAGACGGGAGGTTGGTGTGTGGCGCGACTCTAATAGGAACCTGTTGGGTCCTCACCGCTGCACATTGCTTCAAGAGGTCACACACACACACACACACACAAAATTGTTACGACACACAAAATTGTTGCAATTATAAAGATTATGATCAATTTTCTCAGACAATTGGTCCCATACAGCCATTCCAGCATAGACCTTGGGTCGTCAAAAATATGCAGTAAAATTTGAGGGGGGGGGATACAGTTCTTTTACACAGAAAAAAAACAACTATTCTAGTCTCTACTGAATGAGGGCAGGTATTGTTTGCTGAGCAAGACAATGATCGGTGAAGAGTCTTGGAGAGCATATTGGTGATGCATATTCCACAACACAAACAAGAAGATAAGAATGCTAAAGAGCACAATATATTTTATTAGAAATAAATGGATTGAATAATGTTCATATTCTGTGTGGAATAATCCCACATTCAAAGCTGTTTTACTGGCTGGCCTAAAGTCAAAACTATCTCATATTAATTACCATTTGCGTTGTGTGTTTGGACTTTTGGCAGTTGCTTTTATTTTTGGAAACGGTGCGCCTGTGCATAAATTTGCCTCTGCTTGTTTGAGTCACATCCGAACCACACAACGTCTTCAGTGCTTTTGAGTCTGAGAGCATTAATGAGCGGTGGTTTGGCTGTGGTGCAGCTGGCATTCAGTCAAAGCTGCTTCATCTTAACCTCATTCCAACATCTGGTCTGAGGGCCTGCACATGGCAGCACCAACGTCATACGCATACTCCTATGGTGATGGATTTTATGTATGAAACCATTACGTCCTAATGCATGCAGCAGAGACGGCAATGGAAAGACTTGCGCACAAAAAAGAACTGAACAGGGAAACACTGCATTGAAGAAAAGCTGAAAGAGTGCAGTGATCTGAGAGCCATAATCCTTAAATCTGCATTTGATATTTGTGCCAATATACTAGTGTTAGTTGTAAGTTTTGGGGTCAGTGGAAACATCTCGTCCACCACCATGTCAAGAGCCATTGCCAGGTCTTTGTAAGACTTTTTTTTTTAACCAAGAAATAGTCAAAGCTACTTCTATCTGCACGTAGGATTTTTGCTATTCTGGTTATTGTATCTAAAGCATCTAAAAGCTGCTCAAAATGAGGGCAAGTATATTTGACTTGAGAAGAGTCAGGAGCGTGAGCAGGGCAGGGTCTAAATAGCAAACAAATGAATGACAGGTGTGTTTCAAGGTGTTCAGCCGACTCTCCCGCGGCCACGCCCACAGTGCAAGACAAGGAAAAACATGATCAGAGGAGCACGGAGACCACAACATGGATTATTACAAAAAGTGTCTACAGACATAGTTCTGAGGACCTACCCCCTTTCGGTTCATTTGGGTTAAAAAGCCTTTGAAATATTATCCTTTGTCTCTGTTTCATTGAAAAGTGAACTGAAAATCGTTCCTTCATTGCAAGCAGGCTAGAAAGGTCAGACATGAAGTGGCAGCTTGCAGTGGCCCAGCTTGTGAGCGCTGTGCTCGATGACGGCTCGGAAAAGCCACAGCATGTATCCCCAGACAGGGGCTTCCTACTTACTGGTATCACCTTTCATAAATGGCAACCGAAATAGGATGGTACTCACAAGCATGCACACAAACACACATGCACACACATATATACACACATACTTACTCCTTGTAAGCAACAATAACAACAGGAATAAGGCCACATCTATGTCACCCAATTCTATAATTCTGCCTTCCAAGCAGAATCAAGCCTGCTAATCTGGCACCATGTGTGTGTCAGTCTCGCTCCAAACAAATTTGTGTTTGCGTGTCATTTGTGTTCGTGCCCGTGGGTATGCACTGTACTTAAGTGTTGCTTCTCCGCCAAGAATGTTGTGGTATTCCTGAGTCAGGCGATCTTTCTGACAACACTCTACCACATATAACTGGACACAGCGACTTGGCTCATTAAAAGACCCCTTTCTTAATTTCACTCCTCTCCTGTTCCCTCCATCCCCCTCCTTTGATCCTATCTTCATCCCTAGTTTACCTTTCTCGCATCCTCTCCTCCTCCACCACGCTGCATATTTCAAACAGACCAAAACATCCCTATCAACAATTAAAGTAGATGGAAAGTATGAAAGCAAAAAAATAAATAAAAAACAGACCTCATCTGTTCCATTTCCTGCTTGACTATTTAGCTATTTTTATCTTCTGGAGTAGTGCATCCTGTGTTTAGTGATTTAAGACGTGTTAGAAAATTTGGGGGTAGATTATAAAAATAAAAAAAAGCTCAAAATGAAAGATGAAAGCCAGTCAGTGAAAGTTTAATTATTGTGTGTGCATGGTTTAAAATGCTTCCAGCTTTAGATGATCTGTGGCTGAGGTAACCTCTGCCTGGACATATAGATCCTGTTCCTCAAATAGCCTGTCCATCATTTCATCCTCTCTGCAGGTATGGAAACAGCACCAAGCAGTATAAAGTTAGAGTAGGCGACTACCACTCCCTGGTTCCAGAGGAGTACGAAGGGGAGTACGCCGTTGATAGCATTGTTCCGCACCCAAGCTACCAGTACGATAGCAATGACTACGATCTAGCTTTGGTTCGCCTGTCTCCGGGGGCAATGGGCCAGGTGCCGGGAGAGTGCGTGCCATTCAGCCATCACGTTCGTCCCGCATGTCTGCCCGTGAAGAAAGAGAGAGCGCTCAAACAAGCTGGTAACTGTCACATCACTGGCTGGGGAGACACAGGTGAGGATGTTTGTGAGTAAAGGAAAAGACACCATCATATTTCAGTCATTCAGGCAGTTGTTTATTTACTTCCTCAAAATTAGGAGGTCAAACAGCAGCACCGCTGTTTATGGGGAGGCACGGGGGTGAAGTCCAAAAAGAGTGTAAACGTAGTGCACTTATTTCTGCGTTACTCTATTTCTAACCGGATTCCATTAGATAAGACTTTAAAATCCCAGGAAGGTAATAAAGGAATAAAGAATTGGCCAGGGACTGATTAAATAGTCTGTGACGCATTTGGACAGCCAGCAAAATAGTCATATTCTAGTATTCAGGTTCTAGTATTCCTACCATATGTAATGTTAATCAATGGTGACATGCAAATGCAGAAAGGACTTGCTTGACTTCATTCTCTCTGTCCATATGCTTGACTGTGAGCGTGGACACACATCTGTTAGTGATCTTTAAGTTACATGCTGATGTCATTAATCACACTAAAGGGCTAATAAAGGTCACAGCACACACTTGTACAACAGGAAGTACAAACGCATGTACTTCCTGTTGAGAAGTTAGTGTCCTTTTTTCACAACATTGGTCGTGATGTTGAGTCTGTGTGTGTTTGTGTGTGTGTGTGTGTGTGTCTTGAGTCTTGTGATAACACAGAAGTGATTTATACTGTGTGATGCTGTGAAGGCCTTTTGAAGGCGAGACGCTTTATAGAACAATCTTTTTTTTTTCTTTTATTGTAATACTGTGAAACACAGCCAGTAGTTTTAAAAACTAAGGAATCAGTGACAGCTTGTGCCTAAGAGAAAGCTAATTTATGTCTACAACCTCCCGGGTTGTAGACATAAAGTGGAAAAATCATTGAATGAGAAAAAAAAAAAACAGAGCCGCTGGAAAGAATGTAATGAACACGTCGAGTCAGAGGGAGTTTGTAGCCCACAGGAAAGGTAGCGCAAACAGGAAACCACCCAAAGTCAAGCAGAAAAAACCAACAACTCCATAAGAGTCAACGATGGCACTGTGAGGCCTGACCTGAGACAGCAGCTGTAAGATTTACCATTTCAGTTTAGTTTATTAGCTAGCATGCCCATAACCCTAACCCTAACACTGAATACAAGGGAGCGTAATTAGAGCACATAAAGATCATAGGAATGACCTTTTTCAACGAGGGACCATGGGCTGTTCCAAATGACAGGATTGAACATTTCCCCCGACACCAAACATGCAAGGCTCGGCAATCGAAGAATTGCACCAGCATTTAGCTGTTGTGCCAAGAGGGTTTTTTTCACTCTTCATGACCTCCCACTCATTTGCTCTCTTTCTTCCTCAGGCCGGTCATACTCTAAGACCCTACAGCAGGCGCCCCTCTCCATACTTCCTCGTCGTCACTGCCAGCAGCATTTCCATGGTGCATTCACAAGTCGGATGCTTTGTGCCGGCAGCATCCACTCAGAGAGGCGCGTGGACAGTTGCCGTGGAGATAGTGGAGGGCCATTGGTGTGTGAGCGTCAAGGAGGGGGTTGGGTGATTTACGGGGTAACGTCCTGGGGCCATGCCTGCCGGACACAACAGTCACCTGGCGTCTATACCAAAGTCTCTGCCTTCAGCTCCTGGATACACAAAGTAATTGGACGTGATGACAAAAAAGGGAAAAGGCGATGAAAGGTGTTGAAATGGAACATCTGACCTCGCCATCAGAGAGTTTGACTCTCAGAGACTTACTTGATTGCTCAGGTGACAACTGACACAACAAAGAATCATTCATGTTGTAATGCTATGATCTAATTATCCAGTGACTTAGTTATAACCTGACTTTCACATGAGGGGACAAGGACAATTGGATTGATGTTGTGGAGTACGGCATGTGTTTCATTTAGGTCTATAGCACTTATTTAACAAATTGATATTCTCACAAGACTCAAATTTAAAGTGTATGAAATCTTAAAATTGAACATGTTTTTGTTCTCTCTTTTGTCATTTTATAGTACCCTATAATTTCTTGTTTTCCTTTTAAATAGTATGCATGCTCTGGGCTTGCTTTTGTTATATTGTAATTTATAATGTTAAATACGTGATTAAACATTTTAAAAGGACCACCATACAAACAGTGTTATTGCATGAACTCGTGCATAGAGAATAAATAATGGACTGACTTTTAAACCTGCATGCTGCAAATTGTGCAGACTTGCATAATAATCCCTTTAGATACTTAAAGCATGATATTCACCGCTATTGTGTGAAGCACTCTAGTCATATTGACATTTGCCAAAGTGGAATATGTCATTTCAATCTTGTTGAAGTCATGCTCCTCCACCGGGGTCTTCGTTTGACTGTTTAAGAAGCACACATAAGGTTGGATTACTTACTCAGGCTTTTGTGAATTATGTCTTTTTTTTCTGTCTCAGTGATGCATTACATTTGCAGAGAAATGAAGGAACTAGTAGTTTTGAATCAAAGCACACTTTAATTTGTGTTACTTTGTTTCTGTTGGAAAGATTTCGTGTCAAGGTTTTGATAATCTGCTACACACACACACACAACAGACATGGACCTGCATGTACACAAACATCTACAAAAATGAGATTAAACTGATTTTTTTTTTTTACTGATTATGTACTGTAGCCTTTTTTGTTAAAAAAAAGAAAAGAAAGTGTGTTTGTTCTCAATAATTTGTTCATGTATAATTTTTTGTGCCATTAGAAATAGGTGCTAAGTGGTTGTTGCACTTTATATTGCATGTTTTGTTATTCGTACGTATCTGAAAGTTGAAAACCTGGGGACCTTTTAAAGGTTTGCCCCTGACCACAAACTGTCATAGAGAGCCAACCAATTTCAGACAATGTGTATGCACACACACACACACACACAGTGTGTGCAGGAATTGCAGCCATTTTAGTAGTTGTTTTATTTACATGGCAAAGATGTTATGTTGACTTGAAAAGTGGGACCAACTGTTACCTTTAGAGGCTTAACGGAACCGTAACAACAGAAATAATACAAATAATATTATATTTTTGCATTTGTCTTGTTTCTTTTGTGCGTCAAAATATATGATAAATGCAGTTAAGTGATATTTGCTATGCATTTGATTTTGCTCCTTTAAAGTCAAATATTGTAGTTCTTCATCAATAGAATAGCCCCATCTTGTGGTTATCTGACCACAGTCTTAAACCTGCAGCTGCCGTATGTATGGCTATTTCAAATGCAGCCACAGCTCTCATGCAAAAGTGACACCTCAAACTCCAAACAGCATAGTCTTCATCATATGATTTGTGTTTGCTTAACTTCCAATAACGAAATGAAACCAACTGAGATTATTATCAACTGCATGGAATAAAGTAATTCAAGACAGTGTGTCAAATGATGTTTATAAGGCATCACAGAATGAACTAAATGAATTGTCTGGCTCTGGAAGTGGTGTCTAATGTGATTTGCGCCATGGCTCTGCTTTCACTTCATTTTGAAATATTAAATTCATGAGTCATTTATATGATGTGTTGTTAAAGTGAAATGTCATCATAAATTACTGCCTTTGTATCTCTCTCCTCTCCCTATTCACAACCGAAGACTTGATGAAGCGCAGTAAAGTTACACAACGGTTCTTAATCAAAATTGAATTATGCTCTGACCAGATGGGTTGATTTTAATTCATGAACACAGACGCATAAAATGCATTTAACTAATGAGCCCAGAAGGAAGAACATGCTGCCGGGAGAATGTTTGTGGGAGTAAACTTGCAAATCCATCACAATTTTTATTGTTTTACATCTGCTAAATGGAGTGCATGAACTCCCGTGAATGGCTACGAGCTCGAATTAGTTTTCTCACAGCACCCTCCGATGGTGATTATTTTACTGGCACCCATTTCATGTGACAAAAAAAAAACGTCAAATCAAACACTGCGTTATTATTTTAAAAAAACTGACAAAAGTTCTGTGAGAATTATTACACAAGTGGATTTTACAACACTATGGAACGAGTTGGGAAAGATCCAATGATAATTACTAAACCGGGATGAGGCGTATCCAATTTGTTGTTGTAAACTCCATCCTCTGTTCTTTTTAAACTTTAAGTTTGTTACTAGACTGATTAAATCTGAGGAATCTGCACCTGACTGTGCTTCCTCTTTTAACTAAACCGTAAAACTTTGAAAGAATAATGTGAGAGACTTTTCTTGTTTGTGAAGAGATAATGCAGAAGCATACATCTTCGGCTTATTACTGGGAGGGAACGTCTGCTTTGCGTAGGCTGTGAATAAATTCATATCCCAATCACAAGCTAAACTAGACACCTTTCTCAACAACTGCACTGGATCACACTTTTACTCCTTCATTTGTGAGCCCATCTGTTTAATTTATGCTCCCCACCCCACCCCCCCCCCACCACCACCACCATCATCACCAACAGCTTTAATTTAACATCCAAAGGGTGTGTTTTTGTCCAAGGCTGTGCACGCGAGAAACCGATTAAGCAGAATTGCTGTTACCCGCTCCTGTGAATGCTGCAAGTCAAGATCGAACCCTGCTGTAAATGAATCATGGCCGGGATACCGGAAATGTTTCAGCCCATCTACGCAGTCAGCTCTGGCTCCTAACAAACACAACAGGCTCCTGCAGGGATGGAAGTACATGTTAACAAAGATGATCTCCCATCATTGCTTCCTTAATGGGTGTTTTAATTCATAAATTGTTTCAGTCCAGTCTTCACACCCTGTACTCTCATGGCATGTCCTGTTACTCTGGGTAATGTCAATCCTTCCATCAAATTCTGGGTTTATTGATATTGCTCTACATTTTATTATCAGAGATAATAATAAAAAGAAAAAAAAATTGAGGCAGTAAATCCAGCACCTCCGAATAATGATTGTCGTAATGTGTCAGCAGGAAAACAATTCTTAAAGTTTGCCTTTAATCAGCGGTCAGGACCCATGTGGAAATGGGAGCAGCTTCTACTTTGCTGTGCAAGTCACACTGAGTCTTTCCTAATACACCGTCAGTGGTCAGGGACATGTCGAGAAGCCGTTTGTCTAGAGCAAACATGGAGCTTCCCAAGTCTGAAATATTCATTTCAAGTATTTAAAGTCTTCTGTAGTCAGTTTTGTATATTATATATACAATTATATTCTAACACATTATCTTTTATGAATAATGCATCATGAGTGATGTGCAAATGAGCTACTCCATTTGTGGTTCATTATCGGATCAAGTTTGTGTAGCATCGGTTACATTTTGCTTCATGCCATGATGTTGCATGCTTTGTTGATTTGTTAAAATAAAAAATAAAAAACTGCCATCATTACAGGATGGGTCGGTGCCTGATGTAATACCCGACAGGCACAAATACTCCGAATGGTTGACAGACATGCCTTTAATTTTCACAAACCTTAAAGCAGGGGTTCCCAAAGTCTGTGTCAGGAGATGATTTCAAGAAATGAAACAAAATTAAAAACTATTTAGATCGAGTCTATTTTAGCCAAAATTGTTTCAAAAGATGAATAGCAAATATTCAATAAATGTTCAGTGGGTATTTGTATAAGCCTATTAGTGCTTGTGTGATTAATGATTGTAAGCGCCATCCATGTCTGGGGCTAGCGGGAGGTTTTGTCAACAATTTAAGCCAAAGACCATGAGAGACATGAACGACATGGTTATTCTGTATTTTTGGTCATTAAAATAAAAACAGCTTCTGCTTATGCATTTATATCCATTTCTTTAATTTTGGTTTCTGTGTTTGACATTTAGGGTCATTTGCATTCAAACTGTACTGGAAAAGGAAAAAAAGGAAAAGGAGTTCGAGACAAAAAATGACTTACGAAACAATAATTATCTGTGATTGTAGCTACTTAAAGGGTCTTGGAATTAAGCATTATTTCCATTCGGTTTATTTTTGTCAGTTCACCTGCTAACAAAGGAACGCATCTTCAGTCTCCAGCGCTGAAGCTCTGCTAAATGGACACAGTGTTCTTCTGCACGGCCTTTCAAAGTGAAATAATACGCATCTAGTCTCAGTGAGTCATTTTCACTCCATAGATTCTGGCAAAAGCCTCAAGTGTCATCTCTCTGGGTGAACAAGGTTAGCACATCTCCAAGAAAAAAAAAGAACTCTCACTGAAACAATGAGAATCTATTTTCTCACTGCTTATTTGCTTTCATTGTAAGAAGACAAAACCACATTGGGTATATTTCGCCTTTAGATCAAACAGAAATTAAGTAAAGTCGTCCAAATTCAACGCACAGCTGACCAGCGCTGTTCTTGCATCATAAAACAAAGGTGAGAATAAAAGAACAATAATAATGGTAATAGCCATCAAAGCCGCTGCAGATCCACGAGTGTTTACCGTTCAACACTGTGTTCAGGCTTTTTTCTTGTCATCTTTCTTTTCTGGTTCTTTTTTGGTTTGTTCTTATAGTCCAACTTTCTTCAGATTATTTCTGAACCCGTCGTTCCTCCATCCACTCATTCCTTCAAGTGTTAATTTCCCAGTCTGCCAGAGGTTCTGTGACGCTTTGCTCCCCTACAACTGTGTCAAATCTCCTGGAGAGACTAGGCAACCCAGTCTTTGTCTGAGCCTCAGGGTTCGCTTAAAGGCCACAGAGAGTGCATCCAGATGTCAGGTGCTGCACATCACTTCCTCGTCCTCAACCTTTGACCCCGCTTCATTGATGCAAAGGTTATCTAACCTTCAGGAAGAGGTGAAGAGAGAGAGGGAACAGAGACAGACACGCATACAAGAGGAAGGGGAGAAGGGAAAAATAAGATTTTAATTCTGTTTCTTTTTCTAAATGATCAATATACCAGCTGTGAGACAAGAAAAAAAAGAAGTTATGGAGCAGAAAACATTTGCGATTGCTGTGAATTGGCAGGAAATAAATGTGAGGGCTTGTCAACCTCCTCCTCCAAGTCCTAAACCGTGACAAACCGCAGCAGGAACACATCGAACTGCAGCGATCAAGGTGAGCCAGGTGTCAGTGACTGCTACCGTCAAGCCTCGTCACTCCAAGTTTGAGGTTCAGAAGATGTTTTTTCTTGATTCACCAGTCAACATGAGCTGTGAGAATGTCTAAATTCATCCAATGCACAAAGCTATTCTGTTCTTCTGCAGAATAAAAACTGATTCTGGTCAAATTGAGACATTTTTTTTATTTCAAACCAAACAACATGAGTGAGCAACCACCTCAAACCGCTGTTCACTCGAGCAGAAAATGTTTGTTTTATGGAAAAATTGAACAGTTATGATATTTTTCAGGCAAAATGAAGTGAATATTGTTATAGGACAGTAACGTAAAATAGGAACAATAGGACTAACCTCTGACAAAGCTGAGACTTTGTGAAACCAGCCCAGCATCAAGTGCTTATTAAACAATAACTACATTTTATCTTATCAGGTATGAAAATAGTATCTTACCAAGAAATACTTTGAGGCTCTAAGATCCCCGCAATCTACTTTTATTAAGACTTTTTGACTTGTATTCATAAGCCAGTGAAATGAGTGTCACAGAGTTTAATGCTGCTGACCTTCTGAAGCTCCTGTCTTAGCCAGGAGGGAAGCGGCTGCCCGAGGCGATGCAGCAGCTTCGACAGCTCCACGTTGTGTTCCCTGTAGTACCTGGAGAGATATGCATGGGCCTGAAAGCAGGATGAGAGGAGTCAGAGAGATAGAGTGAGGAAATAAGACAAACAGGGAAAGAAAAGTTACAGAGGCAGCTTCCAATAAGCGGTAGATGGGGGGGGGGGGGGGTCCTCCTCAAAAGGACTTCAGGGCCACCAAGTGTGATTTGGTATGAACAGTGCTAAGAAAAGAGAGATGGGAGAAGAGGACAAATCACATGAAGGATGCATGAGATCCATTATCTCACTCCATCCCGTGTGCATCCCCTGTCTCCAACACTCTTGTCTTTGCTCCCTGGTGCTCCCTTCCCTCAAAATCCTACCTCCTAATCTGTCCTCTGCTTCTGCCCCCTGGTGGAAATGCAAATAACTATTAATTGCAGGTGACTCGGGTTCAGCCACTACAGTACTCTACATACAAGTACATGTTGGAAGCCAAATTTTATCTACCGGTATGTGTATTTATCTTCTTGAGCGTGCCAATGTCAGATTCTTTATCTCCAGGTCTCGTCTCTCTTCTGTGGAATCCGTTGCCGTGACAACGATTTATGGGTTCGATTTTCCTCTTCAACCTTTCTACCTTCACTTTAAACCCTTGCCACGCCGCACGCCCCCTGCCCATCCACTTCCTCAAGGGCTTTGTATCACTTTTGAGTCATAATAATTAGGTTGTAACTTTCTTGCTGGATCCGACTGTCTGACAGCTTCCACCCCAATGTGGAGTCCTGTGGGAAATTTTACCACAGCGATGGAGGAAACTGTGGGCTGTCACTGTCGCTCAGGAAGCGACTTTTTCTTTATTCATTTGTCTCTCATTCTAACGTTTCATTCAGCGTGTACTATACAAAGTAGAAAGCATATATATATATATCAATGTATATTGTGTTCACCCAGCAGAAACCTATTTCAATTGAAGGGAAGAAAGCTTACCTCTGGCTCCATAGGGGGGTACTTCCTCCCTTTGCTCTTTCCCAAGCATTTAGTTTTGCCTCCCTCGAGGAGCTGGCACCAGAAACCCTTCTGAGGGTCAAACCTGAGAGATAAGAAACAGAGAGATAGAGACAGAGGAGAGGAGGGCAATAGATCTTAATTATAGAAATCAAATTAGCAGCAAGTTCAGTTTTGCTCTGAAATTCAAGCGGTGGCTCATCTTTCATAAAATTGCGGTTAAAAAAGCGGAGCCATCTAACTTACAGACCAGCTATAAAATCAGGCGTGCATTGAACACACCCTCCATCTGTCTCTAACTCTTTTTCTATCAGTGTGTCTGACTCTCACACTGTCTTCTTTTATCAGTGTCTCTATCTCCATCCATCTCCTCGTCTCTACTCTCCACTGTGCATCTTCCGTCTCTCTTATCCTCTCTCTTTTTGCTCTCTCCTTCCACTGTAATAGAGACAATAGCCACGACCGGTTTGCTGATGAGTTGATTTAGTAATCCACTGGTGACGATTACTGGATTTAGGACTTTATGAGATATTTAAGAAATAGTAGAATAATCATTCATTTCTGATTCCATTAAAATCTAATTAGAACTGGGGTAATGTTATTTGGGGTATTGGTTCATCTTGACTTCGGAATGCATCTGTGCCGATGTACCATTCAACAAAGCAATTAGAATATTTATTCTATATTCAGATTCACCACAAGCTCCTCTGATATCATTTACAACATTTATTCAAATTTTCATGTGAATAATGTTGAATGGGATGTTTCTCTGCTTTAGTGTGACTCTGTCAAATAGAAGATTTTATGAAAGGAAGCCATCTTCTTATCAGACGGTTATTACTGCCTCATGATGGAAAAGGGAAGATAGAGTAAACATAACTTGCAAATATAAATATCCATGACTGAAGATTTTACAAATGCAAAAAAAATGATCCTGCTTCCCTCATTAAAACAGATCAGAGTCTGTTGGTCCCTGCAGCATGACATGTGATGTTTGTGTGTATAGATTGTTTCTATGCATCTGTTTATGCACGCATTACTTTTGCCGGACAGTTGCGTAAAATGCATCTCAAGAAAAGGGCTAAAGTAGTATTTTAAATGCCATTTGAAAATCAGAATATGGGCTCTAATGCGGGCGTGACTGAAAAATGCAAATATTATTCTTCATCTGCATGCATCAGTGGGTGCATAAAAGGGAGAAATGGGTGGTTCTCCTTCAGGTTTTTTTTCTGACAAGACAGAAGGAAGAAAGGAGCAGGGGATTAAATAAATATGCTGCAGTGTTGAGGATCTGTCAGTCTGCTGCCATGTCAAAAGAATGAGAAGGAGAAAGGAAAGATTAGGCTTTTGTGTTGCTCAGTCGTCACACAAAAGTTGCACTTGCATGCCCACACCACACACACACACACACCTTCCTTATTAATCTGTCAAAATACATCTCTGCAAATTATTTGCATGCATGTAGGCTTGTGATTCAAGACAGACACACTCATTTCAGTCTAAGCTACAAATTCTAGATGTCATTCTATGGATATTTGAGGGCTCTCAGACAAATTCCAATTTGATGAGAAGTGCTTGAGAACATAAAATTATAATAAACAGCTCCATGTAACCTCACATGCATATAATATACAAAAGAAAAGGAAATAAAAGAGAGTACCATGACAATAAAACCAATTATTGTACCAAAACCTATTTTGACATGCAAAACATATTTCGGGCATCCTTTCCAGCATGTTGCACACATTGATATCTGAAGTTGTGACGTACAGTCGATTATGTCTGAAATAGACCATGATGATGCTTTTGAGCCTATATATATTTTTTAAACGACAAACAGCAATTAACAACAAATATAAGATAATTATGACATGACATCAACATGAAGCACTAATTGTGGCTAAACTGAGATTCAATGTTGCTGATTAAAACAGAGGAGCCTAAAAGGTAGTTTATAAGACTAAAATCCATCTCTTAAAATGCTATATTTTTATCCTCACAAAGACAAAATATTGTTTTCTATGCTACAATCTAACTACGGGAATTAGATTTTTTTTGGAACGTTGTGTGTGGTCGTTTTTTCTTCTTCTCCTCCACAAACTGAAATAGAATTCTGGTCCCATGTGGTCCAGTGCGATGGCATCCCTTCCCGCCTTCTCTGTCATGCAGGTGGAGTTAATGCAATAGAACTCAAATGGTGGAGAAACAATTCTCAGGCTGGGTACATGTGGAGCCAAACCATCTCATCATTTCAAACTTTCAATATATAAGCCATATCTGTCATGCCATGTCCCTATTGTTTTTTGGGTTTTTTTTTTTAGATAATGACACAGTTTAGCAGGATACTGTCCTGCTGCTCACCAGTAGATGTCAGACTCGACACAGATTTCGGTTTGGAGTCTTAATACTGCTGGACTCTATGTGATAATTTATATAAATGCCATAAACCAGGTGAAAGGTGAAAGCTCAGGACTTCAGGGATCAAACAGACAATGCGAGAGTGCTCACGTGAGGGCCTGGGAAAAGTTGAAATGAGGAGTAACTCCCAAGAACTTTTGCACTTCATCCATCACTGCTGCAGGGTCAGTTCTCAGCTGATGGCCATCTATGATCATCACCTGCACATAATTAGATTCGGTCAGTAGCAGTGGGTAATAAAAACCCACTTTAACTCCTATTAAAACTGGTGGGTAAAAATAAAGCAACTCTATCAATGAAGCCTGATCCACTTGTGCAAAAATGTTCATGAATATATCTCCTGTTCAAATACAAAAATAATAACATTTAAAAAAGGAGAAGAATATATCGTTACTCTTTGCGGCACAAAGCCTGGTAGCTCCGGCAATCAACTTGTGTTGCACTGCTGCACACAAAATACTCACAATGACGTGCTACATGCTCCTCAATCGATATCTAACACACCCTCCCAGAGCCAAAACAATTTCCAATCTCCCCATCTCCCTGTCAAAGCTGCTGATGCTCGGCATCCACCTGTAGGCTCTGGTTAACGGCATTCTAGAAATGTGCTCATCACTCCCAAATATATGTATGTAAACAAGTCTGCATGGAGTGATAAGTTTGGAGCCCGGGCTGTAATTCTTAGAATGTAAAAAAAAAAATCTGAGTTGTCTGAATGAATCCCACGATAATGACCTCATTTTACAAAGTCGGCGCAGGGCTTCATGTGAATGTTTTAGGCAGTACACGACTGGAGAGTGCAGCTCTCTGCGTGTGTGCCTACCTGGTTAGCCGGGTAGTAAGTGAGCCACCTCTCTAGGTGCGCGGAGTAGAGACCGGGGATGAGGCAGCGGCTCTGAAGGGAGCGGAGTTCCACTGGCGATCCGGGTCTCGCACTGATGACATCATAGAACGTGAACTGCAGAGCTGCATGGTCCTCATGAGCTCTCTGATGCTGGGGAGAGCAATGACATAATAGATGAGCTGGCACGATGTAATGTCTCATTAATTCAGCTGCAGCAAATTTCAGGATCGCGTGACATTTCCCACGTTGAGACGTATAGCTAAGTCTGGCTCATTATCTCTATACTCGTAGAGACAAAGCAGGCACACACACACACACACACACACATACACATGATTGGATAAAGAACTAAATTCAATACAGAGATGAAAATGTCATGCATCAAAACGGGCAGCTGTGCTAAGTTAAAAATGGTGCACGTGCAATGAAACACATTCCCTGTGTTTGTGTATACCTGATACCAGCTGTAGGCCCTGTCAGAGGGGTTAATGAGCAGGGTGATGACCTTGGCCTTGGGCAGCAGGGCAGCCGCTCGCCGTGGGGACTCCTCTGAGGGGAAGTAGTTGGCGCTCTTCTCAAAGAGGAAGTCTGTGGTAACATTAGAGGGCACAGGGAAAAACTCCATGTACCTGAGTCAACAGACACACAGAACATTGAGAAGAAATATAAATATAAGCGTACATGCTCATCACACCTCAAACTTCAACACTGAAAACAACAACTCTGCCACCCACAGTGTACACGACTGCATTTTTACACCTTTTTCAAAGTCAGATGCAAAGTCACTAAGTTACGGTCACAATCCATGCATCGACAATGAGCCTGAAATAAACTTGATGGTATCATTTGATCAGTGCTTCATGAAGACATTTTTTTGGATGACTTTGGAGATCGTACCAGCTGTGTGTCTCTGTCAGCTATAAGTACGGTAACTTGTTTATGGGTCAATTTAGGCAGCCATATGTCTGTTGGCTCATGTTTGCAGGCTGAAAAGATCACTTTGAAGATGCCGTTGAAATATTTTTGAGCTTCTTATTGTGTCATTGATCTCTGAAAGACACGCCGCAGTCTCTTAAATCCTGGCAAACGAAAAATCTAAAGTTTATAATCTTATATTTCACCTCCAGTTTTGGTTGAGAAAAAAAGAGGGGGAATAAAATGAAGGAAAATGTGTTCTCACCAGTCTATTCCTTTGTGGTAGTTATTGGTGTTGAAGAACTGGACCTCCTCATACGTCTTTAGACTGGGGAAGTTACTAGAGATGGAGGGATGCATGAGTAGGAAGAGATAAAGAGCTGTCGTTCCTGCAAGAAAGGGCATAATTCATAACTGGCTGGTTAATTCAACCCAGTGGAGAGCTCCGTATGTATGTGTGTGTGTGTGTGTGTGTGCATCAGAATGTGTGGAAGCTGTCATCCACTGATCCATATTGGATGATTTTTTCCCTTCGCAAGATTTATATCATGCTGAGAATACGATGCCTGCAAAGATCACAGGCCTCTTCATTAAATGAGTGAAAACCATTTGATACCAATCAGTGCTGGGGCTCCAGCCGCACCCTCTGTCACCTTATCTTTTTTCTTTCTCAAAACATTTGACAGGGGAGGCTGATGCTCTAGTCAGCCTCTCTCTCAGTAGCAAAACGACGACCTTTGTTCTAACACTGAACAACTGCAATTAGAATTCCTGAAATCACAAGAGGAATGCTAAGAAGAGAAACAGTTTGACCTGAGCTGTTGTGAACACTCATTATTAAGCAAAGATCCTTAAAAGGCTCATTTGTTTGACACATTTTCATTAAATGACTGTGTCTGACCTTGATGTCCTCCAGGAATTCCAGCACTGATTGCAGAGGAGGCGTCCACTGGTGATTTTGATTGCATATTTCATTTTAAAAAGCTTCCAGTTGGAAATTTAGATAAAACAGATTTTAGGCGTTGCGCTTTTTCCACATGAATCATGCAAGAACAGTTCTGAACTATCTTGAGAATAGCAACCCAAAAGTATAAATGAGTAAATTCAGTATACATTTGCAATTAATCATGATTAATCAAAGGCTATCTTTGTGATTAACCACGTTATTATTTGTTTCCATCTGGCACCGCACTTTAAAAAAAACATAAATGCATCTATGTCTATTCATTGAAAGCAAATGCATGTATGCAGGTGCAACAAAGGAGGTAAGAGCTTCCTCCTTTTTCTGAGTGGACCAAAGGAGTGAATAGGATTAAATGAATGGGCTCTGATGTTGAAGAATCAGGCACCTGAATACACAGTCTCTTTGTTGCCTGTCAGAGTGTGTGTAGCTCACCTGTTTTCTGTGGTCCTATGACCATGAACTTGGGTAATCTGTCGCAGGTTTTTTCTTTAGACCAAATATCTTTGTGCCGTTTGTCATCACATGGATTCTGCAGAGGCACAGATAATGGGTGTAAGGCATTAAAGCTTACTGGCCCTGCATCCAGTGCATTGAACACACCAAATGAAAAAAATGAAGCCATTGTTGTCATGCACACCATAAATATTTCAATCTCCCGTGGGTTTAAAAGACACCACAAAATCAAACAAGCAGACATTTAAAATGAATTCTAACTGAACAGTTTCTGAGATTTAATCAGGAGGCCCTTGTTGTCAAGAAAAGATAAATTCATGAATCACAAGAAAATATAATTACTATGCTAAATCAAATTGAATACTTCAAAATAAATATTGCATCTTGTCTTCTTTGGCAGATTATTAAGACAACATTATCATGCTGAAAAATCCGCTCGAAATAAATCAACATCATACATCTCAATCAGTGTTATCAGTTGTATTCCTAAATATTTTTGTCAGTCTTCACAATAAGAATATCATATTGCAAAGAAAGGTTCATGACACACACAAGCCCATACTTACTCGCAAATAACCATGCATACACACCTGCCAGAGTGGGTTTCTTTGTTCAGGAAAGAGCTGGAAGTACTTGTGTGCAAGCTGCAGTGGTGGGAGTGTATGAAGCTTTAGGTTGGTCCATGAACGAAGGAAGGAGGCCAAGTGAACAAATGTGTAAAGACCCAGGCGGTCATTGCCATAGTTTGACAGGTGGGTCATGAATATGCTGATCTGGGGGGGGAGGAATAGAAACAGGATAGCTTTTAAAGTCTATGACAAAGCAGCTGTCCACTGGGTATCAACATTTGCCATCACTTCACAAAGTAAACTTTGCTACGCAGGAGTAGATTAACTTTCGCCAAGATGCAGTCTCAAGTACAGAGAGCAAAACCGAAATGGATATAATCACAACCTCTGACAGATAAAGGTGAGATGGCAGCATAATGCTTCTCATAGCCAGGGGGTGATGGGAGAGATGCGGCTACTGCAAGAGGAAGTGTTTAGAGTGTGTTGTGGGTGTGTTCAGGGCAGCTAATGTGTGCGAGGGAGAAAGAAAGGTGCAATCGTGTGTTGGTCCAGCATATCTGTCCACGCCTCAGCGCTTTTACAGGCTGATCAAAGAGACAAGCTTGGGTTACTGCAACACACACACCCGCTCATGCTTCTTTTGTGATTGGAGGGAGCTCGCAATGTGAAGTCTGGCTGAAACGGTACCATCAGCCATTAAGATATGAATTATTTGGACGATGTGAGCCTGTCTGTGTCTGTCTGTGTCTGCAGTTGTGCATGGATTGGGTATCAGTACATTTGGGAAAATGCACATGAATGTCAAAAACTCTTGAACAAATGTGGAAAGACACACACACAAGCGCAAACCGTGAATTTCCCGGGGACGGGACCCTATCAGAGCTCCTCCTCAGCGCTGAAGGTTGCCACAGATACAAAGAGACACAGTGTCAGGGTCTGATGCATCAGCGTTCGGCTGACCTGGAAAGCTGTTCTGAATACTGATCGCCCCCTAAATACTGATGGGAGGAAAGTGTGTAACTGTGTGAGCGACACCCTGGGAGGGAGAAAGAGACACGCAAATTACGTGGTTTCGGACACGTGTGACTTTTATGGCACGCAGCACAACCGAGAGGGAAGAGAGCGATCCAATGGTGGACATATCAGAGTCATTTCTGTGATTGCATCTCTGGGTAATTGCTAATAGATATGTTTTGTATGCCAGCACAAACATGTGCATCCATCTCACTCCAAGCAAAACAACAGTGCAGAATGCAGCCTTCCTTACCTTGCATCAGCCTCTTTGAGAAATATATGGAACTCCTGTCAACGTATCACCACGCAGGAGCGACAGATGCACAAGCCAGGAAGGCATGTTTACTTGCTCCTCCGCCCCAATTACTCATAATGCAACACCCTCCACACAACCACACCACCATCGCCGCCAAAACCACCACGAAGCGTCAATCGTCAATACACGGAGGCCTTAAAGGCACCACAAAAATCTAAATAAGTGAGTTTGCATGAATGCCAGCGTTTACAAACGATCAGTCAATTAGAAGTTAATATTTAAATAGTACTAACGAAAACTAAGAAGAGGATATCAAAGTCCTTAGGAAATGAAAATGCATCATTTTCATATTAATAGAATTTTAAAATGGGGGGGGGGGGGGGGTGCATAAATAACATAACACATAAAATATTATGAACATAAATTACTTTAGAAAAGGTTAGGGTTATATAATAGCATATTCCTATATGTGTACCCATGGTTTTGCCCACAGACGGGCACTATTATGTTCACAGCCTCCATGGATCGTGGCTGTTGTGGGTCTTTTTTAGCTGTTTTCAATAGGACAGCAAAGTGGAAAAAATACAAATGTGATATGTCTGAATTAAAATATTCAAGACAGCGTGCGGTGCCAGAGCGATGACACGCTATCCAGTTGGAAGCTATGAAATCACAAGTATGGCGCAGGGACAAAGGAAACACATGAAGGCGACATGCTGGGGGGGGGGGTACTTAGCTTGTACTCTCTGGTGAACACTGAAGAAGAGAATTAACTAGCTTGGGGAATGGCAGCTTTCTGTTGTGCTTTTATGGGGGACTGAAACGCCGTGACCTGTTCACAGTTTGCCTGTTCAAGTCACATGAGAACCGTCGTTTTTCCGGTCTCTGCTGTGTTCATGTCACATCGTGACGCTCATTATCATGTGAGGTCTGATGCCTTTGAGGGGATGTGGCATCCTGCATGTATGTGTTTGTGGGCGAGAGTGAGGGAGAACGAGAGAGAGAGAGTGTTATTGAACAGGGAGACATTCATTATGGACTTAAGCACTGGCTGCCAAATTAAACAAAAGGGGGGGGGGGGGCAGAAGATGATTGGTGTTTGTGATTGGAGAACTGTAGACAAAAGAGAAATAGAAGTGCAGAGAGATGAGAGAACACAGAGAAAGTAACCTTGGCAGTAAAAACAAAGAAGCTACTTTAGAGACACGGCGTAAAACTCCAACCCATCTGCTGAAGCAGTCACTCTGGCTGAGAATTCAATTAACCGAGCCATGTAAATGGTTTCTTTGCGATCTACACGGTACACTTCGTTCCTGAATATTGTAATTCACGAGTCCCTTGTGGGCCTTTTCATGTGTGAATAATTTAAGGCTGGATTTGAACTTAAATCATACTTGGAGCTCGTCTGAGATTTAAGCATAAACATGAGAATAATAAAAACCGACCCCCAGAGCCTCCCACTTTGAATCCATGCCCCTCGTCTTTTCTTCTGGTTGCTCCGACATAACTTCCTGCCTCTTCTGTCATCATTTTAATGTCTTCCTCTCACACGCTCTCATCTGCTCCAAAACGTCGACACTTCCACGTTTCTTTTTCCCCCGCTTCTCCCCGATCTCATGCTGACCCAGATGCCCCGATGAAGCATGTCAGTCCAACATGGAGCAATGTTCTTCAAAATCCCCGCTTGTGTGAACACGCACAAGCTCACCAAAGCCAAATACACGCACACACACACAAGTCATGTCTGGGAAGATTAAGAAAACCACTAGTTATGTATTTGAGTTGATGACAAGATCCAATCACCTCGAACATGGCAGCACATTAGAAAAAAATTGGTTAGTTTCCTGAGCATGGATTTCTTTTTTTTATCATTACTATATATCTATCTATCTATATATCTCTATCTATATATCGCTATCTATCTATCTCTTCTGATCCACGTCCTGCTTTTTCTCTCCTTCACCTCGCTACCAGCCTGTTTCCCATTACGGCCCACTTAGTTCCACATACATTTCTCCCTGATTGAATCGTTATTGCTACTAAATAGAAGCCTAGGCCGCCCCGCTCCTGGATTCTTTCTCTCTCTCTCTCCTTAACCAGCCTATCTCCCATTCTCTTGTCTTTCTTCATCTTGCAGAGTCCAACTCGCTGTTTCTGTTTCTATCAGTGAATAACTGACAGATGAACGTCAATCCGGCTCATGATTTCAAATCATTTCTTTCTGCCCACCCCAGTCAGCATCTTCTGGCCTGTTCGATCCTGCTGCCTTAAACTGCCTTGCTCTCGCTTTGTAATTTCTCTTCCTGTTTGTATGGAAGCTTAGTAAAGTTATGTATATTTGCGTGTGTGCGTGTGTGTCTGTGTGTGTGTGTGTACGTGTGTGCATTGGAAATCTTGTGTGTTGGGTTGATGAGCTGTCAAAGTCAACAATCAGCAGGACTCCAAAGAAAAGGAAGTAAGTAGTGGAAATGGGACCCAAAAAATTAAAATGAAATAAAGACAAGAAGGAGATGGAGAGTGATGAAATGCCACCAGAGAATTGGACAGCAGACAGACCATGAGGGATGGAGGGTGCGTAAAATAGTGAGCTGGGAGGGAGGCAGATTGTGCTGATATTTGGTGTTTGGCTAATATGCTTAGTGGCAGAGCTAAGCGCTAAATGCCAGCCCTGATATATGTCCACAGCTCTGCTTGTGTCAGCTAGACACACATTTATGAAACCATACACACATACGCAGATGCTTGGATGCTGCCACGCAGACATTGGTGTGTGTTTGTCTTTTAGTGTTTGTGTACCATCACATCGTTTCCTCTCTGTGTGTGTCTGGACTCCCAAGTGACTCAAGATGCCGTGACCTGAAAATTAAATCTGAATCCGTCTGCCACCTTCGCACCCTGCTCATCTTGTCTCTCTACTGCCCCCCCCACCCAGAGCTCCACACCCCATCTCCTGCCTCGCCATCACTCTGGCCATTTATTGGGAAATTACTTGTGCCCTATTGGCTGTTTGCAGAGTCTAGGTCATTCAATCAATGGTCGAGCTTATGCAAGACGGGGAGCTCAATGATCTTTGATGCATCCGACACTGATGCAAAAGTATCCAAACATGCACACTAATGCACACACACACACTCACACAGTGTATGTATATGTGCCCTCATAGGCAAAATGTGATCTAAAGTCATGAACAATAGAAACCCCTAAGGGTCGTAAAACAGAGCCATGGAATAATATTGATCACGTTTTAAAAAAAAATACACACAAGGAAGGCTTTGCATCTGCAAAAGGAATTACAGCAAGAATTGTGTGTGTGTGTGTGTGTGTAAGGACTACGTAATGGCAGACAGCTATTATTTGGTGCTTAAAGTGCTTTTATGTTTAAAAGGTCTCTTCATTAAGAGATAAAACAAGAAGACAGTTTCATCTCTTATTACACTGGTGATTAAAGGGAGGTAATGAGAAAGGAGGACAAAAGATTGTGGAAACAGAGGAAAAAATGTAATTATCCCCTGTGTGTTTCTGGCTTTCAAAGAGAAAATGAGAGTGCTAGAGTGGGGCAGTGGGCGTGCAGAGACTTCCATCTTGGTTTGTGAGCTCACATTGAGAAGACATCACCTGTGATGAGAGGTCCGTTGACCTTTACAAAGCCAGCGATGGTCACACATATAAATGGAGACACACACTTTCCAAACCTAGCATTCAATCGCAAATAAATATCTTTTTTTTCTTGTGGATTTGGGTGAAAATGTATTGTCTTTTTATTATTTAATTGTTTCATTCAGAAATTTCTTTTCTGTTTGAAAAATGTGTTTAATTAACTTCAACACTTCATAATATATTACGATGTCCTGCATATATTGGTGTTGAGTTATATGATGTTTATCTGATTTTGCTTCTATTGTTTTGTTTTGTTTTGTTTTTTAAGAGAAATTGCATTTTGTAAGACAGCTAAGAAAACTGAGTCAAAACAATTCTTGAAAAATGGGCTCTGTGATGAGCTGGCATTTCATCCGGGGTGTATCCCGCCTCTGGGATAGACTCCAAGAGACCCGTATGTCATACGATCGTCTCACGTAATATGCTGAATCTGTCGATCCAGTTTGATTAAAGGTATAGGGCTCACAGAAAATTCCCTACTGGGTGATAATAAAAGCTGGAGCTACAGAGATGGGTTGATGCAAAGGTCCCGCAGCCGACATGCTCCGTTGATGTGTGCACTGATGAGCAGGTGGCTTCTTGCCCTTCATGGTAACCTCTGTAGGTGAATGCAGATCAGTGAAGAAGCTTTGCATTAAGCAGCCATGAAAGGTTTTTACCTACAGTATAACATTGCAGTTCATTTTATAAGTAGTATTATGGTAATAATCTGTTAGCTACATTCAAGTACTGTTAAATACATTTACTGACAAAACCTCAATCACTCTTATGTTATAAACTGACTGAAAATACATGGAGCCTCTGGGAAATTTATCGGATCATTTTGTGCCGTGAGCGCAAGGAGTAGAAGTTTTCTCTGGAGGTGCTCAGTTATCATATGAGAAGCTGCTTTTGGAGTTCTTGAATGTAATTTTATGGATGAAAGGGCATTTTGCAACCAACCTGTGATAACTTGTACCGGATATGTTTTACAGGGGGAAGGGAGAAGTGTGAAAATAAACTATGCTAGAACAAGTCAGAGATTTAAATTCCATTCCTAGTAAACGTGTTGATAATTGCGTGTCTCCACTCCTGCAAAGTTTCTGAAATCTAATCTCCTTCTCAACCTCATATAAAAAGGCACCCAAAAGAATCTTACCTTCACTTCACTCAAAAAGCTTTTTTTTTTCAAGCCAACCACATATTTCTCTGTCAACTATTAAAAGAATACATTGTTCCTGCATCAGGAAACGTAAATCAAAATTAATAAGTGTTATTTTACATGAATAAAGTAGAAGCAAGGAAAACAGTTATTTTGAACTGGATACAAGCTAATTCTGTCATTTCAGAGTAGATCAATATGTTTTCCTGTCGTACAACGTCGGCACAGAAGACAGAGTGGAAGAGAAAAACATCCTAATGAACAAAGCAGCATGGAATTTCAAAAAACAGAATGACACACAGACAGAAATTAAAGGAAAAAGGGAAACATGTCAGGAAATAAAAAGATATAATAATCAAGTACCGGTAAAATCAAATAATCAATTGATGAACAACTCTGTGCATTGTGTGCGCACATGTGTTGTTTCAGAGAGATTGGTCCAGGATAATTCCGGGAAATTATGTGCCTCATCTTACCTGCTTATCTACATGAATTTGAGCGCATGTGAGCGGGATGGATGATTTTAACTGCCACCAAAAACCTGATTCTGTTCCTCAATTCAAAGCAGAATAGAGTTTATCTGACATACACAGCAGGGGTAAGTGAGAGTGGGAAGATGTGCAGGTTTGTGTGTATGTAGGCAACCCCCACCCCCCCCTCCTGTGGCGAGACCTAATTTAAAGTGGGGAGATGAACACAGCTTCACCGCAAGAAGCAGCCCCTCCCAACAAGAAAAGAGACAGACAGACTGACACACACACACACACACACAGAGAGAGCAAGAGAGAGAGAGAGATGGACACACAAAGCAAAAATGGAAAATAATGAACAAGACAGAGAGGATGATACCTTTAAAGAGAAAGCAGGAAAGTCAGCTGATGACACTTTGGGCTGGAGGAATCAAAATAGAAAGGAACAGTCCTACCTGTTTCTCACTCGCTGTACCCGTTTACTGTACATGTGCAAGAGTGTGTGTTTGATCGCGTGTTTGTGTGAACGGGTGTAACGTTTCTGTTTCTCTGACTCACCGGATTGAGCAGCACAGTCAGAAAAAGCTCCCCTCCTCGGATGCTTTTGTCCAGTTCTTTCGGTCCACCAGGATATTCCTTATAGTAGATGGTGTGAGTAAACAGGCCACACGTCTGACGGGGGAGCACCTACATACACGCATGGAGAAGCAGAAGGTGGAGTTCTTAGTAAGTTCGGTTTCATTATGATATGCAGATGGTAATCATCAGTAATTAAAAATACAAAACACTATTATTATACTTTATAATTATTTATGTGCAATGCAAATCAGGAGCAATACAAAAAGCGCTATTAAAACACTAAACATGCATTCATGCAGCAGTGATGTTAATTGATAACTACCATCTGCTGTAATTGTTAATCTGTTTATGTGCTTCTTTATTGGTTTGTTTCACAATTTATCACAGCGACATTCTTCCAGTCGCTGGTTTCCGAAACGGCGCAGGTATCCAACCATCGGATACTTTAATTGCTCTTTGATTTTTAATGTTAAATACGTGGTTGTTATTTAATTTGAGTCCTTTAGTTTGAAAAGTGATCCTTATTTTGAAATCTGCTACTAATTGTACTTTACACACAAAGTCAACTTCCTGTGTCTAAAAATAAGCGCGAAACACTGTCGGCAAGTTATGATGCCACCAAACGCAAGATGTTGGCCTAGACTAGAAAATCTCTCGAGACAGCAGCTGAGAATTTTGCAGAAAGTTGTTAATTTGTCGTTTGAATTCGGGTGTAATGACAAACTCATAGAAAACAGGAGGTGCCACATTCAGACTTGTGACTGCTCCCGTTACTGCTGCTGCATTCAGAGGTGTTATGACTTTGTTAATGCAAAGTGACACATCACTGTTTTTTTCTAACTTTCCACAAGCATGTGACTTTTCTGCTAAACCCATAAAGTATAATCAATGAGGCGGGCTAGATCGCCGGAGCTGCCAGAGGCCACAGGCGATCAATTGCTCATAATTTCCTTTTATTTAAGTACGGGCAACATATTTTTTAGAAGAAAAAAAATCTGAAATCTTTTTTAAGTGTATGATGGCTGCAAATGGGATGGTTTCCACTGCCGTGGTCTCACTATACACTTTTCCTTTAAATTAGTTTTGGAAAGCAATGCTCTTCTGCACATATTCACATTTGATCAGCGGTAAATAACCATGAAGAAAAAACACCCGACTCAATTTTTTACAATTTGTGCATGAAAAGATTTAGTAATTACCATATTCCACCCTCATCTGTTTCACTTTGCTGAGCCAGGGCTACATTTCTGTATTCACCCCCCAAAAAAAGGTTTCACAGACCACAGCAAAAACAGCAAACATTTACCGGTAAATCCTCAGTGATCAACATGCTAACTTGTTTCAACTTTAATAATGTGCTCAGACAAAATACGGCCCCAGTAGACATCTAATTTCAGCAAAAGTGCTATTTTCGGGTCGACGTAGACCTGACGGGATCGTGAGCGCCGTCATGTTCCCTCGGGGCATGTCAAAAAGCTTGTGCTGATCACAGAACCTTCAGTGTCTGTCTTCAGTTCAAAGACTGCTTTTACCTCAGTGAGATTTTGATTGAGGACTTTTTTTTTTTTTTTTTACAGTGCCGATCTGAATTCTAATTCCATCATTGGGGGGGAAATAGCAGCACACCATTTACTGCTGTTCTGTAGCCAAGAGTCAGGAGGAACTGTCAAGCCAACATTACCTCACCACATTGAGATTGAATCTCAATGACATTGAACCTGCTTTCTATTTAGTTTTTTTTATCTATTATCACTTTAAAAATGACAATTTACTGTGTCAAGATACTGTGTCCTAAATTATTTTCTGGAGTGTCTAACGAAAGCTCGGTGGTGGTGAATGAATTTTTACTTGCAGTGTGTATGAACTGAACACTAGAACAGTGCTTGTGATGTGATGGCTTGTTTTAGTTAGAAAACACTGGGATTTTGTGAATGTAAATTGATTGATTGATTCATTGATTCATTTATTTATTTGGATTTGTGTTTAAGGATTTCAGAAAATGGGTGAAGGTTTCAAGAAATGTGTTTTAGCAATTATGAAATATAGTGACATCATAGCAATCAAAAAACCTTTTGAACTTGATTGAAATAATAGCATTCACTTAGAGTTAGATAGCCATGTGAATTTATTTAAAATTAAATAAAGATATTTCACAGATTTAAACAGGTGAACAGTGTTAAATGAAGTGTTTAATAGGCAATGAGTGAAACTGGAAGAGAAGAGAAGGGAATATTTACTGTGTGCTCCATGTGGAGCACTTCTCTGTGAAATAAAGAGTAAAGTCTGGAAGTGCAGATATTGGTTTATCTATAAAACACTGCACACACACACAGAGAGAGAGAGAGAGAGAGAGAGAGGAGTGGAGAGGAAAAGAGAAAGAGAAAGAGAGAGAGAAAGAGAAGGCCACCAGAGCTATAGACACTCAGCACTATTTCACCAAACCAATTATCCACAGAGCTATAGCTCAAACTGATATAGTACATTTTAAAAAAGAAATACACAAAATGCACACACACAAGTATGTATGTTTGTGCACACGCAGAAACACACACACACACAAAAGTCACAATCCCATATCTCAGTCTGATTTGTTCTGATACTGTGGGTCCAGTGGGTGGCTCTCAATCTGCTGACAGACACCCAAACACCAATTTCACAGCCTTAGGACAACTTCCTGTTCTCCTCTGAGCAAACAAAGACGGAGCGAGAGGCAGAGGTGAAGGAGATTCATCGACACAAATTGTGTGGACAAATTGGAAGCGAAAAAACTTGAAAGATAAAGAAAATGGGTCTCATAACTTTATGAGAGGCCAGGGGTTTATATGAATTATTGGAAACCTATTGGGCGGTTTGTGGTGGAATAATTTAAAATTGTGCATATATACAAACAACCAAATGAGAATTTGGATATACATTCTTTCTGCTGTTGAAGATTATATCATATGATTGAAAGCACCAGAACAGATACTAAATAGGCCTTGATGTGACATATAATATATATATATATATATTTATACATGGTTGTTTCAAGACTCAAAAACAATTTTGAAAGTCCATCAATCAGGAAGTGTTTTTAGTGCAAAACCTGTACGATATCACAGAATAAGAGATAAAAGGCTTCAGGGATACAGTTAGTGGTGAGATTGAATTGAATCCTAATTACTTTATCCTTAAAGAATACCATAATGAACAGTGAAGCCTTTTATTTCTTCATTGAACATATAAACTACTTTGAATCAGCGCAGGGCAGCGGCGATGGGTGTTTCAATTCATGCAAATTTCTTGACAAAGCTGAGAATCTGATGAAAACTCACTACATCATTAGCTTTCAACGGGGCCCAATTCCTAATGTATTTTTAAATGTGCAGTCAAAAACTTTCCAACAAGAAGTTTGTACCAGTAAATAAAAACTGCTGCCTTGAGTTTTATTTGAAAGATCAAAAACAGAAGCAGTCATCAGTGGGTTGATGGTGGAGCTTGAGTAAATTTTCTTTTGGAATTTAATTTCACGTGAGCCTCTACTTCCTCTTCTGAAAGAAAAACAAACAAACAGTTTGTTTGTCTCCTTTCTTCTGTGCCGTCCTTTGTTGTTTCTCCTGCTTTCCCCCCACTTCTTTGTGATTTGTCATATATTGAACGTATGCTTTATTCTGTGGCTTGTTATTTAATTCTGTGATTCATTGACATTTAATATTGATCATGTTCAATAACACATTATAGCCTGTCAAACTGTCATATTATTGTATTTTAATAAAGTAGAATTAAGCTGCTGACTGTCTTTTATGATGCTGTGACATCCTGTCAAAAAAAAATATGAAAGCAAACTTCTGGGACGGATTTGGAAATTGGCGTGACTGATTATTCAAAGAACTTCTCGAGACCCAAAATACAGCACAGCAATGCTGACTGATAATTTTGTTGTCAGATGTGATTGTTTCTTTTGTCAATAAGGAATCACTTGAGCACTTTAATAAAGACCCTGACTGACAGGTGAATAATAAGGAGGAGGAGGAGGGAGAGGGCTGGATGAAGATAACTTGCAAAGGTACATGTGGTACATGATTATATTGTGTTGCTCTCTCAAACGATGACTGATTGATTGATTTTTTTAATTGGACAATGAAAGTGTAACGTGTCTTCCTTTGAGATCCTTATATTCCGATGCAAATCCTGCACATATACAGTATGAGTACTGAAATGTGCAACAACACCTAAAGCAAAGGTATCTTATTTTTACGGGAAAATCCATTAACATAGAGATGGGTGGGATGAGGTCAAACAATTTATTTCACAGACACACAAACATAACACACCAAGACCATCATTATTGATTTTCTGTTTAAGGCCACAAGAAAGAATCAGCACACCGTTTACTATTCAGCGAGAGCACTTGCTTGAACAAAGAGATCGGAATACAGCCCTTCAAAGTAAGATAAAAGAATGCCACAACACTGCTGTGAATAAATGACTCTGTATTTAAGCTCACTTTGATTTAGTTAGCCTAATAATTTCAAAGTCATGCTGTTATTTTCTGTCAGATCGCATGAAGATATTGCTTCCTGGTGGGAACCGTGAAAGTCGGGATGGATCAAAGGTCCCGTCTTACGGCGAAGTATATGTGCAGCAGAGGGATTCTTCAAGAACGTGCTTTGTGTGATATTCAGCGTGTTGCTCTGGCTGACCTGACCCACCTCTTTATGTCAGACAACAAAGTGCAACCAAACCCTTTTGTTTGCATTCAGATGAACAAAGCGCATGTCATTGGTCGTCCGCATGCAGAAACATGTCAGTTCATCCAAAATAATCTACGGATGTGGATGAGAGTGTACACGTGTGCCCTTGTGGCAATGCTGATGCACCCGATGCTCAGACGTTCAATAAACAGTGTCGTCGCCTCACCATGATGCTGTTGTGGATGAAACCCTTGCGGTAGCGGGCAGGCTTGAGGTGGGGGTACTCTTCAGTGCTGGTGACCTGGATGTTCCACACACGTCTCCAAGCCTTGTACAGCTGCAGGTGAACAGGGTAGACGCCTGAATGGTGCGGGGCCACAGCATAGCCCAGGTCCACTGGGATGTTGTGTTCCTGCGGGTGGAGGCCATAAGGACATTAATGTGTTGCCATTCATATGTTGGGGGATATAAAGATAAACAGGATATTGAGAACATTTACATCGCTGACAAAGGACACGGCTGCAGATATAAACACACAGGGATGACAGTCTGACTTTGGAGCACATGGTTGGAGTGTGTCTTTTTTTGTTTTTTTTTTAATACTGGCCTTCGGGATGGAAATAAAAAGAAAAGAAAATTGCATATGTATTTTTGGCAAGTCTTATGTATGTGAGGAGGTGTGAAGGTGGATGCATCGCAGAGTGATGCTGTTGTCCTTCGCTCTGACACACACCCACACACACTGTCAAAGCTAAGCATCAGCAGTCAGGGAATGAAGGAGTGGAGAATGAATGTGCATGTGTGCGTGTGTGTGTGTTTACAGTGGAGGTGAGGGATCATATTTTATGATCGCATTCACCTTCAACAACATGAACCGGCACCATCCTTCCCCCAATCCTCAACACTCTGAGGTCGTCATACAAATCATATTTGCTAACTGGCACATGCACACACACAAAAAAACAGGAAAATGAGCAGGAGCTGAGCAACAAAAGTGCTTGACTTTGTACATTTCAGATTAAACAGCGTGCAACACTTCTCAACTGCAATATTAATATTTTGTTTAATGCTGGCAAGAAGGTTAAGTAATCAATTTGGTCTGTCTATTTGCCTGTTAGCTGTATTATAAAAATAAAATACTTTTTTACTCAGAAATACACATCAGGAATGAGAACAAGTGATCTGATTTTGTTAAAAAAAATACAAATAAATCTGTTCAATGGAACTGGATATGGGACTTTTTCTGGAGCAGGTGTTTTCCAGAAAACAAAGATTGTAGACATATCCAGGTTGAAGGTGCATCTCTTCATTGCAAACCACTTTAAATGTTGCATATAAATAGGAATGCAAGTACAGCGAGAAAGAAGCCTCATACCCTTGATTCCTGTGTCTGTGGTTTGTGGCAGAGGAAGATCATAACCCAGCTAAGGTTATGTTCTATCTATCGTATGTGACATAAATACATTTCTTTTCGACCAGTCTCAGAGTGAAAACGGTTCTGATATATTGAGCTGCGAACATCACGGCTCAATGCTGCTCTGCCAAGTAAATGACAATTACAAAGCGCAACAGACGTCCTTGAAGGAAATGCAATCACGGGAGGAGCGTGTCATTAAAAGACCCACAAGAAGAAGAAGCAACAATGAAGTAGACAGCTGCAAAACACGGGAGTGTGTGCGTGTCTGTGCGTGCAACGCACCAGTGCAAATTCCTTGTTGAGGACCATCTGCTCCAGCAGGGAGGACTCGTTGTGGAAGAGGTGAGGCTGCATGTGGCTCCACATGTGGGGGAACCACCAGAACTCATCCACATACTTCAACAGCAAATCATCCCCTTTGTCCTCCTCGGCAGTGCCTGTGAGACACATACAGGCAGAAACACGCAAAGACAAAAGGAATTTTTATATGCGCTGTGGTGCATCAAATATGTCTGAATTAATATTAATCTGAGGCTCTGAAGCTAGAGATGGCCTGAGGTTTTAAAAAAATTTATAAAAAATATCTCACGATGATGAATTTTTACATGCACACACTAAGGCTAAGCTGAAGAGCTCACGTGGGATTGATTAACCTCCACAGAGAAAATATTTTCTTTAATAAAACTAGTTTGGTGTTGACGCTTTTTGAATATTGATTCCGTAGTTATTAAAATATATTTTCCTGTAAATAAAAAGTGGAGTTTGGAGCTACTGCGATGCAGGAAACTCCTTTGCTTCCATCATGAATCGACATGAAGTGCCTCCATGCATTAAGAACTAACAAAGTGATTATTAAGTTATTTGGATAACATTAAGGTGTAAAACGTTATTTGACAGATACATCCTCACTATATGAAGATGTCTGGCAGAAATGTGAAATAATTAGGTTCTCATTGAACAGCGAGGTATTTTGTTTTGTACAGAGCAGTGAAGCCTGCAGTGTTTCTATTTGATATGGCACATTTTCTGTACTACAGAACTTCAATTAGACCAACAGTGGGTTGCAAATGAACACATTTTCAAATCATTAATAAATGCCAATGTAATAATTTTAATTTTACTGTAAATACATAATTTCAGCAAGTAACGAGAAGTTTTTATTTAAATAAAACATTCCTGTACCATTTGATTTATGTACAATAACCAAGATTGAATTCAAATCATTTTCCCAGTAATCTTTCATACAGATACTGTGTGGGTCTGGCAGCGTATGGGTGAGTTATTTATGGAAAGTCTATAAACAGAACTCACCGGTGTGGTAGAACTTCCCAGAAAAGCCCAGGTTGAAGGTAAAGTTGGAGATTTGAGAACGCAGCTGTCTCTGAGTATCAAGAAGAGCCTGCAGATAGATAGATGGAGGGAGAGATAGATAGATAGATAGATATAAAGTTACCTGAGTGTGTGGTTCCAGTACGAAGCTGGTTTTTCTCTCCTTATTTAATGACTTCATTCGTTTACTGGCATTTAACCAAAGTCTCTGTAATGAGTGTTAACTAAAGAGATTTGCACTCTCGCCCACACAGTCACACACAGCAACAGTAATACGAGTTAATGAAGGTCAGTGCATTAGTCGCCTCTGGATTGTGTGGGCTAGAGTGCCCCCCCCCCCCGACTCCTCCCTTCTCATCATCCTCTCTCTCCATCCTTTACATTACCTAATCCCACCTATCTCTCTCAATCCATTCCGAGCTCCCGTGTTGGTTCTCCCTTCCTTTCTAAAGCCCGTCTATTCTTCCACCTCACAGTATTCGCAGGTGCCCCCCTTGTCTTCTAACCCCCCCCCCCCCCCCCCCCCCCCACACACACACACACACACCCCGCCTTACCCTTCCCCAAACCTCTCTCCCTCGCTTGCTTCATGAAAATGTCACATTCTCAGGAGACGGGGCTGCTCTAATTTGAAAGGAAGGCTGAAGCAGCATGGAGGAAAGATCGCTCTCGCTCTCTTTCCCATTCTATACCTCTCTCCGCTTGCAGCTTCCCTTGTATTCTCCCACCCCACATTGCATTCATCTACATTTGCCCCCACACAAATGTTTTTGTTTAAGCATGAAACTCTTATAATTCTTTGTACATTTCAGCCTCTCCAGGTCTTCTGTCGGGCTATGTGCCACATGTTTGTCATCAATCTTTGTCATGCTGCTTTTAATCGATCCCCAGGAACCCTGCCTGATTTACGAGACCTGAATAGCTGATGTCACAGTCAGGAATCAGTTCCAGTCAGTCTCTCCCTCACTCTCTGCCTCTCTTCACTATCTCTTCTGCTATCTCTGTGAATTTGTGTGTATGTATGCATTTGTGTGTCACAAACATATAAATATATAAGCATGCATGTACAGAGTATCTTCATCAGGTCTAATCCAATGGCTTTGACGATGGCTGCATGCTGACAGATGTGCACAGCTCCCTAATCTGATCCCATGTCTCCCCTGTTTTGACATCCTCTACATCTTAGTGGCTTCTTACACACAAACACACACACACATAGAGATATGCACAAACACACACTTGCCAATTCAAGCACAGGAAAACATGGCTACAAAGCCTTAAGAGTTAAATTCAATTTGAAGCTGAGTGCTTTGCATTATAACTTAATATAAACTTGCTGATGCACTTGGTGGAAATGCATTATTAACGCGTGTGTTGGTATCTGTGAGTGTTGGCGTAGGCGCATGAGCGAGTGTGCAGTATATTAGTTTAACCGCCGCATCTGTATTCTAGTACCAAAGAGCCACAGCAGAAAACAGAAGGGCCGAGCAGGACATCAATATGTCAACACAAACGATCATGTCTGCATCTTGCTGGCTTTTTACTCCAGCATTGAGTTATCATTGTTCTGTAAATCCATTGTTCTGATGCGTTGATGTGGATCCCGTCATCATACAGCCTTTGTGAAACTTTGAGAGGGAACAATTTGCTGACTGGGATGGATCGGCTCAAGCAAGTTTCAAGTCTCTCTCAAAGTGGTTTTCAAATCGCTTAGAGATGCATTATGTAAGAGGCTAGAATGAAGAGATGGATTTATAGTTTACTGGTTAATTTCAGTTTAATTCTGTGTAGGGCAATAAAGAGGACACTACCAAGTAGCTTCTTACTAATCTTACACTTCCAAGTAAGAATTTAATTTCATTTGTTTTAAGAATACATCCAAATGAGAACTGCTGTATGTCATTACAAGCAGGTAAAGCTGCGGGAGACCCAGCAAAGTACCGGTAGTGCATTTCTTGGTCAGAAACACACTAAGCTGGTAGATTGGAGGACTTTGAGACAATCTGTCCAACCGATACTGAGCTCAGCGCTGGAGATGGTTTTAAACCGGGCCATAAGGGGTACTTTATAGGAAGGAAGAGGGGATTTGGATTAACGGGAGGTTGGACCATATGACAGACCTTGACAATCCAACTGATGAAGGTAAACACACACACACTGTGATTAGTGTGCTGTTAGCAGAACTCTCATTTCTGTCCCCAATCCCACAAGCTGCCGATGCTACCAGTGTCAGAAGCAATGCCAGTTTGTGTCTGTGTAAAAACAGCCATGTGGCCATTCCTGAATGTGTGTGTGCGTGTGTGTGTGTGTGTGTGTTGTAAACACTAAAAGACATGCCAGTGAGATGATGGGGGACAGGCATCTGGACAGCTGGCATTCGCTGCCTCTGACAAACCCTTTACAACCAACCATCTCACCGCCGCATCGCTTTAGCGCGTCTTCTTTTCACAGCCACAAACATTGGCTCTGAGATCAAAAATAACCAAAGCAAATCACTATGAAAGCAAATAGACTCGAAAGCAGCCTGAAAGGGACAAGCAAATGAAACACTTTTATGAGGTTTCAGTCTCGCGTAAAAGCAGGTCATAATTATTGATCGTGTCTATGTAAATGCTTGCGTCATCTTTGTGCCATGTATGCAATGTAAACGCCAGACTCGCAACTTTAAGTGGGTCAGCCATCTCTTTTTGATGAGCGGGAAGTGCCCTTAAGAACCAGTTAATGCCAAGTTCCTTTTCGCTTACTGTGTCTCACATTTAGTCAAAATTGTTTTGTTTTAAAATCTATTTATTGTCTGACAAAATCATCTTTCCCCTCACATCTACAGATACAAGGGACTTGAGTTTGCTTTGGCATAGCTATACTTACACTAAATTCTACTGGAAGGAAAAGCATGGCACACAGCCATACTCTCGGAGTGAATTTGGACTATAGAGAAAAAATATGAAAATGAAAGTTCCAAATATTTTAGTGCTATGTTTATTTGTACAAAAATCTAGTTTAAAAATGAAACCTAAAATATAAAAACACATAATAATATAAATGTTTTTCTTCCCATCAGGTAGTGTAACTGGGAAACTTTTCCTTCAGGGCTCTCTGTTGATAATTTTGCTTGCCCACATCAGGGGGTGCAAATATCAGAAGCTAGAAGCAATATCCTGATCCCCTCCTAAATCTCATATGTCATCTCTTTGTCTCCCTTTCTCCTCCACAACTGTGTTGTTTTAAACACTATTATGACCTAACACCCTAGGTTCCCTAGGAAGCCTTTACTGCATGCTAAATGTTTCAAACAGACAACTAAAGCAGCCTCATTTTATCCAACATCCTTGCATTTGTCTTTTTTTTGGGGGGGGGGGCATTACTTCTGTAATATAATTTGGTTATGTAATAAATGGATATGGAATGAGCTCATTATCATTGATAATATATGGCAAGTGTGCTTCATACTTAATTACATCCAAAGATGAACCCTAAATAATGAATTGCATACTGCTGAGCCCAAAATCAATTCTTTTTTTTGTCTTGCTTACAATTTTAAAGCCAGGAATGATCACAGGGACATAAACATGTATTACTTTCGACCTTCAAACCTCATCCATTCATTCCACTAAAATTCTAAAATAGGAAGTAGAAATAAGCATCGTCTTCCTCGATAAAGAATTCAAAAAGGCTTCCTCTTCAGTCATGAAGATGGAAAAAAACAGATGATGATGAGGCCACTTTAACACAACAGCAAACTAATTAAACAAAGTAATGAATTTGAAAAAATAACCCCAGTGAGTCTGCAAAAATGCTGTTTTTTTTTAAAATCGTGTTTTACGCAATTACTTCTACTGAGACTTCCAGAACATAAAATGGGCAACATGCACTGAATTTCCACGATGGAGGTCCTGTCCGACAGAACATTTTGCAGCACAGGTACACAGATAGGTTGGTTAAGAGCTATGTGTGTGTAACTGAATACAACTTCACTCCTTTTCATTGCTTTGCATAACAAGTAATGTCAGTCCAAATGAACGGAGCCCTACATGAACAAATAAGGCATATATGCTGGGCTTGTGTGTGTGTGTGTGTGTGTCCTCATCTTAAATGGCACTGTGTCAGAAAGCACCTTAGGGAGGAAAAGAGTGAGAGTTGGGAGAGTTTTAAGGGGGGAATACAAATAGTCCGGAGATAGTGATCAATGTCTCGGTCCAAGAAGTGGGTGAAGAGGAAGGTGAGGTGGAGGAGGTGGGAGGGAGGAGGGAGGAAGTAAAGGAGGGCGAGATAAAGAGGGATCTAAAGATGAGAATGGGGCACCTCCCTAACAAGCACTCCGAGCCTGAGAAGAGGAGAAATGTCTACCAAATCACCAACACCGACCGACATGCGTGTCATTGATGGGAGTTCTCGGCTGCAATCATCCCTCATTTTGAGAAATGTCATTGGCGGGGTGCCGCCGTGTGAATCAATTTAATAAAGGAAATACAGCTGTGTGTGAGTGCATATGCAGACAAGGAGGCGTGTATAGGCATTGTTTGTCACCAGATGAACTCGTGGGGTGAGACTAATGAAGAGTGCACAGAGAAGGAGGAACCATTTTAATTGGCTCCCCTCTCTCTCTTCTGTCTTATTCTTGTGCCTTCTCCCGGGGAGAAAAAGAGATTGGATGGTGGCTTTGCAACGGTAAAATGAGACTTGTAACCGCACCACTGCAAACACTTTGTCTTACTAATTGGTCAATATCACATGTTGTTACATACTTTGATGAGGCATCACACTTCAGGTGTCTCTGAAGCTGAGGAGGAATCAGAATTTACATTTTCATTACGACATGTCTTTAATCTGGTGTGCTCAATGTTCCTTTGTTGAAAAAGCCAATTTTGCAGTGTTGCAATATTTAGAACAATATATTATCATGAGTCTGGATGAATTAAAAATGTAAAATTAATCAGTTGGGAAGGAGGGGGATCTGATGCTATCAATTTCTACTCCAGCTATTTTATGCAAACCTCAACTTGCAGAATGTGTTCAAGAACAACCCTAACCCTGCTTTGATGATGCACGATCAGATAATTACTTGTTTTCTTCAAACATTTTTTTTTTTTTTTTGCACTTAAAATTAAAGAGACTTTTCTTTTCACCTTAGGTTCAAGTTAGATATTCATTTCCCATGTGATGAGCCGCCAACAATATTTCAATGACAGTTTTCTATTAACCCATTTGAAAGCTAAACTGGTGAGATACAGTACATGCAACATTTTATGACTGACTGTGCACATATTACATAAAAGCCTATATCCCTCTGCCAATTCAGAAAAGTCTCAAATTTGCTCTCCTCTGAGGGCATGGCTGCTAAAAAATACCTTATTATGGCTCCTCTACCTGCTTCCCCATTCCACGTCCGTAAGTTAGCTGTTTGCTCCCCCCCCCCCCCCCCAGGTGCCATACTCCACCTTTCCCTCCCGCCCTCCTTCACTCCATCTCTTTATGTTTCCCTCTGTTCTTTCTTGCTGTGATTGTCAACTATGCCAAAGGAGAGCGAAAACATGCGGGAGTGTCAACGTTTCAAATAGGAGCACTCTCTTTCCTGCCCCCCCTCTCCCTATATCTTCATCTTCCTCTCTCCACCTCTTCCTCCATCCCCATCTCCCTGTCCTTCTGTTATGACACTGGTTCATCCTCATGCATATTTATGCAACAAAGCCGAAGAGTCAAGCCGACTTAGAATGAAAACTCAACCTAGAGAATGACTCTCTCTGTGTGTGTGTGTGTTCATCCGTTTTGAATATAAGCATCTTTTTTTTATATTCAATAGTGGTGGAATTTGACTCACTTCCCCACCTACTGTCCTGCAGTTTTCCTCGTCCGTGTTTCAGCTACAGGCAGGCTGTTTTTTCAACACTTGATGGGACAGGTGTCAGCCATTGACAGAAAGTGACATTCTAATCTAAAGCAGTGATTCAACAGCCACACGTACACACACACGCGCGCGCACACACACACACTCTTCCCTATCATGCCGTGGCTGCAGTATAAGACGGGCAGATGGCTCTGTGCTTAGCTCATGCACATCGCAGCATATCAGCATAAATCTCACCTGTCTTAAAGTTCAACACCCCACTCACATCCACCGACACTCCCGTCGAAGAAAATCCACCAAACGCAATTTGTCTCTATTCAGAGGCCTTGAGTGAGGACGCATCGGGAGGAAGTGGCCAAGGTTTTCAAACTAAATTCCTCACGGGGAAAGATTTTTCACTACTCTCACACTTCCTCTATTATTATATCAAATTCCTGTGCCTATTACCACGCATGCGAGTGTGTGTCTGTGGAGTTTCACACACAAATGTGTGTGCGTGAGTGTCTGTGTGCATGTGTGCGTATTTGCAGATACAAGTGCGCGTGTTGAAACAATAGCTGCCTTGAGAGGCGGGCTGCATGACTGACTCTCCTTTAGTGTCCCTTAGAGGAGGAACGTGGGAAAAGAGGAATAAGTGCCATTCATCTTTTCACTGGCTCATTCACTACCCCTCTTTCAGCCTCTCTCATTTCTCTCTTTCACTCCTTGTCTTTTGTTCTCTTAAATAGCCTCTTTGCTCTTGGTTAAAGCTCCATTCGAGATAAATACCATCTCGTTGTAGTCCAAAGCATATACACATAGAGCACAACACACAGACATTAGCGCACACACACACTAATACTCGAGGTTCTTAAAATACCTCCTCAGCGCACCCAATGCCCTAAAATCCTCACAAATATACTCCAGGTGAAATCTGTGACAGAGGTTGCTGCAGACTTGTATGACAACAACAAGCGCTGCCATCAATTACTGTTTTTAGGAGTTGATAGCTTATATTTTAAAATCTAATCCAAAGGCACTGACTCGGTATCCCTCTCACGCACATGATCACGCACATCACACTCAATACCTTTACATCGTTGGCGTTCATGCGTGTCCCTTCCTTCCCCACAAAAATGTCATCTATATCCACCAGTATGTGCCGATCCAGACCCAAAGTGAGCTTTCTGTTCGTGAGGTAGGAGATGGAATCCACCAGGATGAGTCTATGAAGCCAGTAGCCCAGTCCCTGGCCAAATAGTACCCTCCTCACCCCATCGTAGAGTCCAATGTCCTGCACCACAGTGGCTTGTAGGCCTGAACTAAAGCCGAGCCCTGAATTATCGCCGCTACCTGCCCCTGCTCCCTCCTTGGCCCGTGCATGCAACACAGCGTGGTAAGTGGAGTGGTTAGAGTTGAAGGAGGTCCAGTCCGCCCCGGGTAAAGGTCCTCGGTCTGTTCCGGGCTTGGTCAGGTGTAGGAGAGGTGAGCTAGACACCACGCAGCAGTCCCAAAGTACCTGGTTGGTCCTGAGAACCAATGGGAGGCCTCTGAGTTTGAGGAGAGGTGGGGAGTTCTCAGTGGAGCGGTAAAAACCGATGATGCCCACTCTGTACTCAGTGCAGTATTGATGCAAAAGCTGTCTGTTCCACATGTCTGCATGTGCATACTTTAATAGATTCTCATAAATGATCAGGGAATATCGGCCACGGCCCTTCTCTGTCAGCGGAGGAAGGTCGCCCTTCCCTGAGGCAATCTCCATGCGGAATTGGAAGTGCGCTGACTCCAATATAGCCACGATGTCCTGACCCAGCTGGGAGTACTGGGATTCCACCAGCACCAGCACTACCGGCTCAGTGTGGATATGCGTGTGAGGAGGGTTGGGAGGGTACGGGTAAGGAAGTTGATGATATGAAGACATGGCGAGCGGCTGGGAGCAGGCAGGCTCGGGGGACTGTCCGAGCTGCATGGACGGGGAGGAGTTCGTGAACAGAAAGTAAGCCGAGAGGAGGAGGGAGACGAGGCAACAGGAGGCCAGCAGGAGCAGGAGCCGACGCAGATGGCGACGGAATCGAACTGCCACCGTCATCACGAAGTGGGTAATTGTTGCGCTTAGCAAGAGATGATGTCTCTTTTTTTAGTTGACTTGAACCTCGAAGAGTGCTCACACCAATTTCAGGGTTTGTAGAGCTGGAGAGATTGTCTCTGCGTGAGAAAGGAGCAAACCCACTCAGGGGTGTGTCATGTCACCATGACAGGTGGAAAATGGAGCTGTGTTGAGGAATCACATGCAGAGACGGAGCAAGTGATGATTAATGCCTGCAGAGAAAGGGGAGAAGGAGAAAAGAAGAAAGAGTGAATTTGTGGGGTGAGGTTGAAGAGTGTGCCTTAGTTCTCTTTCTGTGTGCTCTATGCTGTGTGTGTGTGTGTGTGTGTGTGTGTGTGTATACCTATGCTTTGCCACCATGGGGAATGCGAGGGCACAGCTGGTAACTACAGAGCTGATTGAAAACAACTTGCATCCTTCGGGCTTATCCAAAGTCTGTCACACACATACACACAGACAAAGAGGCACCACAGTTAAAAGCACAAATACAACAACCAAAAATTCAATCCTCACAAATACACAACAGCTGGGTGTGTGTTATTATGACAAAGTGGGGAGGTGGACGGGAGCTCAATTAATCAGTCCCATAAAGCTCCACAGAGAATTCCTCTAATTGTGCCAAACTCTGTGCACTTCTGTCCTATTTCTGAACCTAATCATCTGAAATACCACAAAATTAGATTTGGAATCCTTTTGCCAGGAGCTCTAATCTAGGGGGAGGGGGGGGCATGACAGTCCAGAGGAAATGTCGAGCGAGGGGGGGAAAAATGCAAGTAATAGAGAGATGGAGAAAAAGAGCAGAGCGGGGAACAAAACGCAATGAATTATAGAAAGAGACAAAAAAGACCAGGATTAGCATCTTAATGTATGTGCCGGGAGCGAGGGAGAAGAAAAGATCTTAAGGCCTCTCTTTTTCCTTTTTTCTCCACGCTTCACCCTCTCCTCTTTCTATCTTTCCACACAGGCTCGTTTTCTCCCTCTGCCTGTTTGAATATCAATAGTCTCTCCTCACATTCTTCATCCTTCTCTCCGTGCCTTAACGGAACACATGGGAAGAGAAGGTCATAGAGGACTGCAGTCAAACTCCTTCTATACGATACCAGATGATGAAAGAGAATGGGAAATGACATTGAGACTAAATGACGGAGACTAAAAAAAATATTTTTGTTAGATAAAAGTTCTGTTATCTTAATTGGTTCTTGAATGACTCGACTGTAAAAAAAAAAAAAAAAGAATAATAAGAAAGCCCTGTACCCTGTTTTATTTAATTTCGTAGCGGGGGGGTACTAATGATCCTGAATCTGGGTGTCTCACCCACAGGTGAGTGCTGTTTTAACCTGTTACTTGTGATTTGCATGTGTCTCACTCGGAGCCACAGGAGGGCGCTGAAAATGGGTTAAAAGAGTGAAGTCGTCTGTCATTAATAACTAAAACTCCCAAATGCTGCTCTAAATAATTCAGTGTGAAAAATAGGGATTATTCCTTACCCAAAAACCGCTTTAAATTATTTCTGAGAAATGCAGCACAATAAAACAAATTCTAATTATTTTTGAAAGTTCAAAATTCACATCACAAACTAAAACTCGACTCAACATCGAGTTTCAGAGAACCCTTCGTTTTTAAAAGTAAGTTTTAGTTTTAAATAGTTTACCAGTGCCCGCAATCATTTATGTGCAAAGATATAAGTAATTACCCGAATAAAAATAAATAAATAAAGAATCTAATCTAGAAACATTATTGACAACAAACTAACAGCGGGTGACTCCAGAGACTCCCCCCCCCCCCCCCCCATCTCGCTTCCTGACCCTGAAGTTTACGTGAACAACTTACCTCTGACCGAGGCGGAGGCGCTGCCGTGCGGAGAAGCTGCGTAACGGGAGAGCCATGCGTGCGTGCCGCTGCTTCGGGTGGGTCCGTGGCTCTGGTCTCAGTGGCGCACCGCTCCCGTGTGCTTTGGATGCTGAAGCGGAGTGCCATCTCCTCTCTCACTACCCTCCTCTATAGAGCAGCCGACACGGGCAGCCGGAATGATCCCCCCCCCCTTCTCATAATTCTCCTCTTTCTCTCACTCTCGTCTCCCCCCCTCACCCCGCAGTCTCTCTCCCGCTATGTTCCAAATCTTCCGTCTTCAAGGCGGAGATTAGGCAGCGAGCGGACGGAGGAGCACCATTACCCGACTCCCGTGCGTAAATGCTGTGGCTGGTTTAAGAGCGCCTACACAAGTGGAAGGCGATAGAGCGATCGGAGAGAGGGAGAGGTGCAGGGAGAAGAGGAAGAAGAGGAGGAGGAGGAGGGGGGGGCTCGGGGTGATTGACACAAACAGCCTCTTTCACGGGCCCGGTAAAAGCTGCACCGTTGGTTGGTGTGGATGAGGGATGCCATGCACGCACGGATACGCACCGGTGCAAGTTAATGGCGCGCTTTGGCGATGTCTTCGCTTCTTGCACAACTTGTAGCACTCGAAGATAAAAAAAAAAAAAAAAAAGCAGCAGGGGGCAAACGCACTCTCGAGCATTTTCACACAATTAGAAACGTGACCGTGACGTAAATATTCAGAACAATTCTGCTTTCCACAGCAGGTCAAGCAACCGGACGGAGCACGCCAAACCTTTAACTTGATTATGTGTTCTCTTCTTCCTTCCTGCAAGTTAATCAATCTCTCTAAACTATTTGCTCTGACACACACACTCATACAGGTCTCCATGGAGCTGCTGGGCCTCTCATTCACATTGTAATGGCCTTACAATAGAGCTTATTTAGTGTGTGTGTGTGTGTGTGTGCAGGCAGGAGAGAGAGAGAGAGAGAGCACAGTCAAATAAAATTGCACGTAGAAACAAAGCCTGAATGAAATATCACAGCCAGGATATCACGGCCCCCAGAATGGAATCCGGGGATAATGATGGTTTGAATGGGAGTGTGATTATGTTTGTATGTAAATTAGTGTCAGTGGGTGAAGTGTAATTAGAGAGGCTGTTCACCCATTTTCTCCACATTATAAGCTGAGAAGCACATCTGCTCTATACAGCGTTTGCTGCAGACAATGAGCTCGTACTGATAGCCAGACTGTTGCACACAGGCCACGGCGTCTGCAACACGTCCGTGTGTCCATGCACGAGTGTTCTGACCCCAAATCATTTCACTGCCGAGCAAAAAAAAAAGAACAATAGCGCTTAACAGACTCGCAAGTATTTGGTGACTCTTACAGACTCACACAATCTGACGCAAAGGCCAGAGATCAAGAGTAAAAAGTGCAGTCACTGGTTGCAAAGGCAAGTCTGTGCTGTGCGCAACAATACAAGCACGGACGCAGTCGTGCACGCACACAGAAACACACAACAAAAGCATTGGAGATGTGGAAAGTGTCGGAGCTGCCATGTTCGACTAGCACTCTGACAGTTAAACAGAGCAGCGCAACAGACAAATGGGAGGGAGCGTCAGAAAGACAGAGCGGGAGAGGGAGAGGGAGAATGCTTGTTGTCTTCATCAGAGGCTTTTGTTAAGTGAGAGATAAGGGAAGAGGAGTGACCCCCCCCCCCACACACACACACACTCCTCTCGTGCTGAGAGCTGGTTGGTCTGTCCTGTGTGAGGCCTGAGGAGAACAAATACAGCTTGAGTGTAAAAGCTGGGACAGACAGACATTATCATCGCGTCATTCCAGGAGTCAAGGCGGGAGGCATTCAGGTAGAGCAATGATCAGGCTACGACCCCCCCCCCAGTAATTAAAAATAAAAAGCTCTCCCCACAGTCGCATGCTCCCACTGTATGCATTCTAGACCTTGAGCCTTGGCACTAATGGCTTCTCTGACAGCAGTTTTCACAAAGCGCAGGATCTATGGCTGAAACCAGCATCTCTCTGAGATTTATCAGCTATTCGCCTCCCACAGCGTAAACAACAACAGGCTCAAGCTTTGCTTAGGTGTGTTGGCTGCTTGATGCAGTTGCTATTTTAACGATTACTGCTCCTACATCTCCGTTTGTGCGCGTGTGTGCACACGTTTGATCGAACCATCTACCCGGTCCTGACCCCTCCCCATGCCTGGAAATGTTGATAGCTAGAGAGATGCTCTCTTTACAGCTCCAAGGTGAAGTGAAAGCTGTCGCCACCCACCCACTCATCACCCCCCCCCCCCCCCCCCCCCCCCCAAAGCACATTAGAGGGAATATCTTTTGGCCAATCAATACAGCCCATGCATATCGATTGATAAGGAAGAGATACAAATGCATGGCAGCGCACACACACAAACACACACGCATGAACACGCAGAATGGCGCTACCGTCTTTGTGTTCTTGTGTATAGAATCACCAGACCCAAATCAATCACTTACTGGAATTCTGCCAGTAGCAGGATTACCATAGCAACACACACCAGTAAACTATACCCGGCTATGAATAATACCAAATATTTTCTTGAACAGTCCCAGATAAACATGCAATATTTATCTCATCCATTCTTCACTATAACATGGGACTCCTGTATCAGGCCCTTATGCATTGCTTTGATAAAAAAAAAAAAAAACTCATCTGCAGTGAAGGTGGGGCCTGGTTTATTTCTTTGCTTTGTTGCACAGTGCATGCATACACATATATACATGCATATACAAGGAATCATAAGAACAAAGCTTGCAGGAGGAAAAAAGCAAGGCATAAATACAATTTATTTTGTATTATACAGTTATACATGTTGCAGTTTTTTTTACATCTGCCAATGACAGCTGCAGGAATTTATGCAGCAAGGTACCTTGAAAAGTTGTCAATAGCACTGAATGAAATTTTGGATGGAATTTTAAGCAAAGAAAGAGTTGATCAAATTTTGGAGGAGGATCCTGATATAATTGTGGATTTGGGTTAAAGGTATCGGTAATATATTTGGAGGGACGCAAGATACAATGGTGCTAGCAATGAAGAGTGGTATTTTTGCAGATTCACTTAACACATCATTAGACCCTGATCAGTTATGTTACAACAATGAGCCAGCACAAGTTAACTTTGCAGAAAAAACAAGTTCATGCTGTTGTAGAGTAGAGTCATTAATTTCTGAACAATATTAGAGTATTCTGAAGTTTGCACTGCTGCAACTAGATTGGATGGAATAGTTGTTTAACCATTATTTAATTATTGTTTTAAACTGGTTATTTTAAAAATAATTCTTACAAATACTCAAAATTTATACTAAGAATTTTTTTATTGCATTTGTATAATTCTCCTTTTTTTCTCTTTTTGCCATTTGCTATACATTTTAAAACAAACACCAAATAGCATAAGTACTGTGACATTTATTTTTTCCTCATCTTGGCTCTTGATGCTACAGTGAAAATTTACGTTCCCTTACTTGGCCAATCCCACGTTAACCCTGGACATGCCGCTTCCACCAGAATATGTATTTGTATCAAAATTAGACCCAGATCTGCCATTCAGCAAAATATTTAGGCTGCATGGATTCAATCGTAGCGGTGTGTTTCTGTACACGTGATTTTCTGCGTCTGATTGAAAGACAGGATGTGGTTCACCAATACGAACATAGTTTTTTCACAAATATAGGAACAATGTTGTCTCCACATAAACAGAATCACACATAAAGACACCCACACATACCAACGAGATCACGCTCAACGCCCACGCACCACTGCAAACAAAACAACTCTCCAACACTTTTACAAGCTGCAGACGCTGTCAGCCTTGTACTTAGAGCGACAGAATGCACCTTCAGTTCATATCATGTCAAAACTTCATTTGAGAAGTGATTCCAAGTGATGCCTCTGACAAGCCAAAAGGCACAGGTGCACTGGAAAACTAAATGATGCACGAGTGTTTAAGACAACAAATCTGCTTATGTGGAATGGAAGCGCTCACGGTATCATGTGGTCAGATGACAATTTAAAAAAAGAGGAAAGAGTGGAAACGATGAGGAAGGCTGTCAGGGGAGTGCAACAGTGATCCGGACACGGGAGGGAGGGGTGAGGCGATCCATCTCCGTCTCTCTCTGACCTTGTTCACTCTTGCCAAAAACCTGACTTACAACCCCAAACTAAATATGATACCTTCTCCCCCCCCCTGCTCCCCCCACCCCTCCCTCCCTCTCACTGGAAATAAATTGTGCTGTAATTACCAGGCAGAATCGATACCAGTCACATCACTCCTCTCCTCTGTGCGTCTCCCTCCTCTGCAACGGACACTAACGTGTTCATCCCTCGCTGTGGAGCACTGTTACAGATCTGAGAGTGATAGATTGCGTCCTGTTCCATCCATGCACTCTCAAACGTGCACGCAAAACACAGGTACAGACTCAGGGGATGCATCCATGCAAAAGCACACACACACAAACACACACAATCATAAATGGAGGGAGAGAGGGAGAGAGGCATGCACATCCACAATTTGACGTGTTGGAGGCCACAGGAGGAGGCGGGGTTTGCCGGGGCATGGGTCTCCGTTGCTATTGGAGACGTCTCCTCAGCTGAGAACCCAACAAAGACTCACCATTCTCTACCAGAATAGCTCACTTTGGTCCCTGTCTAATGAAACGGAGGATGGGGAAGAGCATAACCAGTCATTGTTAACTTGGTAAGTTTGTCTTTGATAGAGATGGAGACAGTAGTGATCTGTGTGTGTGTACTTGTGCGTGCATGCGTATTTGCCTGTAGCAACATGCGTGGGTGTGTTCTCCATGCGTAACCACGTGAGTGTAATGAAGTTTAATTGGAAAATAAAAATAACTCAAAGAGCAAAGGCAATTTTCACACCTCAAAATTGCTGACTTTTAATCTTCCCCCACACCCACCCTTCGCTACACATTTTTGTGGGTTTTTGTGCGTACAAGAAAGAGGAGCAAAATGTGTTTCCATTGGTAAGTCATAAAAGAATAAAGGAGAACAAGGAAAGTTGGACTTATAAACACGCATCTCTGTAAAAGTTGGATACAAGTTTACAGGAATCTACTGTAATTTCAGTTTCAGCAATGAATGACATAGTGAAAGTTTATTTCTGCAAAACATCTTTGTTCTGTTCCTGATATTTCATTTCAGGAGGACAAGGGAAACATAAAAAAAAAAGTTACATTAAAATTCAGTAACTCGACTTAAACCAATTCAAACCACAATTGCTAAATAATAAAGACTATGACTACATCTGGATAAAAAAAATGTTCTGGACTTTTTTCACCTTCTGCCATGATATTGCATTAAGTAAACTCAAGCTCATCTGTCTTTATTACCCTGCAGCAAAGATGATGTGGGCGTCGGTCCAAGGACTGGTGCATGATGTCACACAACTGAAGTGCTTCAGTCAGCTAAACATACACATGATTTTACGGCAGTGGTGTCACTCTGTTTTATTTCAGACTGCGGCACAAAGAGTTGCGTGGGGGCAGGAAAATTACTTGATTTATTTAGCAACTAAACATCGACAAATAACTGAACCCACTGATGAACACCAACGAAGCTGGGACTGCCTCATGACCTACAAAGCCTGCCTCCTGGAGCAGATGTTCCATCCAAGATGTGAAGATGGAGACACACTGGTCTGGAAGAGAGGAAGATCCATCTTTATGATTGAAGCAGGAAGTAAAGGAAACAATGTTGCAGGAGAAGCGCAGTGCTTAGTGTTAAGAATAAGCACTGCAGGCATTAGAAGCGTGAATGACTATCGTGTGGTAAATAAAACAGACCCAACTGAAACTTTGCTTTATTTAAATGAGCAATGGTAACGCGCTAAATCACACCACTGCCTGCTGAACACTGATCCTTCGTATCCCAGTGAAGTAGACAAAGCTGCATTGTCACAGACGCCACCAACTATGCATTTCGGTATTACGATTGAAAACATTTGACATAAAAAGTGAAAAGTGGTGAGACAGACAAATCCTTGCTGAAAATTAAGGTGTACATTTGGACACACACTCACAGGATGGAGCCTGCGAAGAATGTATGATTAACTGTTCTGTCAGAACTGAGAACTCTCTGGGGTGGGAAGGGCAGAGACAGGGGAGGGACAGAGGAGAGAATGAATTGGAAGAGGCTGGAGGAGCATGAAGTGGGAGGCTGAGGTCTCAGGGGTCTCCAAAAAAGGACTTCACATGGGTTTGAGGAGACAAGCTTGAGCCAACTGTTGCTCTGGCAGCACTCGAGTTTGTTGCTCTTCTGTCCACGTGCAAAAGTGCGAGTTTTTTTTTTTTTCTTTCTGAGTGTCCCTTTCCTGTGACACTTAGCTGAACTCGCCAGGAGGACTATAGTCCATGCAATCTATATGCAGAGCAGAATGAGCACAGCTGCACAAAATGCAGCTGCTATTAGGTGGATACTTGAGCTTGTGTGTGCTTGTGAATGTGTGTGTGCGTGCATGTTTGTGGCCCTTATCACAATTCTGCAGGGCAATGCATTCAGAGTGGTCGACTGAATCTCCTTCTTTCTCAACAATCCAAATGGCAAACGTGTAGCCGTGGCCACACACACACACACACTGTTCACACGCAAAGACACTTACACACATATGCAACACGACTCTTCTATTTTCTAGCATTTGTCACAGGGCTTGTTGTTCTAATACCACAGATAGTTCTGCGCCCAGGGTCCCCATGCCAGGCAGTTCTGCTCATAGTGACGTTTCTCACCAAGGGTGGGGAAAAGGCTGACTGACAAATGGAGAGGTTGAAGAGAGAAAAAATAACCTCAAAGATATGTACCTAATATGTGCCTCCAAATATCTACCTCTTCTAATCAAAGTGGTTGTCAAGATATTTTGTGTCTTTACATTTGGAGCGGTTCGGAAGGCAGCACAAACATGTCAAAGCACAAACAGCGACAGGAAGCTAATCTCTGGGAACCTGCAGCCGGAAGCGCAAGAATGGAGATTATTTACTACACTACGCCAACCACTCAGTCAAGCTCACTGTCACGCACACACACACACGCACACACACACACAGACAAAAAAAACAACATAACTTTGTGGTTAAGTCTTTAACGCAGTTGCATGTTTTTTTTTTTTTAATCTTAAAGTGATGCGACTTGCTCTCTTACCGAGACAATGCAAGACTTAATGAACACATTGTTGTAAAATAGAGCATTAAAACTAAAATGAGATAAATCCCTGCTCATCGTGTTTTCACTTTCTCTTGATATCTGCCCATTTTTCCTCTTATCTCCCATCTTCTTCCATTTCCACCAAGCATCTTCTTCTACTTAAACACAGATTTCCAAAGCACTTCAACGTAGAGAGTAGCCAGAGTCGTGCAGCTCTACGTTCATCTTTCCAGCCGCTGCTTATGAGCGGCCATTGTTTGCCCACTTCAGCTGATACGGCCTCCGAGCTGCAGATCATCAGTTACTACATACCGGTAGCTTACCAACACTATTCAGGATCCAGGCACAATAGACCCGCAAGTCATTCATTCAGTCACTCTCCCACTCTCGCCCTCCTTTTCAAATTTGCTCTCCTCCCGCATTCTCCCTCATTTATTTCTCCTCCCTCCTGCTATGCTAAGCTGTTTTTTTCTCCTTCCTCTTCTTTCTTCCGTTTTTCCTTCCCCCACCAATTCGACATTCTAATTCTTGATGCGGTTTTGTCTGTGGTATAGAGGCCAACAGTTTCCCATGCACACGCCTGGTCCGTGATATGTCAGAATGCACACGGACACACACAGACACGCAAAGCTGGGTTCAATTAAACTCCTCCATCCATACATCCATGCAGCCACCTTCCAGTGCTTGTCCAGAGCCGGGTCGTAAAGAGAATGTATGCAACTCATTTTATTTTATTGAATAGATTCCACAGACAGACAGACAGATAGGAGCAAAGATAATTGGTCTTGACATTTGGGCCATCTTTTCTCATTGACCATGGCACTTTCAGAGTATGTGCTTTCACTCCCTATCTGTTAGTTGTTGAAGTGGTGATAACACACACATCCCCACACAAACACGCACGCAAAGAACACCAGCATCAACTGTCAGATACAATCACTGCAACGTATGTTCTACATCCACACAGCAGGTAAGAGCAAGGAGGAGAGAGAGCGAGAGAGAGAGCGAGAGAGAGAGGTGCCAGGCAGTGATTTATGACCTGAAAAGACAGATTAACTCCACTGGATGCCTAACTGGCCCTGAAAAAAGCTGAATTACAGCCCAGCCCAGGAAGAGAGGAGAGGTAGAGAAGAAAGGAAGGAAGAATGAAACTGAAAGGTCAGTAGTATGGAAGAAAAGAGAGCAAGAGTGTGGACAACAAGCTGGAAGAGGATAGATTGGTATGGAGGAACTCAAAAATGAAAAGGTCAGAGGTAAAGAGGAAAATATAGATTGAAGGCTGCAGGGGGAAAACGGAGATTGAGAATGGAGGAAATTGTTCTCAAACAGACATCGGATGGGAATGTGGATTTTTGAACATGTCCCTGAAGCATGTATGGACTTACTGACCCCATCAAGCCACGGGAATCAGATTCAATTTCTTTTGCATGTTTCAAAAGTAGGGTCAAGTTCAAATCTATTTCACCTGGGTCATGTTATGTTTGTACAGGCCAATTGGTGGCGCTTTAATCATTTGGCAGGTTGTGATCCGGCTTATATTGTTGGCTATTCTTCAAATCTGCAACTTTAAAATGAACTTTGAATTCATGCAGGTTTTTTGGATAGTGCTGACCTTTGAGGAATGAAGTCAGCAATGAAGAAAGCTCTTCATCTTCTTCAAATTAGCTTTTTCCATCCATCCATCTCTTCATTTAGAAAAGACGACCTCAATCATCTTATCTACATGCAGCCACTTAATCCGTCTTGCAGGTGACGGGTGTTGTTGGAGCATATCCCAGCTGGCTCCCAGACATGTCGCCAGCGCATCGCTGGGCCACACACAGATGGACGAGCACTCATGCACACACTCTCACCGACGGACAATTTGGACTGATCAATTCACCTAAATGGCATATTTTTGGAGGTGGGAGGAAACCGGAGAAAACCCCCACAGACACGGGCAGAACATACGAACTCCACACAGATAGGAATGGAACATGAAATGTTCTTGCTGTGAGTCAACAGCGACGGCCACTACGCCACCGGACCGCCCCTAATTGAGCTTTATTCCCCTGTTCAAGAGTAAACTATTAGTTACATGAGGAATGACAAAATGCATCCTTTGAATGTTTGATTTTATTGTTCAACTTGCTGCTAAATCAATGAGTCCACGTACAGACAAGGTATTAGCATGCTTTCTAGCTTAACCTCCGATTTTCCCAGAGTGTGAAATTCTTCATTGAATAAGATATGATGTATCTTGAAAATAGCCTCGAGTATTAACAGCTAAATACTTTGTACTAGTCTGTTTTTAGATGTTATATTTGCAGTGAGCTCGCCAGCCATTCACCTGAACGGTCACTACGGCGCTTCTTGAACCAAACACTGGCACGGATTAATTTCACTGTGCAACCACTGGGCCCGTGCGTGCTCTCTTCCTGATTGCTCTGTAATGTTACATTTAGTGCAATCAGTGATCTATGAGTGAAAGTGATTGATTCATTCACTGTAGGAGACGAAGTGGAGCGAGCGGGGACACGCCAGAGGAAAAAGAGGAGTACGTGAAAGACACACTTTAAGGCACTAAAAAATCATTTGCACTGGAAAATCCACCAAACACTTCCCTGTTGTTGCAAATGATTTAAACATGATGAGGTCGGCTACGCCACAATGGACTCACGAGTTACACTGGCACCATTCAGAGAAGCGCTGAGGCTCAGTTTTTGTTTTTTTCATGACAGAAAACGAGACTGAAATATTGCTGTTACATTGGGTGCGCTGTGTATACCCGGTAAAGGTTTACACAAACAACTGATGTCTTGTTCTTGCAACGAAACACTGTAAAGGTCATGAACATAGCTTTGAAATGACAGCAAAGTTCCCTGTTAGACTAAAACAACCTATAAATACCATATTAACAAATTATGTTGTGCTCCCTTCTCTCTTCCTTGGCATTTTCCTCACTTCAATTAAGCCCGCATAAAAAAACAAAGGCTATAAATACAAACAGCTACCTTTCAGAAAGCCTTCAATAAGAGCCGCTGGCAAATGAAGTAGCTATTCACCAATTGCCCCAGGTCCTGTTGCTGCCTCTCAAGTTTGTTAACTTGTGCTTTTTTATGGTTATTCTGTGCAATATTTCAGAATTCACACACAAATACACATCCTGAAACATGTCTTGCTCCACTGGACTCAAGTGTGTGTGTGTGTGTGCGTCTGTGTGTGAGTTATGCGACCGGTCGCTAATTGCAGACAAATCGCTTTGCCGCACACAATCATTTCTGTTTTCTGATGTTTAATTTCACCAGTTGATTACCAGCGGAGTTTAACTCTGCCATTCCTCTTCCTCCGCCACTGGGAGGACTCATCCGTCTTCTCACACCCTCGCGCCTTCGCATACGTAATGAGCTCGCTCTGACGAACAGAGGGATGAATTTCATAAATCATGCTCTTGTTTGTAACAGCTTTTCTCTCTCTTTCTCCGGCTCTCTTTCCCTTTCAATTAAAGTTGCATAACCCATTCTAAATGTTGAGTGCCTAGAGACATTCAGTCCAAGTAAATTATTTCCTGTATAGTTTTTTCAATTTGAGGTGATTTTGCTGCCCTTCTCCCAGCATCCTCTTTATTTCACCTGCCAAATGACACTCGAAAACATTGGCTTGGCTTTTGGGCTCACCCAGCCCTTTGTGTCTGTTGCCTTTCCAACAACACGAGTCAGAGAAGCATAGACACAGCACCGATATGAGGCTATAACTTTGTTTATTTCTGCACACATACATGCCGTGGTAGATATTTCTGTGTTGTTAAATGGAACCAAGTGGGCTTTTACTGTGTGCGTCTGCAAGGTGACGCACACATGGAGATGCTGTTGCTGCTGCAAAAGCGTACATTTATAAACACACAGTGCGTGCATGCAAATGTTAAACACGTAAATGAGAAATTCAAGTCAAACGTAAAAACTGGTCTAACAGTTTTTATTGCTCGCTTGCTCTCTGTGATCAGAAAACGTCTGGCCACTAAATTGATGAATTTGTTTTTATCATTTGCTCCGTTGCTCATCGCGTTCTTGTTGCAGATTGGATTCTCCTATAAAACTCGAGACACACATTTTTACAACCCAATTTAAAAACATATCCAGAAAAACATTGGGAAGTATGCGGTGGGTCTCTTTGCTGGCGTGCTCTATTTAGGCTCAGTTTTCTTTGGTAGCATGTCGTCTTTTTTCTCTTCACCCTCTATGACCTCTTTAAAACAGCCTTCCTGGGAGAAAGGCGGTTCTCTGGGGGCATTAATACCTCTCCTTCACAGACCCTCTGCTAACAGGTTCACCCTCATCAGCTAAATAAATAGCATCTATCACTGTTCCTATTCAACGTACCCCCCCGGCCACATAAGTTCAGTTATACAGTGTGTGTGTGTGTGTGTGTGCATGACTGTTGCAGCACACAATGCAGCGAATGACTGGCCGCGTTTGTGTGCAGACATGCAGCTTTTTTCTCATGTTCTAAATGATTTGGTAAGCTTGCCCTTGGCTTAAAATAAAATTGGTGTTTGATCCACAGTAAGGGTGGTGTACCTTCGGGCTAGCTATTAGCCATATGTTAAGCAAAAAAAAAAAAAACCCAATGCAAATACAGGCCCAGGGTCAAGCAGAGGATCATTAGCAGGCACTCAGCCTCTTAAATTATACAACAGGTGATGCATGGCGGCATTGAGGGGATGCTTACACCAATTGTTCCACAATAAAGCTACAGTGAAACACTCACTTACCTTGCAAGGGGTCAGGAGGAGTGCACGACACTGAGACCCTTTTAACAAGAGAAAATAACACTGCAGGCTTTGTTATTATAAGATTGAAGTGTCCGATGTGTTGCCACCATTTGAGAAATACAGGTAAGATATAGACAGGAAGTCATGTGGGGAGATATTAGAAATGGATGAAGGAGGTCTGTTCTACTTAGAGACGTTATGGGCTTAAATATATGCTGTGTATGGTACACAGAAATGTACTTTTATAATGGATTTCTGGGAGGACACACATCACTAGAGGGTATAAAGAATTAAGCCACATTCAGCTTTAACTCCGGGGCTACGATCCGTCATCACTGAGGTAGGTATTGAACATTTTCTCATAAAACAGCTTCCTCTTCCGTTCTTTTTCTTCCTCCTTTCCAAACACACACCAACACTCAAGTATCTAGCTTTGGTGCTGTGCCCGCTGACATTAATTCATCCAGACTGTGTGATTCTGGAGCACTAATACACTCTGGCTGTGAAACTCAGTGTATAACCTAAGTGGCTAAGTGATGTACATGCATTCAGGGGTCCGTCTGAGCGTGTGTGTGTGTGTGTGTGTGTGTGTGAGAGTGTGTTTGTGCATTTGTGCCACAAGACCTGGCTGTTCCAGTGATTCTCTTTTCGCTGACAGGGGGTGAACACGCTGTTGGGCTGGGAGCGTGGCGAGTCGAGACCGGGAAAGGGGAGAGAGGAGATAAAAGGAGAGAACGAACGACAGGAGAGAGGAAGCACATCGGACACCGCCTATTTATCACCCTAACCACTGTCAATGGTAGAGAGAGAGAGAGGTAGAGCGATCGGGCAGTTGAATGCAGCAAGGCTGGAGTGATAAAAATAGAAGAGAGGGTAAAAATGAGAAGGAAATAAAACTGCAATTGAAGTTGAATCTCAATTTTAGCAGCTGTCTTTATGTTTATGCTTTTCACCATGGTTCATGGTTCCATTAAGTTCACCCCCCTCCACCTCTCACTTAAGCCCCCCCCGCCCCTCCCATCCTATTTGGGAAAGCAGCAGTTGATGAATGCAATAGGAGGGGTGTTGGTACGGGGCTCCCCGCAGAGAAAGCCGATGTTACCAAGGAGAGAGTGAAGGAATGCACATTTCAACAGAGAAAGAAAATCATCCTGTGGAACAAACTGTCAAGAAGGAGATTTCACTACCAAGAAAGGCTTGGCGCTAAGCTGGTCAATACCCAGTAAATATTGGGAAAATCACTTTCCACAACATTTTGTTCACGCAGGTGTGTGTGTGAGTGTGTGTGTGTGTGTGCGTGTGTGCATGTGCATGCCACGGGGCATACAAAATAAACTCTTTTATGCTCGGAAATCAATTCGGCCCCTGAAATGAGATCTAAAGTACCGTCTCACCACGCTCACATAATTAATTGAAAATAACTAAAATAATGATATCTGGGCCGTTATATCGATAGGCATGGGTTATATCTGACAGCTGGCTTCTGCTGAGCCCTGAAACCCTTTTTATTTTTATGCCAGAAAGAACTAAAGACCTTAAAATCTGTGTGACTCCTCAGTGCGCCTTGGCTTTAATCGACGATACGCTGGAATTGTGCACAAACGGATAGCGACGGAGTGGGAGAAGACAAATAGACAGCGGATTGTGTGATGATGCAGAATGACATTATAGCTATCTGAAATGATTGGACCATTGCTTGCTTTACTTATTGCTTTGTTATTTAGAAAAGCGAGGGGGGAGAAAATGAGAATTTTGTTCGATGGACATTTGGACTCAGGCAAAGGTCTCTACCACCAGCGGAATGATAAATTGCATGGCTAAGAAGAAGGGACACCCGTCACCAACCCCCTACCGAGACCAACACTACAAAACAGTAGACATGCACACGTACATGCTTACAGACGCACACACGCTCCCAAATCCGGTAACCGGCGCTCAAACCACACAGCGCCACACTGGATTGATTGGAGGTACCCGTCACCTTGAACTGTCAATTCTTTCATCTTGGCCAAGCACTGTGCTGTCAGAGCATAAATGTAGTGTGCGCTCTGTCAAGCCAGGCAGTCTGTGTGTGTGTGTGTGTGTGTGTGTGTGTGTTTGTTTGTGTACATGCCTTCCTGAGCATTATGTCTGAAAGATACCTTTTAAGGAAGTAGTCAGAGGAACATTTCAGAAGTTTGGAAACCTGGCAGTGTTTAGTGGTGGCCTGCTGATCTCATGTGTGACTCCTGCCTTGTGTGTGTATGTGTCTCTGTGTGTGTGTGTTTTAACCTCTTACTACATTATTAGTTTTTATATGCTTTGTCACATTTAACTGAGACAAAACGTGCAGAAGTCTGTCACAATGTGAACATTATAGATGTCAGAGAGGGAGGACAACAGAGCATGGTCAATTATTTATTGCGTCTGACAAGGGCAATCTGTTTTTGTCAGTGCTGGTTTGTTTGACTGCCCCTCTTTTAGCAGGAAAAACTTTAGGGGCAGTTATGAACGGATTTTGATATGGTCTGAATCAGACTATAATCTAAGACAAGGGGCAACCTATCAGATTTGATTAGTAATTTAGATCATGATCTGGATTCAAATTTATTTTTCAAAGGGTTGTTTGCCATGGTGGGACAAGGCTAAGATTTGTGCTTTTATATGACATCAGGGAGCTTCTCTAGCGCCGCCTATTGGCCATGGGATTAGTGACGTCATTCACATTGAGGTAAACGGTTTACGTGAGGAACAATATAAATGGATGTGAATTGTTTCATGTTTTACTGTGTGTGTGAAATGAGAGTTTTCTTACAGAGCATTGGGCGATCTCGAGCATTAAACCTGAGCATGGACTGGTCTTTTTCGGCGTATGTCCTCTAACTTTAAATGTCGAATCTTGCCTGGAAAACAGAGGTCGGAATAGTTCAATTGCTGCATAAAACCTAGGTAACTTTCCTCAGTAACGTCAAGGAGGAGAGAACATATTGGACATCAGTGGGACTTCACCTCCTCATATCCTTAAGGAGGTGAAGTCCCACTGATGTCCAATATGTTCTTGAACAATGAAACACCACATTGACAGAGGAGGTGATTTATTTTTCACTTGCCAGTACGTTGAATTTCATTAAAACCAGCGGTATCTCTTTACAGCTCTATTTCTTACACAGGCTCTTGAAAATTGTCTTTCTTTAAGCCCTGACATCTGCATAAACTCTGGGAGAGCATAACCTGAGCATTAAAGTATCATTCTGCTCCACATGTCTCTGTCCCTCAACACAGACCAGTGCAACCACTTACTGTGGCTTTTGGGGAACATTTTAGAGTCAACAAATGCTTGGTGATTTGGGACAAATTGTGCAAACAGAAGGTCTCTGTCTACTGACACATTTTCTGAAAGCCGTCAATCATCTGTTGCCTTTGAAAGCCTTTGAGATGACTTTGCCCAAAGAGGAAAAGAAGCCTGGCAACAGCGGCAGCTGATATCAAGTGCTTGGTGCGTGACATTTATCATCCTCCATATTTCCTGCAAATGGCAGCTATGTTCATCCCCCCCCCCCCCCCCCCCACACTGTTTACACAGCTCCTTGGAAATATTCTGACACTGCTTTAAAAAGTTTGCTGCGTGATATTCAGGGAGTACCCTGCCTCTGCCCATAGCAAACTGGGATAGCCTCCAACAACTCCTGTGATCCGCAGAGCTGAAAATCAGTAGAAAATGAATGGATAGAAAATAATACATATATAAATATTATCAGCATCCTCAAGCTGCCTGCCCTTCCCTCATTATGAGTATTACGCTCGTTTTTCCTCATATTGTACTTGCTCTTTACAAATACAGTATCCACACAGAGGAATAAGGTTTACATTAATCATTAAATACTTAATATTTAAGTGCCACTCTCAAATTTAGGATTTTTAGGAATTTTGAATATGCCATTAGTTAATTACTTAGAGGGAGATTAGTCTCTTTGTGTGTGTTAGCAGAGCATACGCGCTCTGAACTAATCACAGTGTAATTAACTTTGCTTAGCAAACTAACTTCTCATACTAATTAGACTCTGGATCTGTGGCAATAAACACCATTAAACTATGAGCTTATCAACATTGCAAGGGACTAAAAATGATCTATTATTCACAGAGTTTCTTTTCTCAAAGTTTCAAACCAAGTTCTCTCATGATGTGTAAATGTTCTACTGCTTTAAAAGCCTAGCAGATTGTTAACACACAGCTATGAGCAAGCCATACATTTAGTCTCTTTTACCCTGTCTAAGGCTGAAGGTGCCCTACCTATCAAAAAATGACAGGGACCTTATTACATTATTTCTTTATCAGATCGAGTCTTCATCATATCTTTTTACTGTATTTGTCTTTTGCTTCCAGCTTTCCTTCTTTCATTGTTGTATTCTGTCTGTGTGATTAAGGGAGGGGAAAAAAATGCTGCATGACCATTTAAACCTGAAGAACCTCATTTGCCAAATGTTTCCATAAAACTCTAATCTAAAACTAAATGTATGCACACACATTCCTGAAAAATATCCCCATCCTTCCCCGATATTTATGAGCTCTGAGCGGTCAACAGATAAATGAGCAGCTGAATTAATCACGGATTCGGCCGTGGGTAGGATAACTACTTCCTTCTTGTTACAGGTACTTTATTCCATTTAAATAAGATCATTTCTAGTCTTGTATATAGAGTGTATTACACATGTTACATTCAGATGTTTGTTTTCACAAACCATTTAATTTGTGTAACTTAGCTTATTAAAACTCCCTGAAAACAATACTAGGCACAACTATAGTTAAAAATGGTCAGCACAACTTAAATACTGGACGTTTCGTATTAATTCTAAAATGTTGACGAATGTGTGTGTAAATTGTGAAAATAAATGTCAGACTTGTAAGGCGTAATGCGGCCTGGCATTTAAATTAAAATGCATTATACCAAGTATTTTTATATCCTCTAAAAATGCTTCACTATTTATGAACTATTATTTATGAATTATAATATATACTGTTAAAGAATTCGACACCACAGCAAAGTAAAACATTGCATTTAAAGCACTGCATTTATGCAAACTATATTGTTCATTTATAAAGGATTTGTGTGGTTCCAGATGAAATGCATATTATAAATGTATCTTTTATATTTCTATTCAGCAGAAAATATAGCAAAAGTTGAAAGATCATGATTCAAATTTACATTCATACGTTGCACTTCAGTTTATCGCCATCACGTAATGCTTCTCTGAACATTCTCTTCAAATGCACCTCTATGCCATTTCTTAGAATAAAAACAAATCTAATTAAAAGGGAAATGCGGCTGTGATGTTTTGCATATCCAGTAGCAGCTGGGTTTCAAAATTGTCTTTGTAAGACTACATATGCTTAAAGCTATTATCAGTGGGAGTCGGCTGACAAATCAAGCATCCTCAGACTGACACACACAGACTGCTGCGTGATGGCTGTGATATCTCCACCATGAAGGAAAACAATCAAATGAAACGCATTTAAAGAAGATGCTTAAGCCACAAATTGATCTTGCATCACAAATTTCACATATGCTAAATCTCTGTTAATATCATCATTCAGATTATTTATGGATGCAGTGTGAACCCCAAGGCAATGCAACACAGCTCACTTCAAGAAATGTGGCGCTCTCATCATTCTGTTGTGCTATTGTCTTCAATCCGAGACTGCACAAAGAGGGTAAGAGATTCAGTGCATGTCAAGTGGAGTTCACCAAAAGAATGAAGGATTTTCAAATTTGCTGCGTATTTGCTGCAAATTTTACACACTTGCACTATACAAGTGCAACTTCAACTGTATTATGGCTTCATTGTTTTGGCTTAGTATTACATTCCAGTTTGAAACTATGTTACTTTTGTTTAAATTTCAATTATGTATCTGTTCTTAGATATAAAAAAAAAACCCTACGTGTGTTCTCCTCCATCGTTGCACCTCTTCTCCTTCAGCCACAAGTCAGGCCTGACAGACTGATGCATGTGGAGGATAGAGCTGCATCATCTGACACACAAGACACTTCACAGGCAGTGGTAAAAAATAGCCATCTATAGGGAAACCAAAGAGACGGGAAATCTCAAAAAGCATGGTCGGCATGAAAGGCACAGTTGCACATTTGAAATCTAGAGCAACTCCGTTCTTTTTCCTCTATGTGCCCCGCACCGAGTGTGTCTGGATCTTTAAAAGCCTGACAGGTTTTGCTTCAGTAAAGTCTGTAGAAGCTGTTTGTGTCATAAAGTTCAATATTGCCAAATTCGGAAGTTTCATTTTTGGTTGTCAGTTCTTTTTGTAACGTTATAATTTCAATTTTTAATTTATTAAAAAATACAGATAATATAAGTATATAGATAATAGAGTAGATATCTGTCATTATAAATTCAATGGGAGAAAACAAACAACACCAATGGGCGTGCTCGCTAAAAAAACTGACTGGCTTTGAGGCGTGTTTGTGTGATGCCATCATAAATGCTAATAGCTGTGTTAACAAAGCTTGTCATCAATGAATAGCTTGTAAATGTTTTTATTTAACTGGATAAACATGTCAATTAGAAAAGAAGATGATATGCATTATATAAATGTGTGTTATATTGGACAACGTCTTCACCACGATCTGTGTTTTTTGTTTTGCCTTTTTCACTGTGGGTGTTAGCGTCTCTCATCCGCCTCGGTTTCCTCTTATAGTCTCACACACCTTCCCTCTATCTCTCGCAGTGTTTGGCTGCGGTTCTCTCCCTCTCCTTCCAGACAAAGTCTACTTTTAATTTTAGAAAGTTACTGAGTTATTAGCCATATAATGGACGGATGGATAATATTACACTGGATCCTCTTAGACCTTTTGACCCAGGAGGAATATAAGCCAGTGGCATAATGGAGCCTAACTAAACTTTAGTTTTATAAGTCTGTTGTCTTGGTAACAGAGAAGAAAAAGTAAGTCAGTGCAGAAAACAACACTACACAAGTAAAGAGTACCATATAAAATTGAATAATTAATACAAATAAATGTGTATCTTTTAGTGTTTCTCTACAAAATAGATTGTATACATAAACAAGTTCCTTGAGAAAAAACATTACAAGCCATCAAAACCATCACAGTATATAGTTTTGAGCTTTACCTGTGCGTTCATCGCGACACAGTAGTCTACTCAAGTAATTTATGACTGCTTTCCATTTCATCTCATATCATTGTTCAGTTTCTGCACTATTTATGTCTTCAACTTCAGTTCTCCTTTTCTCACCTCGTATTTTACTTGTGGGATTTTCTGTTCTGTTCAGTGAGTAATGTTGGAGGGAGCCTGGGAACAAGAATACCATCGACAAATACTGTTTCACTTGCAACTGCATGCACATGACAAATAAATCACTCTAACAAAATAATCTCTTTCACATACTCAATGTACAGGAACAAAAATACTGGTATGTACAGTACACCATAGCCAATTCAAATATATGGTGACCTTCCTTTGCAATTGCAAGTTTTCATGGGAAATTTCCTTGTGGCAAAAACCCCTCCTGTCCTCCAGCCACATCTCTCCTCCCTCCCCCGTGTATCCTGTCTGTCGCTCCCCTTTATCTGTCTCCTTCATGCAATGAGAAGTTTCTAGATTTTCATTTTGCCTTGACCCATTTTAAAGAGATTACTGCCGAGTAGGCAAGCCAAAAGTGTTTTTGTGCATATGCAGTAACAAATGTTTGCAAGTGCGTGCTTGTGTACTTGTGAATGTGTAAATGTCAGCAGAGTGGTGCAGAGATGGATATTCTTGTCACAGGGAGTTGAATTATCTTCATTAATAATTCAGGTATTAACATCCCCTGAGGTTTTCTGCCTCTCTTTTGCACCGTACACTACTTTTCATTTCATTATTTTATTCTAAAATTTTAAGGATCTTTTTCATTTTTATCGTTTTGTTAGAATGCACTGCTGCTGCTATTCTCTCTGAAATAAATGCAAATGCGAAGTCACTTTATGTGCTGCAAATCTTACATTTTAAAAGTCTGAAAAGGTTTTGTTTTTTTCAGACACAATAATGCAGCAGTAATTCAGCGAAGACCTCAAAATAGCTCCACAGTGTTTAAGAGTATCTGCGCTGGTATCTGTGGTTAAGGACAAATGATGCTGCCGTCTTCATGAATATTATATGAGCAAATGACAGATAGACGGGATCAATATTCCAGCCATATTGAATGTCTTCTGATAACGACTTCTCATTTTGACTTCTGATCTGACATAAGCACTCAGAAACAAAGACAGACAATTTACAAATTATACTTGCATACAAATACACACATTCATATTCACTAAGACATCACTCCTTTAAATAAATAAAAACAGAAAACAAAATCTATTTTCCTTCAGTATTGAGATTAAGGAAGGAAGCAAATATTCCATGATGTCATATTCAGTACCTGCTTATTATTATATGTTACTTTTATTTCATAAATAATTACAGGCTGACTTGCAAGTTCAGATCTGAAGTAAGTTTGCAAAAAACTTCAAGCAAGAAGTTCCTTCTAAAGGCAGGCATGAAAAACTCCAGACATCTATTTATGGGAGTTAGAGGCAGCACTGTTTTCTTTTTTCCCCCTCCATGTCGACCCTCCAAAGCCATCCCAAGTGTCATGTTGTCATGCCAACATCTTTTCTCAACCAGGAGACAGGAAATAATCACACCCAGGCAGCTCTCTCACACACTTACGAAGTGCACGCACACACACCAACTTATATATGCTAAACAAGTGAAACTCCCGCAACTGCTCAGTCACTCACATCTACAAGCAAATACAACAGGCATTCCAAGAGTTATGTTGTGAATATATGATCATTATCCATATAAGGTATATTCTTTGCAAACAAAAGCTTAACTAAAATCTATAAACAAAAAGTCCAAATTTTATTTTTTACAGTGTTGGAATTTCCCTGCAGAAGTTTGAGCAAGGGCCCCCCGTTCACTCTTCTTCCTAACTACTTCCTCCATCTCCACTGGGGGGGATCCCAAGATGCTCCCAGGCCAACCGACAGGCATAATCTCTCCAGTCCTGGGTCTGCCTCTTATCATGTAGTTTTAGTAAATAGCAACATACAAACTAGGGCTCGACCGATACCGATTGTTAGTAGTCAAGGAGGCCGATAACTGATATTTGGAGCCGATATTCATTTGATGCATATGCACACACAGATACACACACACATACACACCAGACAACAAGCTATTATGTCCATAGACACTGGAGACATGCCATAATTCAATCACAATACAACACAATTACTTCACACTAGCTTAGCACTGGATTCATGCTCAGTGGCCTGAAGTTCCATTATCAGGGCTCATCTCGGATTTGAGTCTTGTACCTCTCACATCCCAAATAAGAATCATTCTCCTAGACCAGTGAGTCGAACTGATAGTGTTTCACCCATTTAATTGGAAACCTTGGGAGGAAATCAGAGCAGAATAGCCTTATTATAAAATAGCAGCAAAGTGGTTAGAACAGTGGTTAGATGGTTAAATACAATTTAAATCATATAGCTTTGGTAAATTATAAAGTTCGGTTTTATTCCCGAAAATGCTTTTAAATAATCTCATTGCAGCATCAGGTAAAGACACTGTTAGGTGTTCACTTATATAGTGGCATATAAATGGATCAATCTTGAAGCAAAAATTATGTGGGAGACAACCCTGCACCAGTAAAAGCTCCAAAGCGAGTGGCGAGGAAATATGAATCTGAATGCATGAGACTTGGATTTATCATGGCAGGCAGTGATGCTGATCTGATGGTATAGTGTGCTGAGCGGAGTGAAAACCTGTCACAGTAAAATAACCAATTCTTTTCAGGGACAACTCGGTGTTGGCACCTCTCCTGTGTTAACAGAAATTGGACAGTTAAATAGATTTAAATCCTTAACATCTTAAGTGACAAGTAGGACAGATATGCAACCATCTCAGAAACTGGATGTTATGAACGACATGAAAAGAAGAAAGTGGCAGCATTCAGAGGGCACAATCCTCCATGCCAAAACAGCTCCTTTATGTTATTGGACTTTAAAAAAATTCCAGTGAAAATCTACTAATTTCCTTTGTTCTTACTTTCACTCGTGATAATCTGTTGGGCAATTTGTGTAATAACCTGCCTGTCTTGAATTGCTAAAATAAGTATTAGTAAAATTTCTGATTCCCCCCCCCCCCTCCCAACCTGAATCTGTTCCAAAATGTAATGTGTTATTCCTTGCTGCAAGCCCAACCCTTCTAAGCAAGTTTAATTAAAATCCATCATCATCACATCAATTATGCATAATAAATGCATGAAAAAATCATGTAATGTAAAAACTTTTTTTTTATTAACGATTACAATATTTTTCCTCTCCACCTTTCCTCATCACCATCCCCCCAACAGGTTTCATGAGAAACTATGAAAATCCATGCAGAAGTAGTTTTTGTGCAATCATGCAAACCGAAACAAACACAAACAGAGAGACAAAACATCCCCAGCAAAAACATTACTGCCCTGCCAGAGGTAATGGAATGAGGTAAGGTACAGTGAATTGCAATGCTAGTGTAACATGATGAGGCAGACAAGTAAAGTGAGCCTACAGTGGCAGATCAAGGATGTGCCGGAAAGCCCCGACTAGACTTTATTTGATATAGGAAGGAAGTCGGAATATGATATTGATGGGACTTGGGAGAACAATGGGATGCGGTGGCACACAAGAGGCAAACAAAAAGGATGCATGCTTGTCATAAAACCAAACACGAATCACAACAATGGTGGAAAGCGACAGGCTGACATGGTGGATTTTTGCTGTTTGTATGTACATTAAGATTTGACAATAAAAATAAAAATGGAATGCAATCGTATGTCTTCTGTCCTCTAAAAAGTTTTCTCTGGACACTAAGAAGAAGGAAAAAACGAATAAGAGAAGTCCTGACTGCATATTGCTGCTCCAAAGAAAAAAGTATGGCTGAATAAAGAGGCCAAAATATATAGTACAAGAAAATATACATTTGACAAAATCTCTGTCTTTGGCAATGAATATTCAGCACCACATTGATCTGCGGTTTATAAGTAGGACACATGGTCTGATCATTACTATTACTATGATTACTAGCCTCTTTTTGAATCATATTTTTATATCAGTTGGTAATACTGGATGTTTGTGTGACAATTTTTTAATCAAATCTATTTCATGTCAAAATCTTTTCATTGTGATTGCTTTGCTGTTAGCTCTGCAATTCTGTTTTTTTGGCCCTCACATTGCGTAGTTGCCAATGTTAGGATTTTCACCTTCTTCATCAGAAGCCATCAATCTTTGTTTGATTGGTAGCAATTCGCAATAGCAACCCAAGCAGAGTTGTTGTTTTTTTAAGCCGCACTCAGGTCCACACTAGTGATTTGGAGAGTGAGTCATGAGGTCTGTCTTGCCTATGGCAGACAAACCTGGTAGGAAATGGGAATTGTGTCATTTACTGTGTGGCACTTGTGATTTTCGCAGCACAGACATTGTAATTCAAGGACTTTTATCAATGACCAATGAGCTCAATTATCATTGTTTTATTTTAGATGATGGAAAAAGATTAGATTACGAGGGCACTAGTGCAAACCTAAAACCCCATATAAAGAAAAATGTAAGTACAGTGCTCCAAAAGACAAGTCAGTGCAACACATGCGTGCACAGCAGATTAATTCAATATCTCCAGAGAAGCTAATTTTAATTCTCCATGACAACTGCTATATTGATAATAAAGAGTCATAACAGAGATTCTCCTGTTGCTGGGATATTTCTTTAACGCAGAGGCTTATTTTTTTTATTGTCTATTGCTGTCCGAATTTATTTGCGGGGATTGAGCTCGGTATTGACACATGTTCATTATACATTTTTGAAATGATATTGTTCCTGTTTCGGGAAACACAGGAATAAGCCACGTTTGTTGCGCCATCTCTCTCTGTGTGTGTGTGTGTTTCTGTTTGTGTGAACACACATGTGCAGCAGTGTCTTTCCCCCCCCCCAATGACAGCCAATTCAAATCCAATTAAGCGCCACAGAAAGGGCTTCGCATCATCATTCATTCATCTGTCACTCATTCTCTATCCCCGTCTCTCTCACTCACCCTGTTCTGTACGCTGTCTGTGCACGACTGGGCGAGGGGAGCTCTTTCACGTCCTTATTTCATTTCTGTCTTTGCCTTCTTTTGTTTTCTGTCGTGAGCTGACACTTGAGGGTAAATATGATTTAGTTGGCATGAGGCAATAAATGTTAATTTGACTGTAAGAGACGACGCGTGCTTTGTTTAGGGATTAATGCTCAACACATAATGTATTGTAATTAGTTTTTATAGTAGTGCTTCAGTTTGAATTCCTTATTTACATAACATTTAAAAATAAAGCACTAAGTGGTTTGATGCACGCTGCAATGCTGAGATATAGTATCTTTAAGGTTTTTTTTTTATTTCATTCATCAACATCTATGATGTCCTCATTAAAAATGTATAACTTCCATACAATTAATGAAGGTACGACAGAATGTAGATGATGGCATTTCTAAAAAAAAAAAACACGCAACCAGCACCCTCATTATTCTCTATAAGGAAGGAGGGCTTTCAAAAATAGCACCGACAAACAGTTTCAAGGTCAAGACGGAATATTCAATGTCACAATACATAAACACCTTTGAACAAACCTGTGACTGATTTGTTCTTCTGCTTCTTTTTCTCTACAAAAACACAAAATAAATTTTATATACAGTGCGAAAATGACCGCAAGTACATCAGAACACACACACATGCACACACATATTATTCAATGTAATTGAATAACTAAGAGATAATAATAAATGATTTAATAGCCATGTAGAAACTGTTGTGCTGCAATTTGAACAGTGTGCGTCATCCATTCTGTTCAACTTGCACCAAACCCAGGACCTGCTGCTCTCTCAGGGATGAGTTAACATGGCACTGACAGGATGTCCTTTTTGGCCAAGTATGGTCCTTTCCAAGAGCGCTGACACTATCGCCACAAAACAGGAGGGCACTCGACTGCCAAGTGTCACCCCTCAGCCCACATGCCTCAGAATCACAAACCTCGTTAAAGCCAAGACCCACACCATTCATTAGCAGTAAGAACTGAGCATCACCAGTATGGATACTGCCCATAGATTCAGGCATCAGCAGGGGTGATGAACTTCAGCTATACTTTCAGGTATAGTGCTTGAATTAGAGTGCCAGTATATTGTGATGTTTCAACGCACATTGTAATCATTTTGGCTTGAGACATGAATGTTATTACATCGCTATGTAATGTGTACACCTAACAGGTGTCATAGCTGCGAAGTAGTGCACTTTAAGTCTGTTTCAGTGTCATGGCAACAAGTGCAAACAGCAGAAACAAACTAATACCAGCTTTTTCATGTAATATGTGTGGGTAGACTTCCTGTTTGTCTGCCATGCACTTCTTGGATTTGTTTGTAAAAGGTTTTTTGTGTTGTTTTTTTCTGAGAAAGTCTGACTTTCTACCTTTATATCACGTTTCTGATGATGCAGTCCTTAAACTTGATCTGCCTTTTATCACCGCTAAAGTTAAAGGCAGCCATGTTTCCATTGTTGAAAAAAAATTCATACAGTATGGAAATGCAGTAAAAGCAACTGCTGACATTTTATGTGTGGCCTGAAAAGCTTCTGCCCTGAAATCAAACATGTTTCAAATCTGTGGCAAATGTGATTTGTGTACTGCATGTTACCACCTGACTGCTTGGTAAGCATTTATGTCATGGAGTTCATTTTGGCTGTTGCTTTGATGTGTGTGTGTGTGTGCGCGTGTGCGTGCAGGCTTTTGCACCAAGATGCAACTCAGCTTTCTGAATTATGTAAATAAGGTGCTGTAAATTCATGACAGAATCGATGACTTTCATTTTTATCAAATCAATCAGGACGCACGCACACACACACACACACACACACACACACAGAGAAAGCCCTCATATTAATCCTGCAAAGACAGGCTTCAGAATAATGAGGTTTGGAATGATATGCCTAGTCATAAATATATATTTTTTATACATTTGAACCATTAGCTGATTCATGATAGTGTGTGACGATAGAAAGAGACTTTTATTTTGATGACTCAACTATTGGGATGTTGTCAAACTGTCAGTTTGATACACTCTGAGCCATGAAAAAAACAGTCTGGGAACGCTTTTTACTGTTCTACATTCAACGACTTTCTTCTTCTTCTTTTTATTTTGGCTAGTCCTGTCAGGGGTCGCCACAGCAAGAACACAATTTCTGAAACTACAAATCAGACTCGAGCCAAAGGCTCTTGTATTAGCTGCTCCTCCTCTACACAAAACATAATTTTCTAAGATAATTGAGGACTTCTACTATTAATTTGTAATTATGAGGATTTTTTTATTTTACAAAAAATAGGTTTCTCAATGTTCGTTCTTTCTTCAAATATTTGGGCAAGAAGAAAATAAAGTGGATTTAAAATATGCATAAACAAAAAAAAGTGATTCATTACCTCTTTAATTAACTTCTCATAATCAAATACTTAGTTATACACTATTATTTATTCGGGGAATACTTTAATTTCCTGCACTGAAACGCTTTACTCTGTGTCCATTGGTTTTAGTCCACAAAACTGTTTGTGATTCATCAGGTTGTAATTACAAAGTAAATTACTGCTAATGATTTCAGGCTGGATTTCAATTTATAACATGTGTTGAATTGGATGGATAACATAGAGGATTGAATACACTAGCATGCACACACACACACCATTGTGAAGTTGTCCGTTTTGTTATGCAGGAAGCCTGAGTGCAGTAACCTTTGTGCACTGATTCCTGCATATATGTACTTTGAGGTACTTGCCAGCCTAACTAAGTGAACTTCAATTGCCCTTAAACGTCCGTTTCACAACCCTGAAGGCCTGGAGTGTATCTGTCACTGCGTACTTTCCATTTATAAGGAGTCCTACCACAACTGACCTCATGAAAGTTTGTCTTAAGGGGTAATGCGGAAGCCGGCTTTGCAGTTCAGGGTTATCTGCACATCTGCACAAAAGCAAGGTGGTAATGTCAGTCCAGCTTTCATTACTGTCAACATTTGCATGGTGTTCTTGTGCTTCTGTTTGTGTTTGGCTTCTCTCCCATCACATCCATGAGAAGTGAACTGAAGATTTAAAATCGCCCCAAGTTTAGAATTTGTTTCTATGTTTTTACATGACCTTGTAATGCATAAGCAGCCCGTGGCGTTTCTCTGGCCTTCGTGGGATTGGTTCAAGCACCTCTGACAATGAGCGAGGGTAAGGAAAATGAATTAATGCAGACTTGTTGTGCTGCAGTGTCTCAATGAACTGCTCCAGGCTATTATTGTTTTTCCGTGCACTCTGCACCGCTGATGTGCGGCAACATTTCTGACCTCCGCTGCATTCATGCACACAGCATATACAAGCAAACTTGGCTATTCCATTCTTTGCATTTCTCCAGTTTCTACTTATTCCAACTGTTGATATGAAGTGAAACTATGTAACTGTATCAAAGCATTTTTTCTCTGTCTGCTCTACAAAAATAATGCAAGAATGTTTTGAATATTTAATGACACTTATTTCCCTGTGAGATTTCACGTTATACTGAACTTTTGTCTGTCATGACTCATCTGCATTAAGATCTGTCAAAGGGAGCATTTGGAGACCGATCACATTTGTTGTTGTAAATGTAGGATTCTACCATTTGTTTCTGAAGGCTTTCAGTTTTCTGTTTTTATGTCTTCATCATATAAACCCACTCGAATCAAAAGAGAGTCGCTGACATGGATTATTTTCAATGTTCGTTGGCTTCAAGGCTACCTGATGGCCCATCACCTGCCAATATAGGAACCTTGGTGCTGAATTTGGTGACTTAAATTTGCAGAGCAGTTTGCTAATAAGACATGCTGAATTTTTGGGCAGCTACCTATCCTTGAGGAGAGTTGCTAATATGGCCGTGGCTCTGGGTTGACAGCTGTGTTTACTGTTAGTCATTCACACCACAACATCTACTCAGAAATTCTACTAGGTAACCAATGATGCATGTTTTTGAGCATGCTGTTTATCTCAACCTGCAGATCATCATTTGGTTGTGTCCTCCATATATTCTAACACAAATATTTTATGGGACTCAGATCTATTTTATCACATGGAGATCACCTTCCAACCATTCCATCCACTCAGCCCATAATGATCTATGATAACATAGCAGTGAACAATTTTGGGGGGGGGCATCAATAAATTAAGATGCTTTTAGATATAAGCATAACGATTTAAAAATCTATTTCTTAAAGCTGCTCTCTTACACACAGATAGACAGATAATATAAAAAGATAGCGGGTACTCAGATGTGTGTGGCTGTCTGAGGAAGAGGAAGATTGATAAGTGAAGGGAAAGATAGAAAGAGAAGGCACAGAGGGACCAGCATGCATATGCATAGGCTAACAGATGGAGGGACAGTTTGAACAGACAGACACATAAGCAGATGGTGCTCTATTAGGGAAAAGTGGTCTTTGATGAAATGGACAAACAGACCAGCAGACAGACGTACAGACAGATAAAACCTCTGCTGGGATGTTCTAGACAGGCAGACAGGAAAAATGTACACGTTTGACATTCTGATGTTGAAATTGGGTTCGATGCCCAAGGCCAGGTGAAGAGAGGACGTTATATCTCTGAAGACCATCGACATGAAGAAGGACTCAGCTTTAAAGTGTGTCTGCAGAGGTATTTGGCTGCTAGTGTGTGTGTGTGTGCATGTGTGTGTCTAATACAGCGCTCTGGCCATTACCGAACTACTAGATAAAAGTAGTGAACAAGCTGTCAAAACAAGGTGCTAAAAGACTAAGTGTAGTAAATGGCCAGGGTTTTGTCTACCCACATGCATGGACATAAGCATCACACACACACACAGGGCAGAAGGACAGCAGGGACATCTGTTCCACACTTTTATCTCCTTTATAGCAGAATACTGTAAAAGCAACAGAACAATATAAGAGAGAAACAACTAACCCGATTTGATGAAATGGTTGATCTCTAAAAATGCAATTTCTGCTCCCTGAAGCTCAATATGAATGACAAATTCCAGTCATTTAGTTCAAAGTGCTACTCACGAGTACTGTATGAAATAGGTACAGTAAGCAACTTGAAAGGCATTAGGGAGGAAAATTGTATTCACTGCTCGGCATGAGTTAGATTTGACCTTGACCTTGAAGCGCACAGGATTCAGATTTGCTCCCATTAAGAAAACGCATAAACATCCATTTGAAGTCCTAATAGGGAGTCATGGAACTACTGCTTGTGTGTGCGCGTATCAAGCCCCCCCATAGGCCCTTAAGTGGTATGTATTTATAGAGTGCGTCTCTCTGAGGCCCAGAAGCTGGTTATATGAGCCCCTTCTAATGGCGAGGAGGAGAGGAAACAGCCACAGCCATGTTCTCACAAAACAGACACACATGCATGCACACTTAAGGGCAAGTACGCACATTCAGGGGCGTTTTATAGGGCAGTTAGTTGTTGTTCTGTCACCACTTGGATAAACTGAGTAAAATGTTGGGCATTTTTTTTATTTGAATTAAACAAATAACACTGGATAGGTCCAGCAGTGGAAACTAGGGAGGATGCACAGGAACGTCAGGAAAGTCAAGGCAGAACACTGGTCAAATGTTTTTAGGTTGAAGTAGCCCGATATTTGTATTTATAATGCATGTTCTGAGAAGCATTTCTGACAGTCAGCATTGTCATCATTAGGCTTTGTAAAACTTGTTTAAAGTGTCGGTGGTGATTCTATTTCTAATTACCTCAAACATTCATGCCGTCTTTGATGTATCCTGTCTTATGTTTCTCTATTCAAGTGAGTGAGGTCATTTGGAAATTTAGATAGATAGCCTTTGAATATTTGCCTGCAAGCCAAGTATGATCTCTGTTTTCTGGGATGTTTGGGGGGAATACTCACCAATTATTTGATGTGTTTTTTTGTTTTTTTGTTTTGTTTTGCCAGTAGCAGATGAGATTTATAGTTTAAACTAAAGTCTATATTTCCAGCATAAATGAAATAGATCTGTTTTTCCAAGATTAGAATGAGTTACTCAAACTGTGCTGAGATGCACAGACGTGTAGAAATATTAGGTGAATGTCAGGATTTAAACAGCCGTGGGGCCAAATTTATAAAGACTGCAATATTTATTAGCTCTTAGGATATAGCATTATTGGAAAATGAGATGTTCATGTATTCTCTCTCTCTCTCTCTCTCTCTCTCTCTGAGAATCATCAGTGAGAGGAGGAACAAGGGCAGCTGCATCCAACTGTCTTTACTCACATGCAGAAACACACACACACACAGTGCTTGTTTTAACAGGTGCAACAGGTTTTTTATGCAATAATGGGAAACAAGAAACTTCCCAAAATTCTAGCCAAACATTCAGCACTTCCGGACAAACATCCAGGCGGACAAATGCAGAGACATTATCTCATCTTTTGTTTTCTCATCCACCTCAGGCATTGTACACCGGCACACACAGAGTTAATTTAATTATATAAACATGAGCAAACAATTAAAAGTGGCATGCAGCTTGCTGATTGTTTATCGAAAAATTAGGGTGTGTTTGGAACATTCCTTTGCTGCTCAGCCTTTGACTTGTTTGGGCTTCGAGATCGGTTCGGGACATCCCTAATTTTAATCAATCAATCAATGCACCGATAGTTATTAGATTCTACCATCCCACTGACCTGAGGTTCTCTGTGTTAAACATGGCTAATTCATTTTAATGTATTTTTTCTTCGTCCTCGTGTGTTCTGCGACGTTGCAAATGCAGGTGTTGATGGTTGCTCTTGTCCTTCAGCTGCACTCAGGTTACTTACAGTAAATGAGGTAAATGAAGAAAAAGAAAAGCCATATGGCTTTGTTTGCATCTGTAAACAGGCCAAAAAGAGTATGTGCACGTGAAAGTGTACTTGTGTGTGTGTGTGCGTGTGTGCTTGTGTTTGATCTGTATGCAGGCCGGGAAGCATTGAAACATCAGCAATTTAACCGATGCTCCCACCATATGGTTAGACTGATAGCATTAGAGAATCTGCACTGAACCTGGAAAAAGCAGAGGGTGGGGTGAACCGGAGCTGGAGGTCAGGATTTGTAGAGCAGCTCCATTATGCTCCATTGGTATGCAAATCACACACACACACACACACACACACACATACAAGCACGTGCATGGGATTCCACACATTGGTCACATCATGTTCCTCCCAAAAAATATAAATGCAAATGCAAGTGAGTGATCATCACACAGCACAAGTCTGCTTGCAGGAAAATACTTACAGGCTTTATCACAAGAGTGTGCATGTGCGTGTGCGTGTGCACGTGCAAAAGCAGAAGTGCAGCATTATACTGTGTGCCAGCAATGGGTGATTTATGCCTTGAATACTGCGATGCTTTAGGTGGGATCTCAGGGAATTCATTGCCACATGTCCTCATTTTCCTCCCTCTCTTTCAAAAATACACGTCCATTCTCATTCACACACAAACCATAACACACTCCCGTACACTGGCACAAGCACACTGGTCTCAGATTAAAGGGCAAGGGAAAAGAACAGTGTGTCCAGGTCTGAGAGTGCAAAGTAGGGGCGACAAGGGATAAGGTAGACAGTCAGAATTTTCTGCTCCAGTTGTTGACTGAGTTAATGGACAAGAAGGGTGAAAGGACAAAGGAGACAAAATTAATGTTTGTGTGATGGAGGTAAATTGATGCAATTGGCTGATAATGGCAGAGATTTGTACTTAAACTTGTACTTATGATGTGCTGAATTTTGCTCAATGTGTGTTCAATTTAGAGGAGTGCAGCCCCCCCACCCCCCACCCTGTGAGCCAAGTGGGACACAAAGTCTTAAGTGGAACTCTCAACTAAAGGTTATTCCATCGCTGCTAGTGTGGAGCAAAAGGAGGTCTAAGGAGGAACAAATGGTGAAAATGGAAGCATCCCAGGCTCTCTGACGGGAACAAAGGCTAGCCCAATCACATAGAAGAGCTACCCGAACTTTAAGAGTCTCCACGATTGCCCCTCCACACAAATGACGAACCTGCTAACAGGCGCTCAGCTACAGACAGCTAGATTTCATTTACTGATCTTCCACATTCAACATATGTGATATGACGTGAGCATCCCAGGCACAACAGATAAAATTGATTTAGGATCTATTAGTTTTAAAGTGTGAATAAACAAGCATGATTAATAGCCAATAAATCTAGCAAGAGGCGGGGGGGGGGGGGGGGGCGGGGCTCGGACCACCTCACCCAGGAACGACTCGAAAACACAGTGCAGGTTTTTCTGACGGTGTGCGTCACCTTGACTGGGGGGCGGAACCGAACCGTGATTCTCATTCCTTCAGCAGATGATCTGGACCAACTCTCATTGGAGATGGCAATGATTTTTGAAAGCTGTAGGCATGTTCTTCTGAGATTCCAAGTGCTCAAGAGGCTATAGGACGTCACATTAAGTTGTTTGCGTGTGTCTTCAGTGGAGCAAGATGGATTAGCCCCCAGTTTAACCCACCCTGGTGATAACACAAACTGACAGAGAGGCTCCCTTAGCGAGAGGAGAAAAGATGCGAGGTTGAATTCTATTATTTATATTGTATCTCATCTTAATATTGAAACTGTATCTACATTCTGGGAGCGATCATCTTCCAACTCCTTCTCCTGTTCTGTCTTTTCCACTACGCCCCCCCCCCCCCCCCCCCACACACACACTTCCTAGAAGAACAATTGACCGACTAAGAGTGTAGGTTGGGTCTGACAGAAAGACATTCATTTAGAAGAGAGGGGGGCAAGGAGAGGGAAAAATGTAGGGTGAGTAAAAGCTAGAAGGGATATAAATTGCAAGGAGAATAAAAGAGAATGTGAAAATGTTTCTCTTCATCTCTGTCAGTGTATTCCACTCCTCTTCAATTGCATTCACCAGTCCCTTCCTCCGTCCCCTTTTTTTTTCTTCCCCTCCTTCTGAAGTCTGAAATCTCTAAAGGAAACTTGCTCGTAAAGTCTAATTTATTTACCACTGCAGAAGCCGAATCCCTTCGTCATTAATTTACCAATGTCACATTTGCACGAGTAGTTGGACACCGGCCTCTGCCACGCTGCAGCTACTGAGCGTCCATGCCATGAATCTCATCCATAAACATGCACCACTCTATTATTACCATTCCCTGCAGAGTTAAAGCGCTTGGTATGAACCACTAATGAGCCCCAATCTGACCTACATATTTAAATCATAGACGTACTTCTATCGGCTGTTTTGGCATTATCCTGCCTCATTATCCTGTACGGTGTGTTTCGGACCACGTTCCATGGCTGTTGTAAGCTTTGCATTGGAAGAATTTAAAACACACAAATGCACACAGAGAGAGAGATGAGGTTTATAAATTAATCCACTCACAGTGATTAAGTGCCACCAATTAGAAATATACAAGACAGAAGTTCCCTGTGTGTGTGCGTGTGTGTGTGTGTGTTCGAGTATAAAGTTTCTAACGCTTCACAGTTCAGTTGCCCAGTAAATATTCAGGCAAGTATTACATTGATTTTGCATCAGTGGAATAACAAAGTACATTTCAACTCATTAAGATACTCACAACAAACATATTTATGAGGATAGAAGACACTAATAATATGATGGCATAATGAAGTAATAATTCTCAAAACAGGAAAAGTCTTCGACAAAATGCCGACAGAACTTCATTTATTAATCAATAACCGTGCAAGAGTTCGGGCTCCTTAAATTGTTTTTAAAGAGGGAAAGGCATTTTTAGCTTGCGTGCTTTTAAAGAGCATCATATAAGGAAGCAGGATAGTCCAAGAAGGTTTCAGGAGACTGGGCGTAATGAGATGAAACGAGCATAACTGCATTTTAACCTTTGTTCACGCACAATGTGCGAATCACATTTGTAACACGAGATGTTCTCTGAGGGAATTTTTATGTAATCTCATTCTCACTAGGGTGCAGCGTAGATATCAAGCGGCGGACGTCACAAGTCTCTGTGTGGTGTCACTAACCTTAGATCATGACTTTTGGACACAAATCTGTGAAAATGTATTTAAAATGACAAAACACAGAAATCTTCAACTCATCCAGTATAAGATCCTTCATAGAACACACATTACTCAATATATGATGAAGAAAATGGGCTTCTCTGAATCTGACATCTGTTCTCAATGCTCCCAAAATACTGCTGACACTTATTTCCATGCCCTATGGTTGTGCTCACCCGTCCAGGATTTCTGGGTCGCAGTATCACATAGACTGTCGTCCATCTTAGATTGTACGTTCCCTTTATCTCCGATCACTTGTCTACTTGGTGACTTGGCAGAAATTGTTATTTCTAAGAAACATACGCACCCCACACTCGCAGCCCTCGCCATCGCCAAGAAAACAATCCTGGTTAACTGGAAAAATAAACAGTCTTTAAACATCAATCATTGGTTGAATCTCCTCATAGAACACATATTAATGGAGAAAATCTCTGCTTCCAAAAAAATAAATAAAAAACATTTGAAATATTTTACAGAAAGTTGGTCTCCTTTTATTAAATCATTAAATATAAATATTACAGCCTGATTCTGCCTGCTAGCGAAAGCCACCACAACGATGTAAATGGTAATGCTGCTTGTTTCTGTTTTCTGTATCCAGGACCGAGTGGACCTCAGAAATACATCGCCGCCCAGCCATTCTAACTTTCTATGTTTCAGCTCCAGTCTCCAGCTCAATGTTCTTCACACAAGGATGGTTGATCTCCGGGGCTGTTGGCATGCTGGGCTAACTCTTCAGGGGCTGTCCCCGTGGCTTGATATGTGCAACCCGGCTCCTCGGGTCTCTGCTGGGTGGCGCATGCTTCTCGGGCGGCCGCCGGTGCTCCGCTAGGCTGCCATGCGGGGGTGCTGGCCTATGCGTTCGGGATGGCACTGAGCTGGCGCAGTCTGTCACTCCTCTGCTGGTAGTAGCGGCCGGGGTCCGGCTGGTGACCTGGCGTGGCCATGGCCCCCTCACCTCCCCTCCCTCCTCCCTGACCTCTCTCCTCCACCCTCCCCGTCCCCTGCTCGCCCTCTTCTCCTTGGTCTCGTCTCCTGTCCTGCCTCCCCCTCGCCCCTCTCCCCTCTCCTTCGCCTCCCTTCCTCTCCCCTCGTGGTCTCCCCCTTCCCCTCTCTCCCCGCATCTCCTCTTCCGGCATCCTGCCTCCCGCCGGGGCCTCGCGGCTCCCTCCTTCCTGGGGGCTTGATTATGGGGGATGGGCGGGATGCGTCGGGGGCGGCGCTCGATCCAGGCCCTGTGCATGGTTGGGCCCTCTGACACATGTGGGTGGGATGGGTGAGGCTGGGGACTATGGTCGGGCTCCCTCCTCCCCCCGCCTGGTTGGCTGGGGCCTCATGTGCTGCGCCTCTTAACTCACCACCTTAGCACAACACATTTGTAAATATACACATAGGGTACATGCACCTGGGGGGCCTGGTGCTGGGGGGCGTTCACCGAGCGTCCCTCTGCAACCCCCCCCCCCCCCCCCCCCATTTTAATGCACCACATGGGGTTACGTGGGTGCTAGGCGGGGAGATAAGGGGGAGGGCGCAGGGCAGGAGTGCGCCGTTGCCCTCCTCCGCATCCCCCGTCTGGCCCCTCCTGCCCCAAATTTTAACGCACTACATACATGTGTATATAGCACCTGGGTGTCCACACATTCACGGTGTTGGGAGGGTTCCCCAGTCTGGGATCTGGGGAGCCATATAGACAGGGTATGGGGGGGGGTTCACAATCAATTTATTTATTTTTGGCCTTGGCGCGGCATGTGGGGCCTTAGCGGGCTGGGCTTGGGGTGGGACGGTGGTCCGGCCTCCTGCTCCCTACTCTCCATCCCAGGGAATAATACTCTCCTCCCAAATGGCTGTATAGGGTCGGATAGGGCTGAAGCCCCTGCACTGTCTACTCCCGTTCCCCAGACGCTGGTTCGCCTGGTTGGGGGGTTGCCCGAGCTCGGCGGTGGGTTGGGTGGTGGGGGGGGAGGGGTGCGGTGGTGGGGGGTGGGGGGTGGGGGGGGACTGGGCCGTGGGGGGGGCTGGGGGACTGTGGGGGGGTGTGTGGGATGGGTGGAGGGTGCTGGGAGGGGGGCGGGTGGTTGTGGGGGGCGTGGTGTTGGGTGCTGGTGGGGCGCCAGGCCGGCCCGCTGTGCCCCATGCCGCTGCGCTGGCCTAGGTTTCGTCGGCTGCGTTGGTGTAAGTCGCCCCCGGGCCCTGGACTGGTTCTTCTGCGTGTGGCTCTGGTGGGGCCATGGTGGTCGTTCTTGGGTTGCTGTAGCTGCTTGGGGTGATCTGGGGGCTTATGTTGCCATTGTTGGGTCTGGGATGGCTGCCCCGTTCTTAGGTGGAGGTTTCACGCATGCCAGATCCACCACTCCAGCACCTATTAAAACTCGTTTAGAGAGTCAACCCCGCACACAGATCTCTGAGTTAGTGGAGGTTGCTGGGTCAGTGCTTGTGGCTCTCACTATGCTCTCTCTCTTTTTCCTCAGATCTGAGAACTTGGTGATCCATACTTTCCTCTAGAGACGAATGTGAACCTGGTGTATTGGGACAACTCTTGGTGATGATTGGATGGAAGGGGTAGAATTAAGGGGCACAAATAAATCCATTGCACTTTCTTCTCAGAATACTGTGTATTTGTCACTTTTTGTTTGTTCATGTTGTATGTTTACTGCGGTGTGCACAGCCCTCTACGGCGGTAAGCAGGTAATAAAATCAATAAAATAGGAATAGGCTAGGCTGCCAAGAGGGCAGGTGACGGTCACAATCACTATAAGAATAAAAATTGCATAGAACTCCAGCAGTGACTGACGTTATGTCCGTCACTGTGGAGCACGAATGCAGACAAGGTAAAAAAAAAGAGGAAAAAAAAAAAAAAAAAAAAAAAAAAAGTCTCTGTTCTGCGTAACAGAACATAAACAGCTTCCAAAAAGTGCTCATTATGTCTCTGCTCGGACAACAAGCTGGCAGGTTAAAGCTGCATTTGCACTTGAGCCAACAAAGTCAATACTTTTGTTCTAAACAAACTGAAGGTGAATACACGAATAAACCGATCTTCCGTGGACACTCACGGAAAAGTCAGAGGTTTAATCTGTAAACGCCGTAAATCATTGGATTGGCTCACGGCGGTTATTTGGAGAAGACGCGAACAAACAATACGCTCTTAACGACTGATTTATGCGGATTTATGTACACATTTCTGCAAATGCAAGTATCTGCACTGTAAAGCAGAGCAGCAGTTATGTGCGGTGGATTTACCAAGAAGAGAGAGAACGTGTGTGTCAGAGAAAGATGGGAAGGGTTAAATATTTGATTATTCGTACAATCCCCTGCAGTGAGGACCATCCATTACATAAGTGTGTGTGTGCATGTGTGTGTGTGTGTGTGTGTGCGTGTGTTTGTTCACAGGCCTCTTTGCCTGTTAATACTCTAACAGTATAAACGGGAGGAGACGAAGAAGACTAACGACGGCGAGATAGCGTGTGAGGTAATACTATTTGATGCATGATCAGACTCAAGGACAAAACACACACCAACTCGCCTCTCTTCTAGTTTTCTGGTTATCCTCACATCTTTTGGTCCTTAGAGGGCTGTATCATAACTTACTAATATAAGTCTGTGCAGCACAAACTAAAGTTATCTGTGTGCGTCGCTCAGATAGTCCTTCAAGTGGACATTTGAGTTTAAAGTTTCAGGTTTTACTGTCTTTAGCACTGCAAGTTGTGGATCAACTCAAACTCGAAACCAATGCCGTGGTTTTATATAGAAAACATACAGCGTTTGCAAGTAAAGCACGTCTGATAAAAATACTTTGCATTTCATACATATTGTTTTGAATGCCTGTGAGTGATTTTCCCTTTCTTTTAGAACACCGTTAAAAAAAAAAACACCTTTTCATTTGCTGCTGCTAATTAATTCGTTGTATTGCTGTATAAAGTTGCCATTAGAAATTGTGAAAGAGAAATTGTGAAATCCAGCCCACTCAGCTGCCTCGGGCGTTCTAGCTGAGCCTGAGACACAAGTCAATACAGCTGAGTGATTATTTATATGTCACGAAGGTGATCATCTACATTCGTACCAGAGGACATTTGTTGTTGTTTTCTTATAAACGGGAACAAATGCTAAAAGCATTAATGCATACATTACACACATAAACAGGAGACAGGTGCCCCAGACACAAACACCAGAATGCATTTTAGAGCAATCGATGTGTTTCATCCAAATGCCATAGTCTTCACTTTTATTTTAAAATACACACAGTGTTACTTCAGTCAATTTTGTGCATCTGATTTATGGCATATACTGCTGTGTGTGTGTGTGTGTAGTGTGTAGTGTGTGTATAGCAGTAGGCAAGAAGGTCTTGACAACTTATTTGGCATTTTAACAGTGATAAAGGACACTTGTTGCCCTTAGCGATGCAGAAAAATAAAACGCATGCATGCAATTACACACTGAAAGTCAATGTATAGCAGCAAGACATTATAACATGATGTGGGAAATCTTCTTCCCACATCATGTTGAAATGATTCCGATGAGCTATAGTGTGGATAAAGACCCCAACAGCAACATTTTATCAGACTCCGACCACAACAGTTTACGGTACCCCCCCACCCCACCCAACACAACACAACACAACACATTCTCATGTATTTCACCCACACAAATATTGACACGCACAAAGATATTCATTTCGGCATGCTGTAGCATGCATAATCATCGTTTCCTCTGGGCAACACAAAAACTGAACAGAAGGAACTGCTTCATAGATTGTTTCTGTAGGGCTAAGGTTTTCCTGTATATGCTGGTGTGTCACTGCAGCATTCTCAAGTATACTGCATGTGCAAACTGCAGTGTGCAGTGAGGAATGCAATGAGCTACGTTTATGCAGAAGGAGTAAATACCAGTAACACCGAAACCTTTTGTGTCATCCTTCTGCAATGAAGCCACCGTAAAATACTGTCACCATGACACTACAACAGGATTGACATTGCAGAGTGGAAAACCACGCATCCTTCATACAATCCTCTCACTTTAAATCCCTGCTATTGGGGGGCTGCCCTACCCTGGCTGTCATGGCATAGTGTCACGTTTCTCGTTCACTCAGCCCCACATCCATTACATTAGATTAGAGATAACAGGAGAGCGAGAAGAAAGAGAGAAGCTGCTGCTTGGTACCAAACACAACTGTTGCTTTAAGTATACAGCAAATAATGATCAATGTGTCAATTAATATGAATCAATATTTTGTCTCACAGACAATCCACATTTTATGGGGGCCCTACATTTCGGGGTCCCGTAACATGCGGCAATAATGGTGTACTATTGGCGGGTGTACAGGTGTGAATATGAATGCTAATGGTTGTTTGTCTCTGTAGTTGTGATGAACTGGTGATCCTTCCAGTGTGTATCCTGCATCTCACCCAATGTTTAATAGGATAGTTTCTAATCCCACTGTGAATCTCCAGGATGTTCTCTCAGAAACTCAGGACACACGCTGGATGAGGAGTAAATCTCCTGGTGTATCAAGTCAACAGATCAACAATATTCTCTATTTGCGTATTCCAGTCAAGACTTGTGAAATATTTTTTTGATTACTTTAACAAGGGTGATCTTTTTTCTCTCCCTTTTTTTTTTTTTACATTTCCGTTACTTTGATGACTTTGCTGTGCTGCACGCAGCAACACTCCCTGGAAATGATCGCAAAGGGGTTCTGCTGCAGTCAGAAGCAGGTAATTATGAGTCCACATCTTCCTTTATGAATCTCATTATAAGGTGCGCCTCCTCATATGGATTGTGGTTTAGAAAACAAATC